>NC_135357.1:22803904-23416761 GCF_051622035.1 Arctopsyche grandis
ATCAGCAAATCTTTGTTATGTGTTTCAACTTCTTCCAAAAAGATTTTAAATTTTTCTCTCCGAAACATCTAAATAGATTTAATTATTTTTATATTTCAATTTTAAATATGAAAATCATTATTTACAAAATTCACAATAATGGGGTAGACCAAATGTTGCTTCGCTATTGACCGGTTGGAAGCCCTTGATTTAAATTTTGTACAAATAATTTATTGTGGCCAAAGTTGTTATAATTCCGATATCATATATTTTACCGTAAATAATTTCAAACATACCCATTCACTTTGTATGGAATTTTAGGAGTTTAATCCGCGTCGATTTTCTCCACGTACAGTATAAAAGCACGAACGTTCGGAAAATTAGCATAATTGCGATTTTCCGTCGTTACCGTCATTAATTTTCATTAAAACTCGTCGATCCCTTTCCTTTTCGAATCGATCCATCTTATTGTCGGGATGTGCGCGAAATAACAAAGTACGCTTAAATACAGTCGACGACACAAGGCCCAAACCCCAAAGAAACCCCTCGCCTTGTATTTGACTTTGAAATCGATCGCTAAAACCGATATTTATGTACGGCAATTATAATTGCAAACTTTTGCTTTGATTCGTCGAATTTAAAAGCCCTTTATTCGGAACCCTTTATTTGGATTCAATCTACCATACACACTCGTACAGTTCTCGATGTTCTTTTGTTGTTTCGGTTCGAATGAATAGTTCCATGGAAAATTACTGAATACCTCACTGTTTCCAAAACTACGCTTTGAAACAATGCCGATATGAGCCGAATATTTTATTTTTTTCCTTTTTGGAGCAAATTCTCTTTAGACAGAGAGTAATAAGTTGAATTCATTGGACTGGCCAATGCATTAACAAAAATATAGTATTTTACAATCGACTAAATACATATTTAAATTTCGCAGAGTTTTACTTCTGTAGTGTGTGGATCGATTTTTTACTTTATCCTTATTACAGAAGGATCCATTCAGAGTAAGTTAATCGTTGATATATACACCTGATCGTCCTGAATGATGGTGGCAGCATCACTCAGAATGCGCGCCTCCGCGGAACGGTCATTATTCACCGGCACCAATTTACTTAATCCCCGTCGTTGAATTCAATGCAAATGAGATTGATCGATGGATATCGACTTTCTGGTCTTCGCGGGTTTTGGTCTCGCTGTTCGACTTTTATTTCGCAATTGCTGTCCGCAGTCGAGTTTCAGAAGTCTCTCGATTCAAAGCCGTCATTTGTCAAATCCTTTTCTTTCGTTTTGTTCAACTCCTTTTAAGTCAAATTAATTTGATCCTAAGGACGCCACTGTGCGCCATATAAGGGGATTTAAACTTCAGATTAAATTTGAGTGCGGCAACTAAAGTGAACGTTCAACTATCTGATACGATAATTTGAGAATCTGCGGTGTAAATGGTAGCCATTAAAATATTGTCGAGTATCTGCGTGCGGATGGATGAACAACAGATTCAACGTCAATAATTTGATCATCGAAAATTGGGAAATGTAAGCAAAACAAGCGTTTGTGGTGTTTCGGATGAAATTTCGCATGAAACGAACAAATCGCTCCCCATCCATGAAAGAGTATGTATACAGAAGTGCCTATGTACATACATGTATATAGATATATGTAAAGCAGTTTATTAAAATTTATTAAAATACAATTTTTATCTCGAAATATACTGAAATAACACGTTTAGAATATTAAATATTTTGAATGTATTTTTCATTCGAAAAAGCTTTTTAAAATGTATCGAAATCATAATACATATGTGGTGTGCTTCGATTTGTTAAATTTTTATTATGACTGATAACAACCAAATTGAGAGTTGGGATTATTAATTTTTGTGAGAAAATGTTTCCGACGTGATTTTTGAGTAATAGCTGCCAAACGTCCCGGTAAACCGGGACATGTTCCGGTTTATAGATTTGTGTCTCCGTGCCCCGATCTATGATTAAATTGTCCCGGTTTTCTAAATAGAAATCAGTTAGTTATGTATAAGTTAGTCAGACAAAAGCAACCAGAGAAAAACAGATAAATGTGATAATGAAAGGTGAAAAGGCGACAAGGGGCCAAGTACAGTTATCATTAGTGGCCGGATCCACAGCGCGCCGTTTATTATTAAATTGTTGTAAATGCTATTGTTCAATTGTTGTAAAAGGCTCTCCTTTTACAACAATTCAACCTTTTTTTGTACTCTAGCTTTGTAAATAGAGCCAAACCGCCCCGATTCCTTGAAAAAGCACGGTCTCTATTCGCAGTCTAGTTATCAATGCTATCATATCCTCGTCCCTGCGCTCGTTTCACGGTGATTTCACCGTGTGACCAATTCACCGAGTGCCTGCAATTTCTTAATCGTATACGCAGAGCCGTGCAAAGGGAGCGACGTTCAAAATCTGGGGCGCCAAAATCGTCATTATAAATTTGCTCATCCATCCATCTCACCTTACACATTTTTTAAAATTATTTCCACCCATCTTCCTTGCGACCTTCCTTTCACACTTTTAAATTCTCTCGGGTATCATTCCAGCACTCAATTTTTTTCCATCTCCTTTTTCTATAAAAATTCAAAAAGTGTCCCTAAAGTTTAATCTAAATACCTCGCGAGCTAAGAATATTGAAATAAAACTGCAAGTTTATTGACTGTAGTTGAAGTCAAGACTTTTTCAGTTATATCTTCTATCATTCAATTTCCAGACATCCCGGTTTCCTTATTAACAAAAACCTTATTTCAGTTTCACTTAATTCACAATTTTAAGAAGGCCAAACGCAAAACATTACATTTAATGTTTTGCGAAATATTTCTCGAAATTAAGAAAAATTGACTTATGCCACTTTCAAATATAGCGGCTCAATTATGGCAGCCATACTCCAGAGGAGTTTAATTATCAAAAAAATCATTAAAATCAGAATCGTTTGTTATATCAACATGATGACAGCTGGATTATCATTTGATTTACGCAACTTACTAGCAAATATTACGTAGTTGAACAGTTTAAATATGTATGTAGATACTTTTTCCCACTATCTCATTTTAATAATAAAAATATGTGTCATTTTGTTCTTGAGAGGGATTTCAGTTTCATGAAACTCCCCCCCCCCCCCTTACGCTTCCTTCAGTAAATATGTAATTCATCATAAATGGTTACCAAGCATTTTTAATGCAGCACAATACTATTTGCTTTTATTAAAGTATTAAATTTGAGCTATAAAATATTATCAAATTGCACGAACTTAGCATAGACTAGAAATCGTAGAGTGAATGCAATATAAATATAGTACGTTGGTAAGTTAATTGAATAATTTTGCATTTATTTTTATCGTACTGTTATACTACATACAGCTGTTCGAAAATAATAGTTATGGTATTTAAGTCACTGCAGTCTTGCAAGCAATTATTCTGGTTTACTTGGTTATAATCAGCGGTAATTATAAGAATGGTGATTGTCGCGATAAGAGTCCAACTTGTGGTACAAATTTCAAAGTGGTCATGGGTTGAAACCGCTGTCGCCTGTCACTGGTCGGATTCCCCTTGGTTTATGGTTATTTTCGCATTCTCGCACGGCAAACTAGAAACGACAGAGGTACTCGTAAGTACGCAAAAGACAAAGAGAAGTTGCCGCTCTGGACGACGACGTTATAACATAACATAATTGTGGCATGCACTGGTCAGGTCTTGTGATGGTCAGAGGAATTCCTGAGAGCGTTTTGCCGCAAGGACGTCTTCAAGATCAAACGCCGAAAGAATAAAAACTGAATAAAAACACATTTCAAGTTACTCGGTTTTATAAAGTTTCATTTTTTTTGTACCTGCGGCTATTGGAAAACATTCACTTTTAAATATATTGCAAGGACTGAATGTTGATCAATTGATATGGTAACGAAGTAAACAGATACAATCTATCCATGAGTTATGTTGTCTCGCTGACGGTTCAAATGCTTTGTGAATAACTTGGCTGGGAAAGGACCATTCGAAGTTTAACTAAATGAAAGAATAGGTTGTTTTGGTTTATTGATGATATGTGCATACATGTGTATACTATATGCTAGATCATAACTCGAAATATGGATATCAGATTTCTAGTGTTGTGAACATCTCTTGTCACAAAATGTCAACCTAATGTTTGATGTTTGCTGCATGATGTGGAATGTAAATGGTACAGTTATTATTATAGTCATTACTAACTTTAATGAAATGACCCAGCCTATAAAATACGATGATCCAAAACTACAAGATATGTATGCCTTACGGCTTCTATTATTATTTTTTTATTCCTTTAAATTTTACCGCTAATAACTACTTAAAACATTCATATGTATTGATTGATTTTTAAAGCTTTTTAATGCTTGTATATTATGTTAACAATGAATCTTACGCTCATTTTAATAGCTACTAATCCAGTGATCATTATCTATTTTAAACATTATTTTTCTCGGAAGTAATGTTAGCGTTTAAGGCATAATTTGTATAAGCTCAAAAGCCCACATTCAATTTTTATTCATTTTCATAATACATTTATATAATATTTATCTAAAGACTCTTTAAAATCGACATCTTATACATATACATATGTAGACATCTTGTTTTAATCACCGAGACTCTCTACGAAGTTTATTGAGATGATTTTTAGTAATTTTATCATAGAATCTCCTGGTTGTTTATTAGTAACATCTACAATTAGCAGAATTATTTTGAATTGCAGAATTATTGGCATTTTTCCAATAGGTGGTTTTTTTTTATTTTATTTTTTAATTATGCCATTAACGAGCTGAATAACAACTATGGTATTGAACTTGTACATATATAATTTTTAGATTATAAATTTGAAATCATATTCAAATGGTGGTGACAAAGATTAGGTTGGTTTTGCTAATTTGATGAGGAACTGTTTCGACAATGAAATGAGATAAATTGGCCAACTCTGATTGTAAACGAACGACTTGTGTCACAAATATCCAAGTCAGCACTACATAACTACTTCCGGATAAATTCTTTTAATTCGAGGTCAACCCATATCTTAAACCCGGGAACGTATTGGTGGTTAGCATTAACGCAACCATCGAGCTATGCTGCTGGCTAATTGATGTAATGATGTATCGATCTCAGTTCAAAATTTGACCGATAGCATATGCATCCGCTTTAATACTTACTGATGCCAATCATACAGACGTTTTAAAATAAATTGTACATTGTATGTAATTATAACTGCCTGAGATGTTGCACTCTTACTTTATTGGCGTTAATAACGCAAAAAGCGGTGTCATAACGACAGGTGATGTCCGACGTTAATTGTTCCCGGCGGACAGAAATTGCATTGCTGTACCGCGCCGCGCCGAGGCGATTGTTGCGCCCAAAAGGAAGGATGTTACGTCAAATAAAACGTTGTCCGGGTCCGGTCGGCCACTTTTCGGACAAAATACAAAACCGGATTGTCTCGTTTTGTTCGTTTTTCCGAATCTCGCGGGTAAATGATCCGGCGCGGGACCCGAAAGAGATGCAGATGGGCGATTTGATTGCAAACGAATATTATCGCAGCGCATACAAACCAGTGGCGTTACGTTAAAACTAAACGACACGAAACTGACACTATTTAAATCAATTCATTTATTATTAACTTGTAATAGTTGGTTCGATAGTTCGATTGGATTTATGCGACTGAACGTGTTACGAAACGTTGCACCTCCCCCCCCCCCCCTCCCCCCACTCCACAATGTTGCTCAAGAGTAGGACATTGGGAAGACACCCACGACTCACTTTCCTTAAAAATTACCTCACATACCTATCCTGGTTATTATCTAGTGTGTATGTATTGAAGGTTTTGCGAATAGAAATTTAATTTCTGTCGTATTAGGTCTACCGGAAAGCTGTCCGATTTTTAATTAAAAATAATAATACATTTATTAATGGTGCTAGCAATTTCGTGATCGATCAAAGATGATCTTTCAGAGTGTGTTTTGTCAATAAGGTCAAAATCGCCTGTTTCAAATTATCCAAAACATATCCTGGACGCTTTTTCGGAAACTGCTTCAGTACATATTACCATTAAATCATGTTTCTACGCCCCAAGCTTTTATATTTTATATTTAAAAAGAAATATTAAATTAATAGAAATATTTTAATGCCCGGTGGAAATTTGTTGGGGAGAAAAAATATTCATATTCAACTATTTCTTCCATTTAAATGCATTATTTTTCCCATTTTAGTGCACTAATTTTTAATCCAGTTTTTTTATTTCGGTTTTTTCCCATTAAAAATAAAAGCTATTTTATATTGGATTTTTTTAGCAATAAAATAGAGAAGACCTACATACATATGTATTTGATTACCATCTGGCTAGTATTACTTCATACATTTTTACTTTATCTGTGCAAGTAGTAACAATACATGAATTTTATTTTTGAAATTGATATTTGTATTTAAAACATTTTTGATGGATAAAGTGAATTTATGGTTGCATTTTAAGTTGATCACAGGGTAAAGGGAAAAATTTCCACGTGTTGCCTCTGGTAGCGATTCCACTAATAATACTCGTATGCAAGTCTTGGTCCCAGCAGTCCCTCATTGAGAGTGACTTTAGCTAGTGGCGATTTTGTAACAGCACCATCATTAAACGGCAGGGATAGCGTCAACGCAGACCCAGGAGTTTCCAACCTTGATAAACAAATGTCCTACAAAATAAATAAAACTGTCCCCAAGCAACCCGAATTCCAAGCAAATCGTGTAACAATTTTTGCACTGAGATCTTTAAAACCTGCTCGTCCTTGTCTCACACGAACAATGAACTGTGTAATGCAGGATTTACTTTATCGCATAAAAGTACAGTCGGTTCACAATGTCTGGCGTTTACCGGGAAGCACTTTGGCTGAAATCGGGTCTTTGAGCTCTCGGGTACTTAAAACTGGATGCTTTTCCAACAGTGCGTAATAATAGGGCAACATTGTGTGATACTGGCACTTCTGTGAACAAAGTCACCCAAGGGCACGAAGGATTTTTATAATTCATATGATATTATTACGTCAAATTACATATACCTAGTTGAATAGTACGTGGCACGTAAACGTACGTAGGTCTCGTTAAAAGTTTGGACGGTGATAATCGCGGGGAAAAATCGCAACGGTTAAATAATGCTAATAATGCGGGTCAAAGTTAGCTTTGAAAAGCGTGAACGGTTATACAGTATTTATTGTACGCAAACGTCAAATAATAAAATGCCCTTTTGGCACGCGACGCCGTTTAACGATGTTAATTAATAAATAATGGGAAAATTCACCTCAATTTAAACGTGTATAAATGTATCATGAAAATTCTTCAAAATGGCCGTAAATAAAAATGAATTAAATTTCTGTCTTATATTTTACTATGCTTTCATGCACGAACTTTGATAATTTTACAATTAGTGCTAATTTTTTTGAAACCATGAATAAAGTTAAAATAACTTCCATTATAAACTTTATAAAAAAATATGTATGTATATAGTTTTTACGATTGTTAAATGTAATTTATATTCTACTTTTATAACAAGTGCGCCCTACTTTTTTTAAATTTATATTTGTGAATTAGATTAATGCCATTAAAAACCACGCTTTATCTTTTATTTATTTTTTCATATTTGCCATAGTGCTATGACAGATTACGATAGCTAACTCTGTAAATATACAAAACACATTATACAATGTAGATATCATTATCATCATCTCCAGCCATTCACCATATACTGCTGGATGAAGGCCTCTCCAACACGCCTCCACTCGTCACTGTTTTGCGCAACAGTCATCTATCTCACCCCACACATTTTCTAATTTCGACTAACCGTCTTTCCTTCAGTCTTTCTTCACGATAGAATTGTTGTCTTTCAAGTTTCAAATTTAGAATAAAGACTATGAATGAATTAAACATGTTTTTAATATATTAAATATGCTATAAATTTAAATTGAAAATGTTTTTAGTAAAATTATCTGACATTCGTAGGCACAACTTTTAAACATTCACATAATCACATGCCGTGCCATTTCGCATTGTGTCCCGTTTTGAAATCATCCGTTTCTTCCTCATCAGATGTGCATCTAAACGTCAGTGACAGTAAGCGCGAGTTACCGAACTTTTCAAATTAACCGATTAGCCACGCCACTGTGAATTACTAGTCTAAGAGTTTCAATCCACAACTGGTCTTAACTTATGTACATACTCAAAAACTATTGTCTGTGTGTAGTTTTCAACTTAGGGCCACCAAATTCGATGGTTGACGGACTATTGGCCGATTGGACACTTGGCCAACAGACGCTTGGCTGAATGGACATTAGGCCGTTGGATATTTGGCCAAATGAAATGAAAGTGTCCGTCGGCCTAATGTCCGTCCGCCAAATGTACATTCAACCAAAAGTCCGCGCACGAATTCAATATACCGTTTCATGATACCTTTGACGTAACTGTACGAGAGTTCTGGGAAGGTTTGTATTTATCCAATACGCATAAATACATCCGAGCAACGAAATTCATTAATATGTATTCCATCCAACTAAAACAAGTCATATTAAATTATTAATTCTATTGAGTTTATATTGCTAAGACAATTTTACGATATTCAAAATGATGATTTGAAACGGAAGGGCTTTCGACGAGCGATTCAATTAGCATACGGGAGTGTTAACACACTGTGTTGTGGGTAAGAGCGTAGGAGTCCTCCTCACACGCCCGTCTTCACAAATCGGACTCGGATGAGTGTTGGCAAACAACGCTATCGTCGTACTTCACAAATGGTCTTCTAAAGCCTCAGGCATATTCGCAAATGAAGATCTCCGAGCCGGATAAAGCGACCGATCTTACGGTGTCGATGGACTGTTAACACGAGGCGGACGAGTCCCCGCGGACTTTAAGCATGCAAACGATCCTATCCGAAAACGGAATAGTGAACCAATTATTCTAAAGTGCGGATGGATCCTAGGATTCAAAAGAAAAACGAAAGAAAAACACAAAGGAAAAACTGAGTGAGAAAACGCTCGATTCGATTCAATCCGGTCGGACGAACGGTTTGCCTGTTGGACGACAGAGTTGTCTTTGTTTTCGTCCGAGTTTTAGTTTCTTAGTTCATTCATTTGCTACCTTTTAGGGAGCTTTTCGAGACGATTCTCAACAGAGGCAATCGGCTGTTTTAATTCGCGAAACTTTTTACGGGACTGCGATACGAGATAATCGCACCATTTTAGAGGCATTCGGTAAACGTTCCAACGAAAGCTTGCTTTTTATCAGTTCAAAGCGTTTGATTTTTTATGACTGGCTTAAAGTGCTAAGTTTTTATATACGATTTATGAATATTTTAACTTTATTTATGTCTAAAGTTTTCTAGAAACTACGATAAAATTTTTCAAATAAAAAAATGGTAATAAACCACCATGTTTTCTATGGTGTGTATAAATAGCTGAGTGAAATTGAACTATATATGTATGTAATTACTTTACCTTCTATATTATGTGATTCTAAACTACATATTTTAGCGTTCAACCCCTAGAACAAGGGTACTGAAGCTTTTTATTAGCTTCGATCTGTTGGTTCACCGACATTCCTGCCAATCAAAAATTGTAATCTGATTTTGAACCACTTCCACTCTTCAGGTCGCTTTGATATATTACCGACATACGGGGGGGTTAGCTAATATTAAAGTAAGTTAATGTCACCAGCATGAAGTTGGGAATTTGAATCATTTACGAATTCATTAAAAAATTAGATCGGAATCTTGTGTCAGATTGAAGCGATGACAGCTAGATATCCAAACACGTCTTTCTACCGCCCTTTCACAACTCATATGCTAAACAGTTACTTTTTTCACTATCATTTATTGAGGTTACTTTTGAGCTACTTTTCATCTAAATGTGCGTGGCAATCGAATAAGAATTTTAGAATTTTTGTAAATCAGAATTTATTAAAAGCTAAAATATTCACTTTAAAAAGCATAATATCAATATAATTTAATATTTTTCGTTATTATTTTTATAAATATGTATGTCATAAATGTGAGTATTTTTCTGGATTCAATTAATTCCATTAATAAAATTTTAATTGTGTCAGCGTTATTTATTTAATTTTAGCTAAAAAGCTAAAATTAAATAAATAAATAACGCAACATAATTTTGCATTCAATCAATTGTAATTCAATATTTCCCACATCGGTTGGAAAAATCATTGCGATGGCTTTTGCCAGACTACGAACATTATTTTCATTCATATTTGAAGGTAATAATAAGAAACTGCAAATTTTATGAAACTCATTTAAGTCAATAAACCTCTTATTAAAGTGATTCAATATTTCTTGTTTTAAAAGTATTTTTTTTAAGATGTCACATTATTATTTTTTTTCTTAATTTTAAGTGTTCTTATTGAAGGTAATATGCCTAACAAAAATCATTTTGAATCAAATAAAGCATGTACATATATCTCAACTTCATCCAAAAGAATTTTAAATTTTCTTCTCCGGCACGCTTAACATCTTATAGAATTAGTTTATTTTATTTTAAAATATGGAAATAATTTTTATTTTTAAAATTCACAATCCTAATTAATCAAATGTAATTAATCAAATCAATCCTAATTAATCGATCAAATGTTGCTTCGCGATCGACCGGTTGGGAAACCCTTGGGAATAATAAAGAAGAATAAAGCTTGGCATTCAAAAATTTTAAGAATTTGCAATGACGCATTTGTTTATTTTGACCGATAGACATATTAACATATGTATGTACTTACATACATATGTACATATCCTGAAGATTCGTAGTTGAACGCCAATTACTACCAAATGGTGTTCAGTAATGAAATTAGTATTCCGCTCATTTATTATTTATTGATCGTAAGTTCAAATACATACATATATTGTATACTTTATTTTTTTGCAATAATGGAAATAAAATATGTATATTGAAAAGCGTCGAAAATGAGCGCAGGGTTTGGGTTCTGAGGGAGGTGAATTGCTGCGAAATCTAATAGACATTTGTGGGAAACTTCTGCCACAATTTGCTTCCAACATGATGACAATCAAAGCGATAAGAATATTCGATTATTCTCGCTTCTTCCGGTTTCTCCAGGTTTTCTCGTCTATTATCCGTGTCCATCGTGGCCGTAAAGCTCCAAACGAAAACTTCTTCTCTCCCTCACCCTCGTCTGAAATTTCGATAATTGAATGATGCCCATATTTCAACAAATTACCACACATAAAAAGAGCTCTCTTTTTTTCTCTCCTCAATTCCGAAAAATGATCCGACGAAATATAATTTCGAAATCTTAATCTATTGTTTTGAAAAATTCACATAATTCAAAGATTGTCAAGCTCTGAAATTTATTTAAACATATACATTGAAAAGTCATAATGTCGAATATTAGTGCTATAAAAAGAAATTGTACTGTTCAGTTTCAGTGCTAAACGCAACACCTCTTATAGATACTAACCATGGCGTCTTGTTTTATCGCTCCGCCGATTATCTCCATAAATTCCCGACGGCGAGATAAACGTCGTCGTCCTCTCCTCCCGCACTTAATTGGCAGAGGAGCACTCAGAGGGCCGTCATCACATTCCGATATACGCCAACAAAAAATAAAGAAAGAATCAAAGAAACGACCCAAAAGTGCGAGATTATCGCTTCGGGGATGAGATGCCTTCCGTGACGATTATCGTGAGAAGATTCGTTTCTTTTTTCGGTTACCTCTCACAGTTTTGGAATAATGGCGGTGTGTCGAATCGTTGTGGACACAAGGCCTTCGATTCGTGATCGAATCCGACAGGTAGCCAAGCTCGAATTTCGCCACGGATTCAACGGATTCATTATTCGGACGAAAACGTCGCTTTTCAAACTTGCCGCGTTCGTAATTGAACGCAAATGGTCCGATCGCCAGCTTCCTCTGTGCGCTCGAACGATTCCGGATGTTTATCTGTACACGCTTGTCCAGGAAGGCAGCAAGAGTAGAAACCATGAAGCCAATTTTAAATATTTATTAATAAATGCAAATATTTGTATCACCATTCTGCTCTTAGGGCACGTGTGTGTGTGTGTATATTAATGGATCGGTCATGATCCCGGAACAGTATTAAAATATATGTGTGACTTCTCAGTAGCCCCTTTCGAATAGTCCTGGATACGGGTCTGCGTTTTCCGTTCCAAAATATCAGGTGATGAATTATTTCAGTCGTGACGTGTGACCACACGCGAAGTGTGGAATCAGTGCCGCCATATCCATCATCGCTCAGCTACGAATAACTCAACAATATCAATCAACGGCCGATTTCATTTTAAGCCTCATATGTTTACGTGTAAGTCGAGCTTTAACTCCTCAACGACCGGCGCAACTCGGAATTGAAAGGTGTGACTCGTTAGTTACGTCTCAGAGACGATGGCAATGCACACATTCCAAGAAAGGTCATTTCTGAATGCTATAATCATGAGAATAACGTGTGCGTGTTGAAAATAACAAAAGCTTTTAATAGAATGCGTTCAAAATTGTTGCCAATAAATAAGCCGTTATACATATGTGAAAGTGGCATAGGTTCACTTTTCTTCATTCCGAGAAATATAATGTTTTACGTTTAAAAATATTAAAAAAAAAATACTGGTGGTCTGTAGTACGTTTATTATAATTTTCCAAGATTCTGGACATCGGAATTAAAAGAAAAGATAGAAATTTGTGAATTAAGCCAAACAGAATTAGTGTTTTTGGAATAGAAGATTGGACTTTCACTTTCCATTTTCAAATATAACGGGTCAACTATTACTTTGAATATAAATGTGAGTTCTGCTGAAAATTACATTAGAGTGAACTTGTATTCTGAATATAATCTCTTACACATAATATATCTTACACATAATATAGTATTAGTGAATCTCCTATGGAAACGGTCGCAGTGACGTCGATGTTTGCCTCTTCTCCTACATCTGCCTGCTCAAATGGTCCTGATAGTCGTGATTCTGTTGTGACTGTGTTGGCTTCTTCTTCTGCTTCCTCTTCCGTTTCGTCTCCATTGGCTCAACCTCCGTTGGCTCAATCAAAACTGCCATTTCTTGTCTCAAAGAAAGTCACGCGCCAAACTGGGAGACCGAAAATTGGTAATTTATTACCAAAATGCACGAGGTCTCAGGACAAAGCTGGCTGCGTTTAATTCAGCCGTTTCTACTACATATTTGTGATGATATGGTAGCACTAACGGAAACATGGTTGACTTCATCATTTTTTGATGCTGAACTTTTTGATTCTTCCTGGAGGCTGCATCGTCGCGATAGAGTAGATCGACGTGGTGGTGGTGTATTATTTGCTTGTCGTGATTGGTTTCGGTCAGTCCGGATGACAAATTTTGAAACTCTATCTGGTGAGGACTTATAGAATTCATAACTTGAAAATCATAATCGAGAAAGAATATTACGAAATACAAAAACCTTGTAAACATAGAATGAATTCAAGACGATAAACGATATATAATAATAATAATTATTATTACTTTATCTATGTACGTAGTAACAATAGATGAAGTTTTGTGATCATGCGAAAATTCGAACTCGAGATTTTTTTTAGTTGTTTGTGTATATATATGTTTTGTTTTTGTTATGTCTAATTTATTATTTTGTTTCTTGTCTTTTCTGTTATATTTTTGACCATTGTGGCGCATTAGGAATTCCTGTAATGCTACAACGGTCCAAACTTTAAATAAATAAATAAATATCTATGTATATGTATATGTATATAAAAAAATCAATGTTTGTCTATCTGTCTGTCGCGTATGTGTTCCTATACCATTCAACCAATTGCGATGATACTTACATGAGTTATTGTGTGCATGCCCGTGATGGTTTCTGTAAAAAAAAATCGCCCAAAAACGGAAATGGGAATGGAAAAAAAGGAATGAGTGGCATTGCAACGCAATAATTTCAAATTTTTTTGCGCGTCACCTGCGTTCACTTATCGAAACACATCGAGAAACACGAGCCAAAACACTGGATGTCAGATTACCACGACGTTAACCCGGGAACGGGAACGGGAATTGCATGCGTTATTGTGGCATCGCAACGCATGCCGGGTATTCGCAACGCATTCAACTAGTATATTAATAAATGCCAGTAGTTAAAATAAGAACTTGACAATGTGATAAGAGAAAACAACACCCTAACAAAATCTTTTAGTAAAATAATTAATAATTATATGTATTCGATTTAATTGAAAAAAAGTAAAATATAAAGAGGAAGAAGGCTGATTAAAGATCAGTCAAATTTTCTCACGATCGCAAAAATTTATCTATTAGTTCATTTAATAAAAAAATTATTATATTCAAATTGAATTTATACCACCAGAGTAACTCGGAGGTTGCATTAACGCTAACCACCGAGATTCCCAGGTTCAAGCCCTGGGTTGACCTCAATTGAAAATAGCTTATTCGGAAGTATTTCTGTAGTGCTGCTGATCAGACTTGGATATTTATGACTCCAATTCGATCGTTTCCTATCAGAGTTCACCAATTTATCTGATTTCATTGTTGAAACAGTTCCTCATCAACTTGGCAAAACCATTCTACCCACTATATCACCACTATTTGAATATTATTTAAAATTTGTAAACTATAGATTTATATATGTACAAGTCAATAGCATAGATGTCACTCAGGGGCAACCCGTAATAACATCATGGAATAATAAAAATTATTAAAAAAAAATGTGTTTACAAATTTGTAATGGTTGATTACATAAATCTGTCCAATGTGTGCAATTATTGCACATTTTGGTATATTTTTACTAAACAGTTTTAAGACTATTGCAATGACAGCTAAGTGGGCCACATTATATAAATATCAGATTAGCAAACGTATGATAAATTGAGTTCTTTGTTGATTCCAAAGTGAAGCCGTCGCATCGACTTCATACATTTGCATTTGTTATATAATTGAACTAATGGGTATAAATTTTCAATACGTTCATGTCTAAAATCCATCCTGCCCAACTGTCATAACAGTATTTGACAGTCCCCTTATTAAAATGTTGAAATTATAGAATAAACTGAAAATTGTATACATGGAAATAACGAGTTCCGTAGAAATTTGGATTTAAACGTGAACGACTTTTCCAGTGAAATCATTGACGTTTCTATAAACCCGACTCCGTCAGCAGTTGTGTTTGTTCAGCCCTTAACGAGTCGACAGATATTTTCTTTGGAAAATTATTCCGAAATAGCTCGACGAAAGTTGTCCGTCGTCGCGTTTGAAAGCGCCCATCTGTATATGGCGTTTTTACTGCTTTTCTTTTGCACGCCTAGTTCGAACTAAACGACGCTTTGCAATTTTATACGTTTTGTTGTGTCGAAACTGTTTTCGTATGGGATTTTAATTGTTCTGTTCCGGAATAATTGAGCACGCCCCGTAATTTTGTCGTTTCGTTTTATTATAGGGGTATTTTTTTAGCGGTAGGTACCATGTAGTTTGTTCCGACGACTGTCGGGTGAAAATTACCCGCTGCTTTCATGTTAAGGGTTAATTTAGTCCGGAGTCGCGCAAATCCATTTCGCCGCGAAACGCTTGTTAGCAAACCCAATGGCTCAGTTCACGATTTCGTTTTATTTTTATTTTTTTATACGCCAATTAAATCTGCATAACACTTTCGATCATATTATGCGCTGTTAAATTGAGAAACGAAGTGGGTGGTGATTGTCGCATAAAGGCATAAAAAAGCAATATTGATTTTTTATTTAAATTCAAAGCGAGTGAGTGATGATGTGGAAAAGATGGTGGAGGGGTCAGTTTATAATTTGGAAACTTTAACTTTTTCCAGTTTGAATTTCATATTTGGAAATTGAAGCTGACATAAAAAAAATAGTAAAGCTTTGGAGATTTTACGCCACGTTCATTTCTTGAAGTTTTTTAATACGTTTCACCGTCTATGGGGGCGTTAGTAGCGCCCCTCGAAGAGTTTTCGCTTCTCGCCCCCAAAGTCGAGAGGGATCATAATCGAAGAACTTTTTGGACACTCCTCGACGTCTTGTCAGACATTAAATGAAGAGAGTGTTCGCGTTTGTGTTGTACACAGCCTTATAAAAGTTTCGTCCTCGCCCAAAATAATGATGCAAGAGTGTGAGATGAGGAATTAAAGGGGAAAAATTTAAAACTTCACACGTATTCGATAGTAAATTTGTATATAGATAGAAATATTTAAAAAATCATTAATTAATTGACTCACTAAAAACAATTTAATATATACATAGGTATATTATATAATCCATAGACAATTATCAGGTATTAAAATTTGGAGAACTATATAGATGGGTTATTCAAAATACTGAAATATGATTTTAATTATTAAAAATATTTTACATCACCTGGTTCAATGCAGTGAAGACTATGCATACAATTATGTATGTATGTATATGAGATGCCTGTGTATACGAGGGCAAATTGGCCAGACAATGAGTGTCAATCTTTCGGAGGGGTCCCTCTCACCTTCTTCAAGTGCTCATAGTTCAAGGTTCAAAGGTGCAAAACCTCAATTAAAGCGACATGCCGGCAGACGTCCGGGCAGCTTGAGGACGTCATTATATGTCCGACTAGAGATACCTGGAACTCATGGGTTCAAGGCTCCAACGACGACGGCTTCCATCTCACATACCTCGAATGTATTAAGACTCTTGAGTCCTATGGACTATTTATTATATTTTTTCATCCACATTTCTGTTATATAAATATCCATATGACGCATATGATAAAATCTTGAATACATACTCGGATGATATACGTATAAGTATGTAGATAAGAGTAGTCTTTACAATGATGTAATGTACGTAAGCAATTAAGCAAACCAGTAGACATTTTACAACTCAAGAGCTTTTGAATTTCAACAAATCATTGTACAAAATTTTGTGAGAGTGGCTTACATATGTATATACCAAAAGTTACTCTCACTTGCTTATGTGCATATGTATGTATATATATTCAAAATATAACCAGCAACAAGTTACCGTATAATTCTAACAACTGAGGGGTTATAGGCTCGAGCCCTTGTCCAGTGTTGATAGTCAAGTCAGACCTTGGATATACATATGTATATACATATGAGCCGTGATATTTGAAAGCGGCGGAAGTCCAATTTTCAGTTCTAAAATCAATATTTCTGTTTGACTTAATTCACAAATTGCTATCACTTATTTTATTTTGCTATGACCAGTATCTCTGAAAAGCAGAATAAATGTATTACAAGCCACTAGTATTTTTAAATGTTGCTAAACACTATATTTAATGTTTTGCAAGATATTTCTCGAAATGAAGAAAAGTGGATTTGGTCAATGCTGCTGGTTAGACTTTGATATTTGTGACAAAGTCGATCGTTTCCTATCAGAGTTTGCCAATTTATTCGATTTCATTGTTGAAACGGGTCCTACCTAATTGGCTACCTACCTTTTAGTCACCAGTATTTAAATTTATTTTCAAATTTATATGATAGTAATATTATAAATTTATATACAGTACATATGTATGTATTGAGTTGCCATATATATCATCTTGGGGCAACCCCGCAATGTCACAATGTTGAAAAAATTTTTATTAAAAAAATATCAATACTGAGTACATATCGGTCTGAATCTCAAAGTCAAATTCTCTAGTTCACAATATTTCATTGATATATAATACAGTATACATACATATAATTTTAAAATGTCTATGTACAAGTTGAAATATATGAAAATTTTCAATATGACTAGACATTGTAAAGGCTTTAGAATTTTTATCGTACTGAATTTTATATTTTACTCAAATAAAAGGCACATTTTATTCACTTCAAATTTTAAAACTTCATAGTATTTAATGTTCGAGAAAGAGAAAGAGAAAAATGGAGAAAGAAGAGAACACGCCTTGAATCTTAAGCGAATACCATTGCTTGAAATTATTAAAAATGTACATCCTTAGAATCTGTCTTTAAATTCGCATATATTTTTTTATATATATTTAAAGACAAGTCTTACTACTTTATTAATAAAATTAAGCAGCCGAACAAATCTCATGTAAATTTCAATTAATGAATTTGAATTAAGCCGAGAAATAAATACGAGCGCTTAAAGTAAACGTGATACACACACGCTCCTAATCCGGCTTTAAGGATTTTGCATATTTCACATGATTAGCAAATTTATTCTTGCGGAACTAATAAATTAGTTTCCACTACGTATCGGACGTTTAGGATATTTAGTACAAATTCCGGAATTAAGCGTTTAAAATCCGATCTGCGCCAAAGCAAAGCTTGCGGATTAGCCGTGTATTACAACTATTAATTTAACACGCATAAATATACCCAGAAACTTCATCCGTCCAAATTAATTCGAAATGGATTTAAATGTGGGGTAGGAAGTCGCGTGATAAAACAGAGGTCATTTACCGGGGCGAGAATCTCCGATGATCATCATCAAAGATGCACCGTCGCGTCGGGTGCATAATGCAACTCCCCCGTCGATAAATCACGCCAGCCAGCATCAGTAATCAAGCGAGACTTGTTACCGACGTGTACGCACTCGATTATCCGGATCGACGTCGATTAACCGTGTTCCTCCGACGGATATTTTGCAAAAGTGCACCCGAGGTGACGAGGAATCATCATTTTTGTCCGTCAAAATTAAAATACCCGACGTTGGTGATTTTTTTTCGCAGTCGTCTGAGACACCCTGCAACGTCAGGACAAATGTGATTAATTCGATGCAATTTTAGCTCGATGATGCATATCCAGTTCATTAATTATTTCGAAGGTTGAAACCTCTGAAGCGTCGATAAAAAGTTGAAAAATCAGATTTGATGAATGCCTTGAACGAATTTTCAATTTTTAATCTTGAAAATTAATCACGCGATATTTTAATGTCGTGCGTATAAACTTTAAAATTGGCTACGCAGAAGTTACTATTTTATTTTAATAAAAGTCTAGTGGTTGAAATAGTATGCATCTTATATATAAAATATGAAGTTTTTGCTAACTTCAGTTCAAGTTCAAGTACTACGTATGAAAATATAAACGGACATATTAAATTTTAAAAGCTAACTTGTGTTTAAAGTTGATAAAATGTAAATGTACTTACGGCTTAGATCAAATATTAATAACTACTTATAATATTTAAAATACATATATGAAAAAGTTCAATTCAGTCCCAATAAATTATTCTAAAAAGATAATATCAAGTCTGGCCTTTGCTATGTTTCTTTATCTCAGATATATCATGATACGTATTCTTCATTTTATTTATTTAAATTTGGATTCGAAATAAATTTCAAAAAAATATATGAATTGTAAATACATATAATGTGTTTGTATATTTTTGATTGATTTTGAAATGCTTTTTGTTATTCATAAATGTATTTCGTTTATTCTTCTTAGGTATATTCTAATAACTACAGATTCATGTATTTTATACATTCTTTTTTCTTTTTAGTATTTATAGTTTTATTAACCAGCAGCATAGATCAGTGGTTGGCGTGTAATGCTTTCAATTGTGTGGTCACGGATTCAATCCCTGACGTTGTGCTATTGATCAGACCTAGGATGTGTGACTGTGTATCAAAGTTTTCCAATTTATCTGATTTTATTGAAACGGTTCCAGCAAATTGTCAACCCTGTCCTATGTATAGGCTCCTAAACCACTCAACCGATTACGATGGAACTTTCAGAATTTGTTGTATGCATGTCCGGGAAGCTTACTGTGAAAAAAAACGGGAAAAAACCTCTTAATAATAATATTCGTAATTACTATTTTACCGACACGAAAGTTTGAATCGCCATTGTGTAGTCAAGGAAATGTGTTCGTTGGTAACCACGTTACCAGTTGGTTTATGACGACACGGCTTTGTAGATACACGAGTTGAGCTCCAACCATCACTTGAAACGGGAACGGGAACGCAACGGGAACTGGAACGGGAACGGGAATTGCATGCGTTATTGTGGCATTGCAACGCATGCCGGGTTCAGCTAGTAAATTAATTAATTTATCTTAATTTTAGTGTATAGAGCATATGAAAAAAAACTCAAAACCAATTCTTAGATAATATGTATGGGAATATCATTTAATTAAAACTTGATCTTTAAAGTATATATACAAAATGAAATACGTGAAAATATTACCAAGGAAAATTTAGCCCATTTTCCGAATTAATCCGTTTTACTATCTACTTGAGATGCGCTAGGCGGATTTTTTCCCTATAGAATACGTTTTTCAATGTTAATAAACTAATGATTTTCTTGTCTACATGTACCTTCGCTAATAATTTCACTTTGGCTTACTTCTTGTGTAGTATGGAAGTAAGCATGTACATATGTACATACATACATAGGGTCCTATATTAAGATTTTGGATCTGGTAACTTTTTGATTGGCGGCTCTTCAGTGGCTCGTGCAGATGTCCGGCTGACGGCCCAACACCGGCAATGATAAATGTTGAGGATCGCTGTGCTGAGCGGCCGCTGGACATAAATTATTATTTGTATGTAATAATAATCATGTCGATGGTGGTGTAGCCCGCGGATAAGCGGCCTCGCCCGCTACACAGATAATCCACTGATACAGAACGATCCAAAATATAGCATAGAAAATCGATTCAAATAATATTTCTCTTAATATTCACAAGAAAAGCGTTAGCTTGTAGAAAAAAAATTATAAATTTGAATTTTCAATATAATGTAAAAATAAATATTACTTTAGTAAAATAAAAATTTGAAGTGTGCCTTACTTATTACGATGACCCTGTTGTATGTTAGGTTGTTATGAAACTTTTCGATTGACAAAATTCGCGATTATCCTGTTCTTGGATATCGTTACAGGTCAGTGAATTTGAGCACAGCTCAACGCACAAAGGCTCGATACTTGTGAAGTATTTGTAACGGAATAGGTGATATGTATTCATACGCGTTTATTACAATGTTCACTAGTATATGAAAGTGCGTTTTACAACACGATTTTTTTTTATTTTTTCGTTATATAATAATATATGATACGAAATGACTTATGTATATGTGTATTATTAATATGTGTTCAATTCGTGTTTTAGCATGGCTATATTTTCTAGAGCAGCAGTTTCGGACCAGTAAATTTATAATTTTAAATCCCGCGGACCACTAATATGTTTTTTTTTTTAAATATATGTATACATTTGTGTAATGTTTACACATATCTTATAATAACTATCAGGTAATTTCAAGTTAAATGGCTCCAATCACGATTCTGCAAAATGGAAAGCCGTTTTTATTTTAAGCCAAGACAGCTACCGAGTTTTAGTTTTTGGACAGATGAAAGTGTCTTCTCGCACGAATACGAATATGTTTTTGAAAATTGAATCAAAATCTATAACTTTGATGTCACGCTGCGCCTCTCTTATTTTCCCTCTTTAGTACATTTGGTGAATAGAGTGCAGGATAAAAGCAAAATGTTATTCAGAATGTAAGAATTTCTTTAGAATATTATAAATAGATATGAAAAATGCAAATAATATCCAGATTTTTCTGCAGAGAGTCACGTTCCAGGGGTTATTTGTATTTTTAAATACAATATTTCTTTATTTTTATAAAAGAAAGAGAGTCTTGTATAAAAGAAATTCATAAAAACTGAATACTTGTTTTTATGAATTTCACTTTTAAATTATTATAAAAATACACTTTTAATTATCACTTATATATTCAAAGAACACTGAAATATAGGAATAAGAACGTAATTAATTGCGTAAAACTATTTATAATTTACTGCATTGATTGTTAGGAACTTACATATGAAATGATGGTATGACTGATTCTCGTACCTCGGGTACGGTTTATACACATACATATTGAGTTTGATGATCCCAATGTTTACCTTAAAGCGATTAAATGACCTTATCGCTTTTATGGTTTTATATTCTCCACGTAAGATTAATGTATTTATTTAAAATACACGCTAACGGGACCAGCAAAATCTTATCGTTAACCATTCGTGGTACGCGAATCAACGATTGGCGATCGCTATTCCAGAGCACGGTAGTAAGCAAAATTTAATTTCATGCAAAAATACAATCATTGTACTGATTGCTCACTACTCGTATATTTACATATGTACATGCATATATTAATATTGATAGTTTTAGAACATTGTAGGCAGTCAAATACAACACAGGTATTTATCGGTGAGTCGAATTTTAGATTTAGAGCCACCCATAACTTATTTGCTAGGTGTGCGCATTTCGAATCTGCGAATGGGTACATGTTTTAGTTAATTGAAAATTATATATATATGTATGTTCGCACTACTTTTGGGTGTGTCGGTTCATCAGGCGGGTCCGCGCGCATTCTCGTCTTGACAGCCAACAGATATTTGTTACACCGAAATCATTAAGTAAACAAATAAACAAGGAACGCCGCGATATCGAACTCCGGGTAACAATGGGCGAGCTCATGCAACCATCCCATCGGGCTACCATCGGTTATCCCCTTCGATCTCGCTCGATACAGATATATACTTGCATATGCACAGACGGGGTCTGTCCGTCCGTCTGTCCATGGTGTACCTGGATCCTAAGGCCATCACGCTCCATCCCTTCATATGCATGTCGAGCAGCCTCTGCCCCGTGGTGTCCGGCCTTCTCACGATTCGTATCTAACGTTCAACATCTCCGGAGTGGCCTCTTTGGACTTTGTCCGAGATCTCCAACTCAGACAATAGTGCGAATCGATCCGATGCACTACTCACGATCTTAACCCTTTCGATCACGCCGACGTGAAAGGGTTGCACCGACTGTCATCTGACTGCAATCGGATGGGACGTGCATGTCACTATATGACGCAATGGCACTGTGCGAAAGCAAATCGTAGCTGAAGAAGCAGCATTCAACATCAATAGACCCAATATAGATCGGTTAATATCTAATTATTCAAACGCAATATTTTTTTTCTTTTTTATTAAGAACTAGCGGAATCCGGCATGCGTTGCAATGCGTTCCCGTTCCCGAGTTAAAGTCGTGGTATTCTGACTTATCCGATGTTTAACAGCGGGAAAACGCAAGTGGCGAACACATTTGAAATTATTCAATTGTTTGTTTATTTTACCCTAACACCGCAGGTCACGACGAGAAAACATTTTAAATTATTGCGTTGCCATGCTACTGATTCCCGTTTTTCCCGTATCAGTTCCCCTTTTTGGGCGATTTTTTTTACAGAAACCATCGCGGACATGTACACAATAACTCTCGTAAGTTCATCGCTATTGGTCGAATTGTATAGGAACGCATACATGACAGACAAATAGACAAACATTGATTTTTTACATACCTCCTTTACGTTTCACTTACGATTACAATTCAGGAAAAAAATTGCCTCTTATCCGATCGTTTTCATACTTTGCCATATTGCTCATTTTTTATAAATATAGATCACCCTATTGATGAGGGTACATACAACAGGGTATTATCAACAGCTAGGATACGGAAATATGACCCGACGCCTTTAAAATATAGAGTTATACTAAATTACCACAATGTTATACAAAAATTAATTTTAAGTAATCGTATAAGACTTTCATCATCACCATCATCATTCACAGCCATTTTCTATTCACTGCTGGATGAATGCCTCTCCAAACTGCTTTAATCCGTTTCTGTTTTGGGCAAGTCTCATCCAACCCACCCCACACATTTTTCTGATTTCGCCCACTTTTCTCTTCAGTGGCCTTTTTTTCACTCTTTTACATTCTCTCGGGTACAATTCGAGCACTCATTTAGTTCATCTATAGTCCTTTATTCTAGATACGTGACCAACCCATTGTCATTGCAATATCTTTAAAATCAAACACCTTTGTCATACTTTTAGCCCACGTATTATCTCCTTTTTTATCTCTTCTTGTTATGCCAAGCATACAGAATTCCACATCTTTTTTGGAGCACTGGAGCTTATACAGAATTCTGACGTTCATTGTCCAAATTTCGCACTCATATATACGTCATCACTGGCAAGACGCATTGATCATGACGATGAATTATATTTGTAAAAGGCAACTCTGATATTTTAATTTTAGCAAAAAAATCTAAGCTAGATAGTTCTACACTGAAGCACAGTGAACTAAATAGCTGTAGCCCTCAATTTTTTAACGAATTCATATTATCCTTAAAATCTCTTCTAATTGATATATTCTTCGCGTCGTGAGTTAATTTTTTGCAGGCGCTTTAATAAATTTGTTTTAAATTGAATTTGAAAACTTCAGTCAACTTCTAAAGTTTTTCATCTCCTTCGAAAAATTCTTTCGGACATTCTAAGAAGAACTCCTCCCTCCCTTCATTTTCAGAAGAATTCACTCCCCCGTCCCGTGTACGTCATAGCAGATGCCGAAACACTAACTTCAGCATAATCGAAAGCTGAAAGTTTTCTTCTGAATATCAATTTACTAATAAAGTCCCTCTCGTTCCGTCTTCAAAAGGACGCGTCAAAGGCGTTCGATTAACGACAGAGTTTCAGAATCGAAGCTTCTTCTAAAAGAAATGCTCTCAGCGAGCAAAGATAAATTGCATACTTGATAAACTTCGAAGGCGTTCGAAAAGTTTGCGAAGCGCACAGCTCCGTTTCCTGTCGAATACAAAATCTGTTAACACACATCCGTTCGGAAGTCTAGATTCGAACTTTTGACAAACCGATCGTAAACGATCAGAAACGTATTGTTAGATACGATTTTATATATTGAAAACATTCCACTGCCATCGGATCGCAAGACTTTTTTCTTCGCGTAATCTTATATGAATTTATAACAGCACGAGTGATCTCGTGTATACAAGAATTCCTTTTTTACGTCACTTTCTCGTCTGTTTCTATTATACAGTTAATTAAGAACAAATAAAAGAGCAGAACAGTGCCCGCAGCTAGAAACTGTGCATCACAAAAGAGCCTGTAGTCAAATTAGAGAGACGAGCGACCCTAATCTCGTAAACAAAAACGGATTCAACCAAATGAATCATTTTTGTAATTATTAAAAAAAGTCTTTTGATACGGCGCGGTCTCTCCGATACCCGGTAGTTGAGGGTATGTACCTACTCTGGTATCAAAGAGAATCCATCTCTCAAACGAGGAGGACGGTGGGGCGGGATGGAAAACTTTTAATAAAATTTCAAATGCCCGAGGCCGTCTAAATACTCTGACAGATTTATATCTACGGCGAGTTCACTCTTTTCACCGATAAAATATTCTATAGCAGGCAACCAACCCCTTGCGAGGAAATGCTCAAGTCAGAATTCTTATTTGAACCTACGTACATATAACAATTTTTCTTTTTCATCACACTCACTGATCAAAGTGGCAGAGCGGGATGCAATGCCTCGACCGGATTACCCATGGAGGTAATGCTTTGCAGCATATTCGAGATTTCATTAGAGCTCTCTTGGATTTTTTTTAAGTGTCCACACAGTTAAAAGGGGAAAAAGGAGACGCTATTGCAACTGACGAGATCAAGGACGGCAGGAGATTTCTCTCTGGTGGAGACTGGATCGCTCCCGGCAGATTTCCCCTTTTGCAACGACGCTGGATGAACGACAAAATAAAAGCAAACTCGACTACTGCTCGAGGTGGATACTGTCCAATGAATTTCTTGAGCATTTTCACCAAGTCTAGGCAAAATAAGAGAAAAATCCAACGAGCCTTTTGACATTTCACATCGGACATATCTCGTTACTAACACCCATACAGTACACCCATACAGCCAGAGAGAAGATTTGCATAATTCAGAATAAAACTTCATTCATATTGCTAAAATTATAATTATCCCGTTTAACATAAATGTTTGCTTAACATTATTATTATTATTCCATTTAACACAAATGTTTGCTTCTACATATGTATATGTACATACATACATACATATATGTATGTATGTTTTCGTTAGACTATATTACGGAATAAGATTATGTATTTACCTTAGTATTAATTACGAAGATGGGAGGAAATATAATAACGTACGAGCAAATACTTCGTCGTTGTTTACCTGTATTCTTAGTTACATTATATCTCTGGTCGGTAAAACGAAAGTTAATTAATACGAATAGCCGAAAAAAATATACCGAATGGGACGATTTGCTTAAGGCTAAACACATAAAAAAGTCTATTATGTCGAACATGAGTTATCCGATTTTATATATACTTAATTAAATAATACGTTGTACAAAAGTTAGGCGGCTTGAATAAAATACACATGTAGGACGATTATTATATGTAAGTCACCAAAAAAAAAAAAAACAGCTTGAAATTGTGATGATCCTTTGTGCTGCTGTGTTGGTCGATGAGCAGTATATTTGTATCGCGCATACATTTAAGTAATTTATTATTGTACTATAGATAGAACGGATGAAAATTCATCGGGTGTATTATAAGTGGCGCATTAGGAATTCCTGTAATGCTACAATGGTCTAAACTTTAAATAAATAAATAAGTAAAAACTACCTACCAACCTATAGACATACATATAAACAATATATAACAACAAATATTTTAATAATCATATAGTTAGGAATAGAGATATACATAATTATAAAACGAGAAATAGGAATAAATTAATTAAAGGTAGAGTTAAGAAAGCTAAAACTGCAGGAGGTGTTTTTCACAGAGGTATTCAAATGTATAGTGCCCTTCCTGAAAGCATTAGAAGTGCTAATAACATTGATGCTTTCTTGAAGGGTGTTAATGGATACCTTTGTGGAAGATGATTTATAATTTTAGTTGTTATTTTGTGTTATATATATTTGCAGTTTGCTATATAAATAAATAAATAAACAATAGAAATAATTATGATTTAATTTTCAGTAGAAGCCACTAAATGCTCATGACACTATTTTCCAAGAGGAAATATTGGTAGCAAACAGTATATATGTATAATATGTATACACATTGTGATCACACACACACACAATAGACAGATTAAAGCGATTAAATAATAAATTGCGAAAAAAATTGTAGTATAAATGTACAATACGTACATACATATGATGTAATTTTAATCCATTTGTCCTTTTTTCAGTCCAACTACTACGAGCGTCCAAAAACTCATTTATACGACCTTGCGTCTCGTATCATGTCCTAATTGCGTTTCCCGTACGGACGCGCAGAAAGAAGAAGGGGGTTAATCGAATCAACGGTCGGACGAACCGCACGTTTGACCACCCCTGGCCCGTCTCCCTCTCTGGTCAAATTCAATTTTGCCCTTTTCAAAAATTTTGACAATCAAAGTAAGACAGACAGCCCACATCCTCTTGTCACTCGGCTAATCCCCCCCCTGCGCACTAATTCCACACCGTCTAAGCTCTCCTGCTCGTTGGCCTTTTTTCCTCCTCTTCGTATTAAACGAATTCTCGAGGAAATATTTTTATTTCTGGATCCGGGTTTCATCGCGTTTATCCCGCAGTTTTTTTGTTCCCATTACGTCTCTGGTCGCTAGTGACTATTCGGGACGCGTACCTACAAAGATACATACATTTACATATTCATGAATTCGGTATCATATGTACGTATTTCAATTTCAATAATAAATACTTTCAATAAAAGCTATAAAAAATAAAAACGTGATAAAGAATCGATCTAAATACAAGATTGATTTTTTTGATAATACAACACATACATACATATGTACATACCCCCACCGCAAAAAAAAATTATTTACAATTTTTTAAATCGTCAGCGTGAGTTATGGAAGAACAGACTTGAAAGTAGGAGTGCTTGTGGTTTTCAGTTGTGATGGGCGTATCTTCATGCTATTGTTAATTCGTTCGATTTTACTATTTCGGCAAATTTATCCTACATTTCTTCAAATATGGGAATCGCTGTCAAACCTTTATCAATAAAGTGATAAAATATCACCCAAAACACTCCAGGGGGAGAGTTTTGCCAAAGATCGCGACGGTATATATTAGGCGTGCTAGCGTTTCTTACTTTATCTACGTACGTAATAACAATAGATTAAGTTTTTTTTGCATGTGCGAAACTATCCAAGAAAACATGTGGTTTGTACCAACCACTCCGTATGTCTGCACCTTTAATAGAAGCCATATATGTGTGTATGTTAGATAAATGGTATCTGTTTTTTTGGTTACCATATCAATTAATCAACATTCAGTATTTGCATTATAAAAGTGTAAGTGAATTTTTTTCAACTAGTCAATGGAATAATGATGAATCTTTTCAACCATAAAATTGTTCAACCAAAAAAACAAATTAAATAAATTCTACATATGTATGTATGTATATACCTTTTAATATTTGAACAATACATATTAAATCTGGTATTAGATGTACTGATAGAATTTTCATGTATTAATGTTTAAGAATTTTAATGAATTTCAATATATAATATAATACATTTTAATTATAAGTCAATATGATCTAATGTATTTACATTCGATTACTGTTCGGATTTGATTAATGCCATTTTTAAAGATTCTGTGAATTTCCGGTACCGTTTTATCGACACTCTAATCCCGAAATTACCAAGTCACTTTAAATATTTGAAATATTTTATATTAAATTATATGTGTACATAAATGTTTATATCTAGACTAATTCTATTAAAAGTATATGTAAAAGTAGAAGTAAAATTGGATTAAGTTCGATAGTAGTAGTTATATAAGTATCAGAAAACAAAGTCACAACGGTCAATAAAGAAACCACCGGATCAAAAGCCAAATAGTTTTTAAATACATCCATATTCCTCTAATTTCGCTCGTCTTTTAATGCTTCTAGTGAAATATACCGAACAGGTGAGCCGTGTGACTAATCCCTCCGTGACTGACAGACACCTCCCGATGTTATGGTGGCCCAACAAGTCTATTTTTTTTTTATTCCTCTTCATCTACTTCACTTTTGTCTGTCTGGAGATGTTCCACGTGGCAACTACAAATCGAACGATCCGAAATGTTCGTCTCGATTAATCATTTAAGGCGGGATCAATTAGAGGTCTCTTGAACGATGTACAATATTTTTGAACACCACTCAATCTTGTTACCGAGCCTCACGTACACGACACTCCATTACTGCGAAATTGTATCAAGATGGAATTTGGTATAAATTAAAATTTAATAGTGCAAAAATGATAATGCAATACATTCTGAACGTGGGCAGTGGGCAGGCAATCTGGTAGTCCTTGAGCCCTTCCCGCTGTGTTAAAACTTTTATTTTAATTACATCTCAAAACTCAATTAGAATATCTATGTCTGTATGTGCGGATAGCCTTGTTTCTTATCATTGCAACCCAAGTAATAAAGTTTTAAATTAAAAGCTTTTCGGTGTGTTCGATTGTCGTTAAATTTTAATTGTAGACCTCGAATGGAAGACCTTGATGTCATTTATTGAGTCGTTGCTTTATTAAGAGGGATTTTTTCAACACCGATGAATTCTCTCCTCGCTTAAAGTATTAAAATTTTTAATTGCACACCTTAAGGCATATATCTTATGTATATGAATCGTATGATGTTACATCGCAATCATTCAACCCAACCCTAGAATTTGCGCGCTCGTTATTTACGATACGCTTTTTCGATAGTGGCATAAGCGTAGATTTTATCTGTCAATCTATCTAGCGAATCCTCCCAGAGAAAGAAGCTCGAGGCTGCTGATCTTAACCTTTTTTCGTTTATTTGTTTTTTACAAGAAACAAATCGAACCCGGTCAATCGCTATCTATTCTTTTTAATCTCCAGTGTTTGAGCTGCGGCGCTAAGAGTGAGATTAGGAAGCCAGCTTTTGTCTTTAGGCCCAGTTGTCAATCACCGTCTGCCTTAAGCCTCAAATGTGTTCTTTCTTTTTATCTCGGACTTACTGACCGATTGAATAATCGAACGAGGAAAATGATCAAATTCGAACTAGACTAGTAAATTGTTTTAAAATGAATATTCAGTGTTTATTTTTTAATTTTTTAATTGAATGAACAGGTAACCTAATTTTTCAAAGTAAAGCTCACGTATTGAATTTCGCGGTTTCGGATTTCACCTCAAATTCCACGTGAGTACACGAGTTTTATGCAATAGCTCACAAATGTCTACGACTCAAAGATTAGAGACGTATAACAAGATCTAAAATGTCAAGAGACTTAACTTCTCATGTTTCCCATAGGTAAATTAATTTTTTTTGTTTATCGGAAATAAATAAAAATTAACATAATTACTAGAAGAATACATATGTATGTATGTATATATTCACTACTGCGATTTTATTTATAAAAAGATCCTTCACGGTATATTTCATATATGTATGTACATATGTACATATCTATTACATTTACCAGACTCAATTTGGTAATGCAATATTACAATTATGAATGTAAATCTTTGCTTAGCATTTGATTGGCTTTTAAAATTAATTAAACATTGATTTTAACATTGGTAAATTGATACATTTTAGCATTGATTCATTTAATAAATCATATAGTTTTATCACCAGGCTGTTCAGCACAACACGGAATACAGTTCAGCACAACACGGCATAGAACTGCACGAAAAACACTAGTTCTATTTATACTATACAGCACCACTAGTTTTCAGCACGTTCATGCTTATTTTGGACGAATGCAAGGTAAAATCAGCTTACATTACAGAGCGCCACAATATGGCGAAATATTGCTTGCGTCGTATCTTCGAGTCAATATGGTCACAATTGGACCTTACTGAAAATATTTAAATGCCAATGGGGCCATCCACACACAAGATATCAACTTACGATATTTACTGAATCTAGTAAATACCGTGCGTTCGAATGCAATGCTCTCATACGTTCGATTCACGGTATTTACTAGACCTAGTAAATATCGTTAGTTGATATCTTGTGTGTGGACGGCGCCAATGGGAATACTTTCGTTATACGGGTGCACTCGCGAATATGACGTCGCGTCACAATGTAAAATGATTTTGCAGATACATGTAGGTACTGCCGAATTATATAAATAGATCGTGTCGGTTGCTGATGTTTCGACTACGTCACATACACATTATGGAATTTAATAAATAATATTTTTCTTATTGATGTTTGTTGAACCGTAACACTTATTTATCACCAACGATGTCGAAAAAAATTCAAATAATATTTTCAATGTAATCTTACGACTTTTATATGTTTGTATAAATTAAGACTGCCTTACTGAATTGACTAGCGATATATAAATAATTTATTAAATAAAAACGATTGCAAATTTGTACGGACGATATCTTGTTTCATCTCGTTTCTTCGCATTTGTAATGATGTTTCTTCTGCGTCTCATAATAAGATTATAACTTGACATGATAATTTAAATTAAAAAATAATAGGTTTTTCCATGCAAATCGGTATTCGATCACTGTCGAATGGACTCGTTTCGATTGACTCATTTAAATTTAACACCAATCAAACAATTCTAATTGCTAGTTTCTATGCGTGTTTATTTTTTTCTATTCACCAAACGCGTCAAAAGTACCGAGTCACTGATTAACATGTAAATCAGACTTTGCTCTAATTGATTCTACGAGTATTTCGATCGACTTGTTATGCTTTCATTAAAACATTTCGAAATTTTTTAAGTAAAACTTATTTAGCGAGTTATTTTACGTGAAATCACAAGTCACGAATTTCGCAACGATGAAACAACGATTGACAGACTCATTCCTTAATGGACACTTGGACAATAGACGTTTGGCTGAACGGACATTAGGTCAACGGAAATTTGGCCGAATGAAATTTTCAATTGCTTAAATTTATCAAAAATATCAAATCTGAATGATAAGTCGAGGTCATTTCTAAATAATTTATCTGTTTTGATAAGTTTTAAAAGATTTCGATTCACTAAATGGCCAAACTTTCGTCGGATTAGGGTCGGTTCGGCCAAATGCCCGTTTGGCTAAATTTCCGTTCGGTCAAAAGTCCTTCGACCTAATATGTCCGTTTGGTCAAGCGTCTGTCAGCCTAACGTCCGTCAGCCAAGGGTCCATTCGGCCAAAATTACGCGAATGGAAACATTGCAAGAAACTAAATTGGAATGGTATGTAAGTCCCTCCAATCTCCTCTTCCTCTCCTCTTATTTTCTCCTACTTGATAATTACCTCACAAATCTAAACGTAAAAGAAAGTTTTAGTAATGTATATATATAGTGTAACACGTAATTTTTCATGAACCCGTTTGATTTACTCGCTGATATGGTTTACTGCATCGATAAATGGGTTTAAGAAAAAATAAATAAAAATAAAAATGTGGTCTGTCTGACCTTCGGTCTCCTTAGTCTGGATTAATTCACACGTCTGACTCATTTTGCAAACTTGACACACGTCCAAAACAACTATTAAGTTACTTATGCTTTCATAGAACTAACCCGTAGTAGCGTCACATCTCAGGCAAAATATTTTAAATATAACACTTATATAATTGATATTCAAATTCTTTCGGTTCAGTCGAACGCATTTGATATACTTTTTTGATTTATTAAAAAGTTGGGAATTTACTACGGGGAAAAATTAATTAAAAAATAGATCAAAACGATAGGAAGACGAAGGACTGACGTTTAGAAAATCCAATACGAAGCGGGCGTTAAAATTATACTTCCACACATAAGATCGCGATGACATGTCAGTATCACTTTTGATATGTTTCTAGGATATCGTCCGTGGAAAAACTGAAAGATTTATATTGATTGTATGAAGTCGTGTTTATTTGGATAGCGTCGAGGGAATGTTTGAAGAGGAAAAACGCTTTTGATCTTAACGGAATCTATTTAACATGCTTTATGGACGAGTGGTCTCGGTCACGGTTTGCGCGTCCGCCTGTCAACTGAATGTCGATCGCTTTTGTGGTCAGTCGGAAACAATGATAGGACGTTGAGGTGCGTAAGTTACGCTCGGTGTCACGATTTATAATCGCATGGACTTTTGAATCAATTTGGATTCAAGTCTGGAATATATTATTTACAGAATTGCGCGACTCTAAAGAAGAACGGCGTACACAAACCATTTTAGAACTTTTAAGCCGTTATAAATCGTGTAAAATGAGCTCATAAGAAGATGAGACCGCTAAGCAGCATTTAGAGACTTGAAATAAATCGTAAATTTATTTATTTATACAGGTATACACCCATTTTTATTTTACACGACATCTATGGTCAAACATTGTACATAAGTATTGCAAGTATTATTCAAGGTCAATTATAAACATCGATTAACAATCATACAGATATCTATGGACTATTTTTTGCAGCATTTTAAATATCAACAAATCTTGTTGTAAACTCGAATTCTGTGATAAATAATAAATATATGTATGTATTTAATTTCAGTAGTAGCAAACTCTGTATCGAGAATCCCATCGGTCGAAGTGCTTTATTATGAACTTATATGATATCATCATTATTTACAGCCATTCACTATTCACCATCCACTATTTTGGGCAACTTTTCCACATATTTTTTTAATTTCATTCATCCATCTTATTTGCGGCCTTCCTCTTACTCTTTTACATTCTCTGGGGTACCATTTCAGCACTTCTTCTGTCCTCTTATCGTCCATTTTTCTAGCCACGTCACCCGCCCATTGCCATTTCAATCCCTTCACTCTCTCCACTATATCAACTACCTTATCACATTTCTCACCCATGTATTTTGTTTCCAATATCTGATCGTTATTCTGAGCATACAGCCCTCCATACCTCTTTGAGTGCATACGATCTTCAAAATACGTGATTCTTATTGGTCAGAACATTTCAACTGAATAGTAAGAATCGCGCTTATCTCTTCCTACTGTAAACAGCCTTAAAGCCAATATACATTATCACATATGCATAATGCATGTTTGTATGTATGTATATCTTGAAAATTCATTCAAATATAAGCGAAATTATATCATTCGCTATAATTTTGTTATTCTTTTTATGTATAAAATTTCCTTATTTATTTTATCGATATAGTTAATCCATTCTCAAACTAGCTTCTTTGTGAAATGTGAAAATATGTTTCGAAAAAACCTCATAATCTAAAAAACAGCAAAAAGTGACGAAGTACATAGGTACTGCTTTATACATATTTCCTATATATGTACATACATATGTAGCTGTCCAGAACAATGATAAATTTAAGAAATTTCAATCTGTAGCATATTCTCTGTAATCTAAAATGAAATTTTCTATAAAAATATATGTATGTATGTATATGGACATAGGTAAATATTTTTTAAAAAACTTTTATTTAAATAAACTCAAGTTTCAAGTGCGAGATCATGTCATTATATTCATCTATCGAAATGAATGAAAGAATAAGTGCAGGCAGAAAATTGATTGGTTGTATCATTATATTTAAATTTTTATTGTTTTGCCCGACGGTATAAAACGAGGTACCGCGTAGATACATACATACATACATAGGATGAATATATGTATGTGTACACATGAATATACTACATCAAGACTTGATGTAGACTGGGGTGACGTGTCAGAGTTAACCCCGTACTGAAGCTGATCCAGGACCATCGACGATGTCACAACTGACACCTCGAGTAATAAAATGACGCATCGTTTAAAAACGTTAACACATCCGCCACCATCATCGCATCGATCTCCCATAAAAAGGGGTTAATATGTATTTTTTGTCGAGCGTCGCATTTATGAATTTTAAACCGTTCTAAAATTATTCACGTGTACGAAATTGTGAGATATATAACGAGGCAAAAGTGTTATCTGATTTCGTGTTGCCTTTCGGGGTCCGGTCGAGCGGAAAAAGGGCGTAAACAAACGAGGTGTTCCCAAAGTCCTTTTCGGTCGTATGTCCCGCGCTCAGGACCATCGTTCACCCGAAGTGGTATCGGGCCAGGATAATCTAATTGGCGCTTTTAATGTCCGACAATATTAAGCCTTGGAAGTGTTATCCGCAAGGACCTCTGCCGCCTGGGGATGCAGGGAGCCTTAATTGGAAATGATCGTTACATCGATCATATTGATTGATATCCGAGAACCCATGTGGACAGGCGAGCGTGTTTTTTTGTGTGGGTGAAGGTGTGCTGCATGTTTGTGGATTGTGCATTTTTTTTAATGTATCGGATCATCCTTTTTTGAAGTTAGCTGACACTTATTCGCCTAGCTATTCGAATACCGATAGAGCCGAATTAGCTACTAATGACTTATTTTAGTGATTTATTTAATACATACTAGCACTTATTATATGTACATATGTACATACATACGTATATCTAATATCACTAAAGTCTTGTTTCTACATATGTGGCTTAGGAAATTAAGAATCATAAAACTACTTAGCTTGGGTTACATCTGCCGGATATATTTATATAAGATCAAGTAATAAACAATATAATCTATCAATAAAATTTCAGTATGATACAGTGTCGAAAAAATTGAATCAAAAAACTTTAGTATAAAAAAATAATTACAAAACAACTGAATTTTGTTAGTTTCACTAGATGTGTGTTGTCACCGAAAAATGTGTGAGTTGATTTTGAACCACTTCCACTATTCCAATCGCTTTGATATTTTACCGACTGTCATTGACGCTATAGGAATTTAATGAATATCGAAATCATTGAAATTTCATCAGAATCATCTGTAAGATCAGCCTGATGACATCTGGCTTTTCGGCTGACGTTTTCGCCACTCCTAATATTACGTAGTTGAAAACTTGAATCGGGGCATTATTATTAATTTTCATTAATTAAAAGCTTTTTTGCTCTCTTTCTTTGAACATCAATGGAACGGTCTATTATTATTTGCAATTTCTCCGATTCGAAAGCCTACTTATGTATAACAGTTACTTTTTTCTCACTATCTCGTTGCTTATATCGATGGATTTTGCAATTAATTTTCTTCAGGTTTCCATCAAATTTTTACAGCAGTATTTAAATATTTATCATCATTTGGACATTTATTTTTATTATCATAAACTTTTCTTTATATCTTGATTACTGCCACTTTATCAGCTGGCAGTAATCAAGTTATTTATCGTATTTTCAATATGTATGTATATTCGTAGTGAACCAAGTACCTGTGCATCTTTCCATACTTTCCACAAATTGCAAACCCAAACATTCTAATTTAAACAATTTTATATGAATTTAATCTTCCGATTGGTTTTTAAATATATTTCAGGTTTATATGTTTAATAGACGTTGAGACATATGTAAATATTCGTTAGCTTAAGATCTACTAGAAAATTAAAAAAAATACTGGCCCTATTGTAGCCCTTAAATGTTACCTTAGACATATTTAATATGTATAAATGTTTATTTTGAGCCTTTGAGATTTTGGCTAGACATAAGCCATCTTTGGTATTATAAAATCTCAATATTTATGCTCTTCAGAATAGTCTTCCATAACCCTAATCACGGTGCCAATCTTATCCGATACCGACTTACTGATATCAATCAATCATTCAAATATATATTTATTCAATTCTATTTTTTAGAGACCCTCGTTTAGATTCATTGGATCGACGCTAAAAAACAGGCAATAAGTTAAACCCTGACATGGTAGCCATTCAACCCTTTCCAGCTTACAAATTAAACCGAATTCAAACCACCTACACAACATTCGCTCATCGTCTAATTCTTCGGCAACATTCCAAATTAGCGATATCAGCATAATGTCGTATATTTGAAACCGCTTTGCCGGTCATCAGAGCCGGTCCACGTCTTTGTTTTATTTCGTCCAGTTCGCCCACGCATATTCCGATCATGCTAATTAACATCGTAATTACCGCGGATCTGTGGTGGGTATACATTGTAGAATACCGAGGTTATGTCTAACTGTAGTGTACTAATACGTATAGAGTTCGATATGCAAATAAATCGATGCACTTCCGTGCATGTCGATAGCCGCGTGCAACTTGAAATGCCGCGTGGACCGTAAAATTGCAATCGAGTGCGACAGTCAATAATGCAACTGAACCGGAAGTATTATATGTACCGGGATGGAAAATAAGAATCGAAACTATGCATGCAACTCTCCGGCTTCGCTGGTTCGATTCGAATTCGCGACTGTAAAACGCACAATTGGAAAACATATTTTTATAAGTCTAATTTATAAGTCTAATAAGTCTAATTTATCTAAGCTTGTTATAAGTCTAATCTGGTTGCAGAGAAACTGTTCGCAAGCAATTGGCAGAAAAATATTTAATACAATTCCGGTAATTGTAAGTATTAAAGTCTCCATGTTTTTTACTTATAATTTTAATTGGAATACGAATACGATTTTTAAAATTGTATATCTATCAATGACGCAAAACGTCAAAAAAGGCGAAATTTACGTTATTTAATTGATAGTATTTATGTATTTCTAAAATAAGACAGATAATTTTAATTATCATACAATAATTTCAATGACGTCATAAAAAAAAATTAAATTATATACATAGATGTGAATGATGATAATATTTTGTACATTATTTCAGTTCATGTAATTCAGCTACATTCATACATACATATATACATTTTTTGATTTTTAAAATTTTTAAAGTACATATTATACATATGAATATGTTTCGTATGAGTGCACTGACCGATATTCTTATCCCTAACTCATCAATGTCATCAACTCTTGTTTTTATCAACGTTCAGTGGGGTTGCGTTTCGAGCACATACTAACACTACTAATTCATCTCTGTCAAGTCATCTCTGCAGAAATGACTATTTCATTAAACATGGCACTAAGATTCGTATAGCTATATAGCTAAAATTATATAAATAAATAACTCAGCTCTATCATGTACCTATAAAATACTATATAGATGTCTATCGATCGGATTTTGACTAATCAACATGAATTGCCTATTTTAGTTCCCACATTTGAGATAATTGAAATGAGGAATACAAGGATGCTTTTTTTCGATTTTCGTATTAGGTGGTTTGGTTTGAATATGATACGATATAATTTAAATATTCTAGCAAAGAATTGCTTTCGAACAATTTCCGGATGACATCTAAGCTTCATATGGAATATGTATTCAAGGGTGCTCGTAAAATTGCTCCTTTGAACAACACGATATTATTTTTCCAAATCGAATTTCAGATCAAATGCGCATAGCGCGTGACACACGTCACTACGTTCGGAAAATCTCATTGGAATTTTCCAAACGACGCGACATGTGTAAGGCGCTGCTCGAAGAAAAGTCAGAAAAATGCTATCAAAGGACTCGATAAGCACATTTACCATAAATGGAAGATAAGGGAGTGAAACGTGTCGGTGTTGGAGCCGATGCGATGGCGAGCATCTCACCGAGATTTCTCGTTATTTTCGCATTTGCATATACTACACAAAACAGCCCCGTGTGCAACACGAAAATCTTTCTTCTGAGATAAATATTGAATTAAAAATAACGAGAGCACTATCGACCGGTCGGTATGGCCAAAATTGGCTCGGGACAAACGAGCCGCCTTAATTCGCTTAATGTATCCAGACCCTTGGATAAGGACGTTCCAATTTGAATTTTTACTTTATTTATTTGTTACTCTCGTGAAGTTGAATCTTCGCGAAGCGTCGAACCCGTCGGATTATGAAACCCAGAACGTCATCATCAAAGGGTCCCCGATTCCGAGAAGGGTCCCGATTAAATGACTCGTTTAATCGACGTCGTAAAATAATTATATTATCGCAGTAAAAACGTATTCCTTAGACACCTGCCATTACATAAATATATGATGAATCGTTACCTCATTTGATATCAAAAATATTTAAATCACTTTATGGAACTTTATATTCGTATTTAGTATGGTAAAATACAAACATTTTGTTTACATATGTAGACATTCATGCGCCTTGAAACGATTTAATATATTTAAAATTTTCATAGAAAATTATCGTATAGCAGATTTATTGATCATTATAAATATATTCTAATATCTAGACGTCCAAGCTTTTCTCGCTAAACGATCCCCTAAATATTATGTACATATGTATGTACGTATATTGTCGGCAATATAGTTCGATGGTTGCGCTAATTCTAACTACCGAGAGGTGCCCGGATTCAAGCCCTGAGTTGACTTCGATTATAAATAATTTATTCGGAAGAATTTCTGTGTTGCTGCTGGTCAAACTTGGATATTTGTGACTCCAATTCGATCGTTTCCTATCAGAGTTAGCCAATTTATCGGATTTCATTGTTGAAACGGTGTCTCATCAAATTTGCAAATCATCCTACCTACTACATCGGTCTCCGTGACGAGCCAGAAAGGAAAAAGCAAATATCGGAAGGCAAAGATCGAAAATCGAAAGATCTTAAGTTGAAAGATCAAAAAAAAAGGGAGCATGGTAAACCGGTACATACTCACGTACATACTCACTTAGTTTGCGCGATCAGGATACAACAGGAGCAAGAGGAACAGGCTTTTCCTCCCGTATTAATGTGCACGCGCAGAATACGGGAAAAAAATCCTGTTCCTCTTGTTCCTGTTATACCCTGCTCGCGCAAATTAAGTGAGTATGTACCATTTTTTTTTTTTGATCTTTCGACTTAAGATCTTTCGATTTTCGATCTTTGCCTTCCGATATTTGTGTTTTCTGTAATTTAACATTCTGGCTCGTCACGTAGACCCCCTACTACATATATGTCCCCACCATTTGAATATGATTTCAAATTAATATATGTATGTTCAAGTTTAATATCATCGGTGTCACTCAGGGGCAACCCGTAAGGGCATCATGGGAAAATATAATTTTTTTTATATTAAAATAAATACATATTAATTAATTCAAATTTCAAAGTTTCAGCTTTATCCATACAAATTGGTAATAATTTGTGGATTGCTATTTTGTTGGTTTATATGGGTATAAATTTGAGAGCTGATTCATTAAAATTTCTGAAAATTAATTTGTTCAGGTATTCGAATATAATTTTATGAATATTAAATAAAATTTTATCGGTGAAATATATTGATCTTTTGACATGTATAAAGCGCATTTGTGCAATATATATGTATGCCGACCCCTTATCTCACGTACATTAAATGTCGACATTCCGGATTCGTCCTGTATAAATCCTATTTATTTTTATCGCACAATTTGCAGTAAAAGCGACCTTTATTGCTAAAATGCCACGAAATAAGCGACCACATATATACTATATATGATGCAGTAAATACAGATAATAAATCGGATTCAAACGTACAATTTTTTTACAACTGATGATCATCTTGTACAGATGCTTTTTAAGCTTCAATTTGCTTTTTAATGGTTCCAATATAAAATGGTTAATGGTTCCAATATAAAATTATATTGTTTATATTATATTATATTATTTTATCATATCAAAAACCGATATAAAATAATTAGATGATATGGAACGTACGGCCGTCCGATGCACCAAGTACCATTATAGAAAAGTGCTCTACCCATGGAAAGGTTTTGTCGTCTGCACATCGCAGCTTGAGAGCCACTCTGAGCTTCCCAACCATGTTGAAAGTTGGCTTTAACGAGCATGCCACTTCAACATAATATTCCCAATTTTTTTCCGATCGGTTTTGAGGTTTTTTCAGTGCCAATTTGTATTTATTCCTCATGTGAAGTACATACGTACATAGTATTGTATAATAATAAGTCACATACAAATGTTGGTAGTGATTCATCACATATGTAATATTTGCTATAAAAATAACCATAGAAAGCTTATAAGCTTTGACGTGTCGCTGTGAAGATAGATGGCGTTGTAGTGTCAACATCTTGGAATTTTCGAATGAGAAATTGAGTTTGATACTGTTTACTAAAAAAATTAAAATTTATTTTTGAATAAATATTTTCTTTTATTACATATGTTACAGTTGAAGTGTATCTTCAGTTGTATATATTCAATATATTCGAATTGGCTTTTTAGGTCATTTTCGAATAAAATTCAACTAGTAAATTATAACTCTACAAGCACAAATAAACTTTCAACAATGTACTCTTGTAATGTAACAGTTGAGTTTTGACAGTTCTGATGTTTTAACGTATGCTTTGGATATGCGTTAATATTTGCTAGGTATTACGAGTTATAGGAATGAGTATCGTATTAGGATAACTTTAATGTGTTCAAAACAAAATTGTGACTTTCCAACTCAATTTACTAGTCGAGTGACGTTTTCACGAAAACCTACAATCTCCACCTAACCTGATACTAATTTATGAGGTGTATTTTCAGTTGTAATATATTTTGACTAGTTGGAATGTAATTTGCCATATGAATCAACTTACGGAATATATTTAGACTGAATATATTCCAACTAGACAAAATATATTATAACTGAAAATACACTTCACCTACATATAACGGTAGTTGATACCAGGTTAGATGGAATATTTTCCAACTAGTCAAATATATATTACAACTGGAAGATATGTACACTTCAACTGTAACTAATGAATAATAAATAAGTTTGTTTTTGGCCATAGCTCTAAAATTGAACCAAATTAACAATCGATAAAATCTTCCATCGACCGGAAGTGACACTTTACTCTCGCACTGTTCATTATTATGTAATTCACTTTATGCAATAGCGGCGGTTTTGTCGGTTCGATCGAACCAATAAATAATTGAAATATGTATTTAGCTCGTTCCGATATTTATTTATAGTTGCGAGTCCGGGACAGATTTTGCAAAACAACTTCCTCTCGATGTAAATGGTCGTCATCTTAGTAAGTAATCCACGAGAGGGACACGACACAAGTGTAGCAAGTTGTGTTCCGGACACACCAGCTGTTGCGGTGCTTGTCTTCTGGCTAAGAACTTGTCCTACGTGTTGTCATGTTGTACCGGACAGAGGAGCTCGATGGCGCCTAATAGGCGTCAACATATAAGACGCTTTCCCACATACCAATCCGACCAAACGGGATCAAATGATCTCAAATATAACACACATATGTAAGTGCTCAAGTGTCTAATTGGCAGAAGTCACAATCAAATAAATACATACATTTGTAAGAATTTATGTACGTACATTACTGTATAATATTTACTTCCTAGGAAAAGTTTTCGTACATACATAAAATGTATGTAGAAATTCTGTAAAATACTCAAATTTGAACCTAAACTTAATTTTGGTTCAATCACACGGATATTTGCAATGCAATATTAGCAAAAGAAATGGTTTTTCTTCTTTTAAAAAAATTTCTTCATTGGGTATAGAAATAATTAAAAATTTAAATCGGAATTACATAAAGATACATAGTGATATGTGGGAATGAAGGGTATGATAAGGGTAGTCGATATAATGAAGAGAGTAGGGGCGCAGACAAACATAGATTAATATAGGTTTGATAGTGATCGATAACAGTGATTCCCATATTTGAATAAATGTATTTGTCGAACATATACCCTTTTCACCACGGGAAGCCAAGAACGTGCGCGTGCCGTTCAATTCAGTGTTTTTTTATCCTAAAGGCAATTCAGATGGTTTTTCACATAAAAAAACGATAGCATGCCTAATCTATACCGTTGCGATCCTTGACCAAACTTATCCCCTGAAGTGTTTTGGTGATATTTTATCCTTTTTTGATATACTAGGGTTCACAGTGCTCGATAACAGTGATATATTTGAAAAAACTTTTCGAAATAATAAAATCCGATGAATTAACAATGACATGAAGATACGGCCATCACAGCTGGAAACCACGAGCACGTCCGTGCCACACTTTTGTGTGTGTTCTTACCATAAAGAGGTTAAATTAGCAATGAGCTTATTTAACGAACTTGTGAAATCTTTAGCCTTTTATAGCCTTACAAAAATTTTATCTTATTCATGTAATTTGCCTAAATAGAGCCCTTATATTAATTCTTAAAAATGAAAAGAAAATTAATTTAGCGTAAGTGAATTGTTTATCCTCAAGAGAATTATTTAATTTTGTTTCCACACAGATCAAAATTTATCACTAACACACAGGTATACACACCTATTTGATCTCGTGAAGGCTTATTTCATATTATGATACGCGCTAGGCATTCAAATGGGAGTGTTTTCTTCTGTTAAAAAAGTTTCCAAATAAAATATTTACAATTATTGTTCACCAATACACTTCCAATGTTTGTTTTCTATATAATTGAGCCGTTGTAAATATTTTAAAGTGGCGGAAATCCAATTATCAGTTCCAAAAACACTATTTATGTTTGACTTAATTCACAAATTATAATCAGTTCTTTGAATTCGATATGTCCATAATATCGGAAAAGCAGAATAAACGTTTACAGGCCACCAGTATTTTTAAATATTTTGCAACATTATGTTTAATGTTTTGCGAAATATTTCTGGAAATGAATAAAAGTGAACTTATGCCATTTTCAAATAGAACGACTCATATTTATGATATGCCTTATATCTTATTTCATCTTATCTTATTTTAAGATATGCCTTCTTGAAGTGAAAATAATGTAATGTATACCTCAGGAAATGAGAAATTAAGCAAAATATTTAAAACTTGGATAAATGGCTTGTCCGATCTACTCGCATCCATTTACATATTATATAATACATACATATATTCATATGCATATTATACATCACCGTCAATAACTTCTGAATAGCCCTATAAAAATACGTAAGCGACATTCTGGAGAGAATTGACCCTTGTTCGGCGTTCGCGCGATGTGTGTCCTCCGGAGCATTAAATTTTGCGACGTAATTTTCGTAAACGCTCGGCAATTTCTGACAATTTTGTCGAAGTGAACAAAATCACAATCCTGCCCTGCCCACAACGTTTAATTATATATGTGCGCTCGTACACGAGCATTTGCCAATTAATATGAAAAATTCTAGGCTTCGGGCGATGCGTACGTGCGCGCGAGTGAAATCGAACCATAGAGCGAAACCAGATCACCATAATATTCAAATAAGTGCGGGTACGAATGTTATTTCATCATTATTATTATAATCATCGTCATCTGCGGAGTGGACACCTCGAACCGCCCCTGGCCGTAAGATTCGGCCTGAGGACGCACGCGACAGCAGCTCCCAACCATTCAAGTGCGTGTCCACATATTTACACAGCAGGTGTAATAATTTCGCTGAAATACTACCACTTTGACCAAAATCTATTATTCACTTTAATTCCGTCGATAAATCAGATGATATCAAAATATATCGTTGCCGCATATGGCCGGATTAAATAATGGCGTGTTGTATTTCCCTTTAACGAAAATTCGGCATCGCAGATATGCGACTAATTAAAGAGAAGAGATCTTAGATAAAATTCCCAATTATCCGACACCCACGACACTTTTTTTAAACACCAACATATACCTACTATTCATATGTATATATATATATATATATATATATATATATATATATATATATATATATATATATATAAATATATATATGTCGTGTGTAATATTATAAAATTTAATTATTACTTTTTTGTTGTTTTTTTTTTAAAGTTTGCACCATTGTGGCATTACAGCAATTCCTAATGCGCCACAATGGTTGAAAATATAACAGAGAAGAAATATATGAGCTGTTATATTTGAGAGTGGCGGAAGTCCAATTTTCAGTTCCATGAATGAAAATTCACAAATTGTTATCACTTCTTATGATTCGACATGTCCAGAATTTCGGAAAAGCAGAATAAACGTATTACAGGCCATGATTTCTATTAAATATTTTTAAACGCAAAACACTATGTTTAATGTTTTGCGAAATATTTCTCGAAATGAAGTAGGGGCGAAAACACACAATACGGAACGTGGCACGTGAACGTCGACAAGTTCTCCTATGTACATTTCTTCAAATATGGGATACCCCGTTATCGTTTACTGTCAAGCACGGATAAATACAAGGATATAATTTACCGAAAACACTTCAGGGGGTCACATGTGCAAAGCACGGCACATTTTTTTCAGGTAAACTAAATTTTATTCCAGACAATAGGGAGAATAGTGGAATCCCTATCGTTTATATAGATAATTCAAATGATAACATAAATATAGTAATAATATACATATATAAATAAATAATTAAATAATCAATTGATAAATAATTTATGGTGGTCGGTGAAGTAGTTCTATCTATCGAATATTCAGTGATGAAAGGAAATGAGTAGTCATGGCAGCAAGAATATAATTTAACGATACAGAGACACTATAGCGTAGGGAGGCCGCTCTCATCCTGAGAATGACCTCAAAGTGAGATACGTGCTCTTCCACAAGCATCTGTGACGCGCTACAACCCTTTGGTAGTCTGAAGAGCGCACGATAGCTGTTCTGTGTTCTACTTTTATAAACATATATTTTTTAAATACATATGTACATACATACATAAATAGGACATGAAAAGATTATTATTCGGTGAGATTTAGTTTTAAAGTTTGACCATGTCTGCACTGAACAATTTGACGTGCAACCGTGCAAGAATGTTGTTTCGGGTTGTTGTATCAGTTGCAACTCAAATTGCACTACTGCCGGTGCATCTGAGTAGTGCACTACCTCCCGAGCATAATCGCTTCGTAATGCGATTTCAAAATCGTTCAATTCGAAACACATTTCTAGAATCAGCCCTGTTAAATAGTATTTACATATGTATGTATGTACATAGGATAGAAAGGGTTAAGGCGGATTCAATTACGTTCGAAGAGTACCGTTAGGTACGAGTAGGTCTCAATAACTCTTCCTTACGACTTGGTCATTTCCTATGTTTTTACAAACGCTCATAAAAGCCTTAGGATCATGTCACGTATACACAGAGGCGTGTACTGGATGTGCATTTCCTGCGCAATTTGAGGACGTTAAAATAAAATTAGATCCGACGTATTCATGATCCTTCGAGCAGCAGCTCTAGGTATTTTACATATCGAATTTCCATATTTCGACGGTGGCCGTCCGGTTATCTAAATTAGAGCGATTTGAAAAGCAATCTGTCTTACTGGTCTGGTTGCCTAAGCTCGTTGTTGTTCTGGTTGCTTATTTTAATTACTCAATAGCGGTGCGCACTTGTCAAACACATTTTTCATACATTTGCATACAGATAGCGTCGAAACAGGGCCGAAATTGATTAATAACGTTTCCCAGCCTTTGTGAACAAGCGTTTCGTTAAAGTTGCCCTAAGCTCTTTGAACCGTAAAAGAAATCCTCCTCATTCACTGATCTGACCGTGCGAGTGATTGATTAGGACACTTCGGATAAGCTAGTATCCCGTCTTAAAATATCTACTTAAAATTCATACGATAAACGGGCTCTTTTTACGGCCGAATATGTGTTGCAATTTTCACAATAGCGATGATAACAGACCGATCTCCGTTTAATGCCTGTGTTGATCTCGAATTTCGAAATTTCCTATTCGGGCCCACACAATTCGAATAGCCGGTAATTTTAGCCCGCAATTGACGCGTTGGTTATGCAAAGAATAAAGCGAAAGTATTCAGGTCGATCATAAAAGATTGTAGAATTTTATTATACCCACTTTTAAATTCACCTGCGGACTGAAGCTTAATTACAGTAAACATAGTTACGTTTCGACATGAGTTTTGATCGAGTTTGTTTATGCTCGTTTGTGTACAATAATTTTGTTTGTCACCTTTGAATAGAGTGCTCTATTTTTTATTGTTTTATATTCGCCTTCCTTTCACTTTTACCAAAAACTCATTAGCATAACAACCTTTGGAGACATTTCTTCGAATTGATTCATAGATTTCCGAGCACATTATTTGCGTAATAAAAAAATGGTTGAGCATTAGCACAGATATCATCTGTAATAAAAAAGTAAAAATTGGTAGTATTTAGAAAGATCAAATTCCTTACACGTTCATCGAGAACGAGTACTTATCTATGCAAGAACAATGGCATACATTTATTGTCAGTTAGAGGCTAACAACTACCGTCTGGCTACTGTAGACTATTAAATGGCTCTTTTAAATACATATCGACCGATCAATCAGAGCTTGCGACAAACAGCCAAAGTGAAAGTGATCAGACACTCGGTGGACCAGTGTGTCAAGGTGGCTTTGGGGTCTTTGTGTACCCCACAGCTGATCGAGGCTGTTATTTTTAGTCCAGTGTGCTGTTTGTAGCGTAATTGAAATCGACCAGGTAGTTCCATCTGGTTCTTTGTGGGCGATAATGCCCCCAGTACGTGAGCTGCTTTGTGGTCAAATTAAATGTTATTCAATAGTCGTTGCTGTAGACGGACTTAGACGTGCTCGTTTTACGAGTTTTTTTATGAGTAAACTCTCGCTATAGCAGGATGTTCCTGGGTTTATATTGTACCAAGTTGTCTATGTATTGCCGAACGCACATATGTATGTACATATATATGGTACAGAATGGGCCAAGAGCTAGGGTGCAGATATACATAGTGGTACGCGGGACATGTTTTATTTTAGATAATTTTTGCACATGCAAAAAAAGCTAACACCCCTTACCTAGCTCGTCGCGATCCTTGGCAAAACTAATCCCTTAAAATATTTTCGTTGGTATTTTATCCTTGTATGAACAATACACAATACACAATTTTTTAAAAATAACAGTTCATAGAATACAAAAAAGGCATATATGTATATATATATATATATATATATTGGTTAATACCACAACCTATCTACTGGCATGCAAAAGCTCTACACTGTTCACGATGTAACATAAAGATACGCCCACCACAGCTGAAAACCACGAGCACATCCCGTGCCACACATTTGGGTGTATTCTTACCATTTGAGTGGGGTTTGAGGAATTCTACTTCTTCCTGTGGGATATTCAAAAGAGCTTAGAATATGGATGATCTGATTGAATGGGTCAAGAAGAACTCAAATGCTAGAGCCTTGAAATGAATTAATTTTATGAAAAATGCAGATATTAAACAGCTTGATTTTTAATGGAGCTCACTTAAAAGATGTCGTATTATATATCTAACCAAAAAATATGACACGTTCAATAATTATTGTATGTATTTTCATTGAAATTGAATAATTGGTAAAAAAGTTCAAATCTTGTTCTGACATTTGGGCCATTCCGGATGTCCGAGATGTGTAGCACGGTAAAGATAAAAAAATAATATTGTAAAATGTCTATTTGATTAAAATATAAATATTAATTTAGCTTTGGACGTTCAAAATAGTTATTCAGGATTTCATTTTTAAATGTAACTAATCTATAAAGTTATCTAAAGCATTAATAAAGTCACCCGTTACTACGCCGCACCCAACATCAACTAATCAAAGTTGAAGCAAAAAAAGTCTGAATAGAAACCGATCCATTTATCAAATAATTAAAAATCAATTGCATAATAGCAAGTGCCTCGGTAGCAATAAACAGCATTGTATTTCCTGGTCATAATATCTACCTGCCCCACTGTAGGAATGTGCAAATGATCCAGTATGCAAATATCTACGTATGTACTCAGTCTGTACAAACTCAACACGCGTAGGCTTATTATACAAGCGTTGATGCACCAATTGAACGAATGATCCAAATGGACGTATTTCAAATACAAATATCGTATCACGGCTGCATTATGCACCGTAAAATCGAGACCAAAGTCATTAGCCGATTCGACAGAAATTATTACAGCAACGCGCGGAACAAATGCACTTAGTTTTTAGTCCCACGAGTGCACTGCATTCGACTGCACCACAAACCGCATTACGAAACGTTGCTAATTATGACGATTATATCCCGTTTTGTCGGTTAATTGTTTGAAAATATCAATGGTGATGGCGCAAATGCATCGTGATTACGAGCTTTCATAAAAGAGTTGCATAGAATGTGTGTTTTGAATCCGGCTTACGTGCGTTGCACTTCCGCCGATGCATATTGCTTGCGATGATATCTGCCAGAAGAGGATGAAATATTACACTACGTTGTGCATTAATATATCGTTGATACGAAGCTGGAGCACAATTGACTGTTGCCGATTTTGCAATACTACGTAAGTATGTACGTATGCAGTGTCGCATAAAGTCATCGAAGTATTATATTGGTCATGTTAATCTGGCGTACTAGCGATTTCAAAAAGATTTATTGTCATATTTGATTTATCATCTAAAAGTATGCGTATGCGATTTATTATATCATATTTTCAATATATGATATACGATTCGAGACATCTCTCTTTGTATCATTCGTGATTTTCGCAAGCTTTTTATAAGTTTCACTTGGTTACTTAGAAGTTCTTATTTAGTCCAAATTTGTGAGCTGATTTGAAACCACTTACACTCCTCCGATCCCTTTGATACTTTACCGGCATACGGGGGGTTAAATGTCAAAAAGTTAGGCAAACGTATCTGACATGACGTTAGAGGAATTTAATCATTAACGATATCATTTAAAATTATAAAAGAATCATCTGTCAGATCGACGTGATGACACACAGTTCTTGCCACCCATAAAGAACAGAAATATGTTGAACAGATACATTATCGCACATTCTCATATATTTACACATCTGAAATATTACTAAAATTAGCATGTATGCATATTTAAATACATCTTAAATTTTATTATGATACTTAATAAAGTAAATATTTTTAAAATGTGATTCTTTCTATGAGAGTCGGAAATTTCTGAAAAGGTATTTTCCTACATTGTGGTAAACGGAAAGGTGAAATTTCCTTAGTAATATTTCAATATTTTCCATCGTATGAATGGGATAAAAATTCAGCCTCTTGTAGTGACAAGAAATAGTTCCTTTTCATAATGTTGTTTTAGGGAAAAAAAATCAAAGATTTTTAAAATTATTTGTTAGTCATCCTAATAATATACCAAAAATATATATTTGCAATTCATTAAATATTTAAATTATTATTTGAAAGTGCTCTTCTAACGGGAGATGAAAAAACAATATTATTTTCACTTTGACATGTCAACAACATAGATAAATATTTACTTCTCAGACGATTAGTCATTATTAAACATCTTTCTCTATTTTGAATTGTTAATAAGACTCATAAAACTTTTTAAATTATAAATCTATCAAATATTTATTACACATCTTCTTTTATATATGTACTTATGTTTAAATATTAAACTATAAAAATATTCATTTGAACTGAAAATCATACCTCGTAGTTTCCAGCTGTGATGGGCATATCTTCATGTCATTGTTAGTTCATACGATCTAATTATTTCGACAAATTTTTCCTACATTTATTCAAACATGGAAATCACGATTATCGATAGCTGTCAAATGTATGTCAATACAAGGATAAAATATCACTCAAAAACTCCAGGGGGTGAAGTTTGCGAAGAGACGCAATATTACAGATTTGACCTAGCAGCGGTTTTTTTTTGCATGTGCAAAATTGTTTAATAAAAACGATTGCCATGTACCACTCTGTTTTTATGAACAAAAATTTTCAACATTTTACTTTTATTTAAACAAAATTCATAATTATGTACATATGAACATAATGTAATCATTCAAAGTTCGCATTATATTTTGAATATGTATTTTTTGATACATTAATGTGTCACCTGTACTGACCCATATCTGTTCCCGAATCCACCATGTCCAAAAAGCGGTCTCATCCAAATGTCAAACCCAAAAAGGTCACATTTATAATCTGAGGGGGAAGACTTTTGTCAAATTTTAATAACAAAGAGAAGGTCAAAGGACAACATTTGAACAGCAAAATATAAAATAACAGTGCACACACGTGGCCACTTCGGGTCATCTCCGGTGCAGAGACCAACCGCAGTGCGACCTGGGGACATTCCCACGCGACCTTCATCTGGGTCTCGAATTAAGGCCTAAAACCGAAAAACCCATGTCGCTTTACGTTCCTCGGGGTCGGCAAGCACATTGGTTCTCTCTCAGCATCTCGTCGGCGAGATACCGTCTCACGTCCCACTATATCATACACGTGGGGGCATAAAGTTGCGGCACGTGAGCGGCTCGCACAAAGGGCCCGCCGTGCACTTTGTCTCTCTCGCCAAATTCGTCGTGTTTTTCCCTTTATACCGCTCGGCTATTCCTTCGAGGTCCTTGCTTTGCTCCACCCCGTGTTGTCCTCGAGTGCCCAGGACGTATGATTTACGTGGGTCATGGTCTTCCTCCTTTTGCTCGATAGTTGATGGCTGTATTAGAATAGTGGTTGGTAGTTGTATTTGTGTCGATGTTTCCTGAAATTGAAACAAAGGGATTTCAAAGCTTCGGATGTATGTACATATCTATGTATATAAGATGAAACAATATGCTGTATGAACCTTTCAAAGATCAGATCTACATATGTACATATGAACATTCATAGTACATACACACATACATATGCGAGAACTTAAAAATTTTGAGCTTTTGATATGAAAACGAATTGCTTAACAACTATTTTTCAAATAAAAATATTAATAGAAAGAATCAAGTGAAGTGTCATTAACTGTTTTCAGTCCTCAGTTGAAAGGTTTTTAAACAAGCACCAAGACTAATCAATTTGGCTCACTAAATTTGAATATGACAATGATTTTTATTGGTGTCTTCTGGTTTACGAGATATACGCGTTTAAAAAAAATGCTCAGATTTTAAATTTTTACAGATTTTTGGCTTTTGCAGTCTTTAACTCAAAATCTAGTATTGCAATGCCAAACGTAAGTATTGGAATCAACAATGAAATGTTTTTACTTTATCTATGTACGTAGTAACAATAGATGAAGTTTTGTGATCATGCGAAAATTCGAACTCGAGATTTTGACTGATTCGAACTCAGAATCGATTACTGATCACGTTTTCATGATCTAGAAAAAATGTGTGTGTGTGTGTGTGTGTCTGTGTGTGTCTGTGTACTTTGGGGATTTTTTTCAACACCGTTAGTCCTATCGATCTGAAACTTTGTATCGGTTACTGAAATTCTTATCGACACTACATACATTTTTTTCAAATTTTTAAGTTGACCGGAAATGGTACCTCCACTTATAGGTGTCCTCTTTTTTTTAAGTTTTTGAATTCGATTTTCTCCCAAACTACTAATTGAATCGGACTGAATTTTTTTTACATTTACTAGAAATAATAATTTTATATTTTTTAAATATTTTTATCTGAACCGGAAGTAGTACTTTTACTCTAGAGAATCGAGGTTTTTTATGTTTTTCTCAAAAGCCTTTTGATTTATCGAACTGAAATTTCATATTGATCAGTTTAAGCTTAATACCAAGTTATGTATAAAATTTGGTAAGCGTCCGTCGACCGGAAGTGGCAGTTTACTCTTGTTCGATTTTTCTTCCACTATTTTTTTCGACCCCTTAAACATGTGTGGTCTTCACGAAAAAATTCAAGTATAACTCTTGTATCAATGTGATTAAAATAAAAAAAATCACTAAATTTAATAAACCGGAAGTGGGATTTTTTACCTTCCGGAAGCTTCCGGAAGGAAGGTCAAAAATGTTGTCGCCTGGATCCTGTCCACACCCCTGAATATATTAAGCTGAAAATTTATATTTGTATTCTTTATGTACTAAATTAGATTTGGTAACGTTTTGGTCAGAATTCGTAAACCGGAAGTAGTATTTTTTTTTAAAACAATATTTCATTATTTTATTTTGACCTTTTATATTATTTTTATCCTCTTGAAATGTAATGTGCATAATAATTATACTAATTTTAAATAATAAAAAAAATTTGAACAAAATCCGACAACCGGAAGTAGAACTTTTGTCTTGTGCAAGTATTTGCATATATTTGCGCTCAATTTGTATCGCTATCATAGTTATTAGTTCAATATTGAATTTTGTTTTATAACCTTCTTATATTCCTCAAATACATAGATAAAGTCATGGGTTGGTCACACCCGAATTTTTTCTATTGATTTCTAATTTTTATTGTTTTAAAATATTTATAATTAATTATCTAGCGAATTTTAAAAGTCAAATATATACTTTTTTTAAACATGTTATTTTGGAGTGTTGTATCATCATTTGCGGCCACTCGGCATCAGTGATGGTTAAATTTCATTCGTTTCTGCTTTGGGCAACTCTCATCGATCTCACCCCACATATTTTTCTGATTTCATGTTTTACATTCTCTCGGGTACCATTCGAGCACTTCTTTCACACATCTATCGTCCATTCTTCTAGCTACTTGACCCACCTATTGTCATTTCAGTCTATTCTCTCAATTTTATCAACTACCCTTGTCATTCTTCTCACACATAAGAATAAGGAATTATTTTCACGAATTTGACAGGTCGACAATTTTTCATACATATTAATAGCGAACACTTTATCACTAAGGTACATTTGTACATATGTGGTGAATATTTAATGTCCATGTCCAATTCGCAAAGTAGAAACAGTCCGAACACTACACCCTAGGTGAAATTTAAACATTTGTCTGCGATATTTGCAGTTCTCCGGTAGAATTGCGACAGTTGTACGTTTTGACGGATCCGGATTCGAATTCCGGAACAGTCAAAGTGAAGCGTGACGTGTTAGCGCCCGGTTTTTCGTTTGAATAATAGATACGAGAAAAATTATTTTACCGGTGTTGCATTTTCCCACACGACTGCACTGCAACAGTGCAGTGACGTGTCAGTAATTTGCAGCAATTTTCTGCATTTTCTAAATTCTCATCGCGAGCAGGCCGGAAGATTTATTGAATAATAAAAAAACTTACTGCCAGATAATGCGCGTTGCTTGCATTTTTATAACCAATTATAATTTCATAACTTTTCCTACGTTTTATTGCCCTTTCCTTAATTATGTAGATGTTAACGAACCAATAAAAAAATTCAATATATCCCCCCATACATAGCTACCCTGCACGCGACACGCAACTTTTTTGGGTCTAAAATATCAATTTAATTAAATAATATAATAATTAAAACTGTTTATATCCAAAGTATGTAGTAGGTCTAAAACGACTTTTCAAAATAATCACGAGAACATGACAGAAAAATGACAGATTTAATGAAAAAAAAACGCATTCCCATTGCGAGCGCGCATTATATGGAGGGGGGGGTTTGAATGAAACGGCGACTTTGAATTCTCGTTTATTAGTCAAAACTTTACATAATCGACCCGATTAAACTTCAATAGGTGAATATTGGTGTATTTTTTTTTAAATGGACACTATTCCCGAAAAAGAGATACTTGAAAAACCTACACGAAATTTTATGACGAGATAAATCGATTAGTTGAAGGCATAGGATATTGTTTGAAATCAATGATTTTATTTAACGTTCCCTTGATACTACGAAAGAAATCCAAAATTCACGTTTTTGTTCCGGCCTAATAAAGAGGCGAAATACTACTTGATAATTTAAATTATGGAAATGTTCCATTTATCAATTCCAACTATGTATGTATGTGTTCCATTTATCATTCATAATACGATATATGGAACATTTCACTGGGGAAATTTAGGTAGAAAGCAATGTCCAGTAATTTTGCATAAGTGCACGTGTAAGACTATACATAGTTACATAATTGGCGCGTATGCGCCAACCGCTTGTCCAACTGTGGCCCGTGGAGCAATTTCACTCTGAACCAGTTTCAATAGCAATTGTCGCCGGCAAGGACCGGTCCATTCGCAAACACAATGCGAGCGTAAATCACATTTAATTCAAATATATTCATTGCTTTTTAAACGAGATCAGTTAATAACTTTCGTTTTACTTTCGATTCAACTGTATGCACAGTAGTTTCGATTTTTTTCGTATTAGTAACTATTGCGAAATTGCACACGCCGTATGATTGTTTTACAACGATCACTATTTAGCAGATAAATCCTTTCGAAAACAGTCGAATGGAGTCCGATTAACGCAAAGTGTGTGTATGCAGATACCAGCATTGTTCAAAGCTGTGAACTACGCTGGACTAACAAGTGTTTATTGGTGGATTAAATAAAACGATTGAATGCAAATTGCACCACAGCCCAGCCAAAATTGTCACATCATTTGAAATAAATGGATATTGGATTACTGGAAATGCGCGCTCAAATTCACACATTGTTTCGGGAGTAAATGACATTTAATTGTACGAGGTTTTCTATTATGAAAGTTTCTTTCATATGAATGTATGTATTGCGGTATTATAGATTTTCTAGGAAACGCGACACAGTCGCGAATCGCCCCATGAATATTTTATATAACCTGGTAATATCGTCCAGTAATACGAAACTCTCCATATTGATTGTTAAATAATTCATTTAAATGCCTATAATAAATATATTATTATTTTTCTGTATTCGAATGCCGTTCGTATTAACTTTGTAACTGATTATTATAAGAATGGATGTAAAATTTAGTCCGACATCAAATTTATCTAATGTTTTTCCCATCAAATCAACAATTTCGATGTTGTTTTTATGAAAATTCCGTTTTTCGTTAACCTTTTACGGCCAATCACTCCATCAATATAATTTACGGTGGTTTGATGCAAAGCGTAAAACAAAATCAATGTCGCAAAACGCTTAGAAATGTTCGTGTAATAAATTCGTATGGACGTGTTCGAAGAAGAGGAACAAAAGATTTTTATTGCTACTTTTTTTAGTGTCTTCCTACTCGTTGTCACTATTTTATTTCGGTTTTGTAGCGGTCGCCATTGTCTTTCCAAAGCAAATAAATAAATAAAAAACCTTTATTGAACAATAGATAAAAAAGTTATTATTTACCGCTATAACAGAACACTGTCATCATTTGATTTATCTCGGCGTTTTATTAAGTATTAAATTTATAACGTAATTACACTTCCTTCCATTTGAAAAATGAATGTGAATCTTTCAAGTCGTATTAAATTTTTTAGCCAAATTCATATCGAAAGCCTTTTAGTAAGTGAGTCAATTCTTGGTAGAAAGAAACTTACGCATAACTCAATAAGGAAAATCACTATTAAAATTAAATCAAATGTCACATCAGATTAAATCTCTCAAAACCGAAAAAAAACATTCGTGAGTCAAACCTAATAATCGATTAAATCCAGGTATAAAACAATTTTCCTCATATTGTGACACGCAAACTAAATATACGTAATTCGGAAGAGTTTAAATAAAATTCTTATGACATCATAAGATTTTTTTCCGTATTATATATTGTCATATTAATTCACCATTTGGACATTCGACATAAATTATTTAAAATTGAAAAAAAAATGAAACAACCATATTCGACCACTATAAGAAAACATTGTATTGTATAGTAGTGTCGCTAATAAAGAGGGCGACTATATATCAAATTTATTGATATGATACACAATATTGTGAAGATATACGAGCAGAGGTTTGGCACGTTACACGGCTCAGTTTCTATTCATATGGTTCAAGTCCAGCATCGCTAAAAGGAGCCGCTCGCAAAATATTGTACACTGAAACTGTATTCATGTAGATATCGTTTTTTGTACAACCTAGAGACGTAGATTTACTGGATAATTGACTGGTATTATTATCGAGCAGTCGCGCTGGAAAAATATCACATACCATATCTGTAAATATCTTATCTGGTTCAAATATCGGACGTTGTGTATTTAAATACTTACACCAGTTTGCTGTCTTGCTTCGATTAGATGATAAATGGGCCTTAATTAGCAGCCTTTCGAAATGTCAGTGAATGTTACAGAAGCTGCAATATTTCATATCAAATTTAACCGAAATCAAACACCAATAAATGCTATATATTAAAACTCTAAAAGGTCTCAAGTATGAATGTTTTTGATAATATTTTTAATGTCGCTTTAAATGGGTCATTATTGAATGCGAATTGTAACTGAACTTTTGCTGAAAGCGATGTACGATAACGTTTTTATATTGGCCGACTTCTTCATTGTCGAAATGTCGACTAGAGAGTTTTTCTTATACATAAATACTTTGTCGGCATTTGAGCGGATCTCCGGTTAAATCTGCGTGAACTTTGCCTATCCGCAGTCCAATTTAAAGCGATGACTTTCATAACGGACTTACGTCACTTGCCAGAGAAAGTGGATCGGCCCGGTGTATGTACTTCTGAAACGGACTGTAGCCTAATGGACCGATAGATCATTTACGATTTACGTGTTCGAATGCGTGCAACAAGTGGCTTCGAAATTACGACACCCACTCTAAAATAGACCTCAAAAATATAGTGATAGGCCTCTGTTTGAATTGTTGAGCGGTCCATAGAAAAGGTAATTCAAGTACTTTTGCGAAATGCGAGTCGATCGATTGTACACACCCACCGATTTCGATCTGTGCAATCCGTAGTGATCGATCTATAGGTAGTGATCAACATTTTGTACGAATTAAATACGTTAGTTCGTTTACGGATAGTTGATCAGCCTAACTTCGAATTAACGACGCTACACTGTGACATTGGTGTATGTCGATAAATCATCATTCTCTCTGTATATGAATAACGGTGTATGTAAATTTGTTTCTCAATGTTTTGATTAAGCATACCCAACAGATCAAATCCCGAAGTGAGGTATCGACTGATTTGTTAACGAACGGATTTCTCATGCGATTGTTCATCTTTTCCATAATTATACACATCGGAGGTTGCAGTTCTCTGGGGTTAATTATGTCCGCATTTGTCGGCATTGTTTTTGCTTATTTTGCCACATACAAACTCATACATGCGCACTGTGTACGTATGAGAATGAGAACCGCAACGAATGAATGGGTTTTTGTTGGCAATGTAGCGAAAATTAGTCCGCACTATTCAACGAGAAGGTGTTGAAACGGTAAAGGAGAAAAAAATGATCTATCGAATTATTGCGAACGGATGTCGTATCGACATAATGATTTTCCCACATGGCTCTTTTGCGTCGAATCATTAGCGCTAAAATTTGCGTAACCGCATGGAGATAATGTGTAATAAAAATTTTCTATAGGTTGTGAAATCTATTATGTAAAAATTTTGCTAAATTAAAATTTTTTGCCCTCGTTATGCTTAAGATAAAAAAATGCAATCTTTTCATTGCAATTTGTTAGCTCAAGATGAAAGAAAACCTTTATAAAGCAAAGGCTAAATACAAAACCTTCTTTTGTTTTTAATTTGTATTAAAATTTTATTTATATATAAAATAGAATTTGTATGTATTTCCTTACGTACATAAACATTTATTTTAAATCTACAGTCCATATAAATATCAATACTGCTTAATTTTAGATGAAAAGCTTTCCTTCGTTTGATGTTTTTCGTTGATATTATTTATTTACATTATAAATATTATTATATAATAAATGAAAATTTTCAATTACATTCATATGTATGTATTTGCACAGCAAGGATCTTTAAGCTCTCAGTCTTATTAATTTCGTGGTAATAGTGGTAATTTTTTATGCTCATAAAGCTTTCTTTGGAACACTTTCGTTGGGGAAAATCGTGGAAAAGTGTCACGCTCGAGGACGAGCGTTTTCCTTTCATTCGCGGCTTTTGCGTTTGCGTCCCTTCAAAGAGCACTGGTAGTTCTCATACCGTACGGATTAAAAAGAGGAAAACTTTGTGCTTTTATTATTCTTTCATTCGAGGTCGACGTGATATCTTCATTCTCCCGAAGAGCTTTCATTAAGCTCTGGCGTGCGAGGTTTCATTGTTGAACTTTAATAGGGAAGAGCGTAAGCTCGGAAAAATGGACGAAAAACGGAAAACCCTTTGACGACCTAAGTCCTTTGAAGTCATTTCGAGAACCGTGAATTACAGGTTATTATAAAATAGTCACAACTCTTGATGTAATAAATACCATTCTTCAAATTTATCTAAAATACTCAATTTCATGCATACATATGTATTAACGTTTCTGCGCGGGTTCACCCGGGACAGAAAATTTCGGGAAATCCCGAAATTTTTTATGTCCCGTGTCCCGGGAATTCTTATACCAAATCCCGAGAATAATATTTCAAACTAAAACGTTCTTTAAATGGTTTCATAAAGGCAAATGTACATACTAGGGATCCCAAATCCGAATATTCGAATACTTTTTATAAGAACTTATTTTTTTTTTTTAAATCTACAGCACATTTAGTTCTATTTGATGATTCTCTTAAAATTTTAATAATATATTAAAACTACAAATAAATCATTTAAAGCTACTATTCGATATGTGATATTCGAATATATTCGATTATTTGGGATCCCTAGTACATACATACATACATATATCCTACGATGAAACTATTATGAAGCGAGTGTATCCTTCTTATATTGACGATTCCACAGTGGAAGATTCTGACGAAGAACACACAATTGTGTGTTTGACGGTGAATGAAGAATTAAATAAGGACTCATCAAAGACAAAACTACAAAATAACGTAAAAAATATTAAATAGCGTAGAAAAAAAAGAATACATGCTGACAGGAGAAAAAACAAGTACGTTAAAAAAAATGTTTTCGTCCCTATAAACCCTACTTTTACCGAGACTGAAGATTTTTTCGATTCTTGGAAATATTTATGTATAAATATTTTAATATTTTTTGGAAGCTATATCAAACAAATTTATTTTTATTATTTATTAAATATTTTCCAGTTTTTAGTTATGTACAATTCATTGATTACTTTTTTTTAAATAAATAAATTTTATATTAATAAAAAATGTTTTCCTTAGAACATACATACATACAATGAAAGTAAAAAGTATCTCGTGTATAACTCTAGGCGAGAATACATACCAATGTAACGTTGAGAAGATTTCTCACACGTTCGCTATTTGGGTATATAGGAGACGAGGTGAGCGTTGAACTTTTTCAATAGAAAAACATTACCTAGTTCACAAATCACGTTCCTATTCCACGTATCAGTTACAGTTACTCCAGTTGTATATTGTTGTATGTCTCTCTGTGTTGTTTTATTTTCGATTTCGTTTTCCGGTTAACGCGCCTTAACGAAGCGAAGATAACGCGTTATGGCACATCCCACAACAAATAAGGCAATAAAAGTCAATGTAAAATTTAACGTTATTGCCATGCTTTAAATCAAAAAATCAATAAAAAGGGATGTTAATTTGCAGCTTTGTACCACTTTGATTCTCATTAATTTAAACGAGCCAACAACTAACTTCTCATTGTTGGGTATACTTCGCAAAGGCCGCTCAATAGTTCGCGTCTTTAATATAGTAGTTAAAATTTATAGAGTACATTCGCGGTTCAAGTAAAGATAAGTTCAACAGAACCAGTTCGATACGGTTAGGTGTGCACTGTGGCGTTTATGGACCGAAAAAGTGAAAGGCGAGCTAAGTGCAGACCAGAACAACCGATAAACAAGTCGTTTATTGTCCGTAGCCAAAGGTACTGGTCGGTATGTTCCAATGTTTGCGGTCCAGAGCACAAAACGGTACACACGGCGAACTGGAATCGGAGCAAGTGGATTAGATCTGGCAGAGACACTCGGAGACTGGTTCGTTATCTCGCGATGAGATTATATCGTTGACAATCCATCATCGAAAGTGCTGTAGCATTGAGTGTTAACAGGAAAAGCTAAAAATCCGACGAATCATAACATGGACAAGTCTAATGTGTTTCTTGGCAAATGTTCGCACTAACTCCCACAAAAATCTCAATGTGTTTCAAATCAGCTTGTAAATTGTTTCGATTATTCATTCGAGATTTGTTTGTGACCTTCACTTATGTGAGAAATAGAATTTATTGTTGTTGTTTTTTTATATCTCTTTTCCTGTGTTACATATATAAATAAACGATCATATGAAAATTGATCGCAAACAATTGTTAAGTTACTATTCATAAAAAATTTTATTACTCGATCGAATTTAATAATTTATTTTTATTATTTAATATTATGAATGACAATAATCCGTTCCTTATATAAAAGCTTAAAGGTCACAAAGTGATATTTTTAGGTAATTTTGCACATATAAAAAACGCTAACGTGCCCAATCTAAGCCATCGAAATTCAGGCCAAAATCACATCCTGGAGTGTTTTCGTTGATATTTTATCCTTGCGTGACCGATAGCGGTGATTCCCATTTGTGAAGTCAAATGTAGGAGAAACTTTTAGAAGTAATAAGATCATATGAATTAACAATGACATGGAAGATACGCCCATCACAGCTGGAATACCACAAACCAGCTAAAAGCAAGTACATGCCGAACTATTCAGTGTGTCTACGCTTTAATGGTAAGAACACACTCAAAGGTGCAGCACGGGACGCGCTCGTTAGCTCCAGCTGTGATGTGTATTTTCATGTAATTGTCAATTCATATGTACGATCTTATTATTTCTACAAGTTTCTTCCACATTATCGTTATCCAACACTGCTAGCCTGTGTCAATACAAGGATGAAATTCCGGGGGGTGAGGTTTGCGAAGGGACGCAATGGTACAGATTTGGCGGATCTAAAAAAAACACGTGCCACGTACCTCTATGTCTTTATCTTATGGTAGTGTCTATATTATAACTGTAAAACACTTAGTCAAATATAAAAGTGAGAATAAATAACAAAAGCAGATTGAATGTTAAATTATGAACAGTTGATCCAATAATCTGGAATTTTACATATGTACATACATATGTGAATGATCTTTCGTTATGCATGTGCATCTAGAGATCCCTTAAATTGAACTACATAATTTAAAATCAGAGCTACAAGATATTGCTCTGGCCCTTATTAAATATGTAGAAAATCTGTAGTCAACATATCAATAATTGTATTCGGACAGTTTTCCGGCAACGATATGAGGATGTATTCGTTTCGCTGTTTGGCGCACGGCATCATTACCCATTAATCTGCACAGCGATAGGGGTCCAGGTCAGTTTTTTTTATTATTATTTTGCCGACCGATTATTATACAAACATCGGACGCGTAAATTTACTCGCAATTTCGTCATGACTGCGGGGCAAACGGTGACGCAAGTCACTCAAGTCAGTGAAATCAATGTCTGCTACGAACATGATCTCTAATGCTAGCTCATGTCCTACACTGTGTTCACCCGTTCTATTGTTTATGTCAGACATAACCCCAACCGTTCAATTTTACGTCTCAATAAGTGTTATGAAACTATTATTGTCGAATCACACGGAAAATTGTACACTGCTTTGATAGTAATTAATGGAGGATATTTTTACAGATACAACTCGTACATATGTACATATATGTATATAATGGAATAAGTAGAGCCTTGTTTCGACGTTCTATCCAAATTGATCAATTTAGATTCATTCGAGATGCAGGTGGATGGGTGAAAACAGTATAATGATCTATGCTAGATAAAGTGCTGTTGCCAATCGTCTGTCAAATTACACTGACTTTTCCCTGAAACTATGTATAACGGAATCGTTCCATGCATTTAAATATAGAATTCAAAGGAAGTCGGTGCAAATGAAGACAGAAGTCGATTTTTCGAACACTCGTAGTTGTTGTATTTTATTTTATAATTCTAAGAAGAATGAATTTTCAATACAAAAATAATAAAACGAGTGTCTTAAGCTGAAAAGAATTTAACGTATTAAAAATACTGATAAATTGTACATCTACATATGTATATGTATTAACGGGTTTATATAATTGTATGATTTATATTTATACTGTTTTATACAAATGTCTTTAGTAATTGGGTTTATAATCACAAAGCTACACTCAACTAAAGTAGGAAAACATATTATGTATTTACGTTTAAAATTTGAATCATATCTGGTGTGTATGATCGTGAAAGTTTATGTATTTGCGTTATAATTTTATGCAATATATTGAAGAATTTAAATTGTTTAGTAAATTCGAAATAATGGGTTTTTTATGTATTGAGTAATAAAATAGGAATTGTGCAATTTATTAAATGGAAACGATTTTCCTTACATTTTTTTCAGTAAGGACAGCTTTTAAAGATTTTTTCTGTGGATACGTCCTTCAGGGATGCCTGGGTGATTGCGTATAATTAAGTGTCCGAATTTCGAATCCGTTTACTATAATTTGGATCGCGATTATGATGATGTTTAATGACGATAATATTAAGACCGAAATGTATATATTAAACGCCGCATTAATAATTCATGAGGAGTCGCATTTTGAACAGCCTAGTCCTTGAACAATGAGACATCAAAAATTCATTTGGTACCCCACCCCGTGTTTAGATTTAATTTAATAATATCGTAACGAGATACAATTTTTTCAACGTAATAAACGATCGTTATTTATAAAACGAATGGGTTGTTTTTAACTGAAAAAGTATGCATTTTTTATGGCATACAAGATTACGATCAATAAGGACATTTTTATGGACATTGCGTTAATGGATTCCTGTCGATGACGTTGCATCCAATGCAGCCACGTTTATTACATCGTATATTGCTACAGAACGTCTTCATTATATTGAAAGAAAGACTTCTGAGAAAAATGGAGCTTGAGCAATTAATTACACCTCAAACGTGTATCCTTATTACATAGATAAGTATACTTATCTTGATTACATTAAAATCCAAATTGATCAAAATCACTTTTGTGTACCAGTGGTTCATCATATCTTTGATTTATAATATTGATTCTATATATTATAATACAATAAATAAATGTCAATATTATAATGTATCTACATATTCGGAAGTTTTTCTGCCCACGCAAATCTTAGGAAATTTGTGCTTTAAAATTACTAATTTATTTAGCCTTAAAAATGTGCACATGCCGTGATTAAAATCATTTCAATATAATGTTAAAGCATCGTAAAAAACAATGCTTTTTTTTAAGGTAACCTTTATTGTAAGGTTCAGTTTATTGAGACACTCAAATCGACGTATAGCGTGATGAATAGTAGTCATTTATTCGTACATATGTAGAAAAAATGTTTTTATTATATAGATATATGAACTTTGGTAAGAAATCATGTGAATATAGCCCGAAGAATACACCCAATCTAAAGGCGATAAAAAAATCGAGAAATATTTTAAAATTCGGCTAATTTTTTCACACGGATTTACACATATTTTATTGCGCAAGACTGAGCAGTTCTCATAAAGATTTGTATGAAAGAAACTCTCGATTCTTTTAAGTAGAATTACATGTTATCTAGTGCAAACAATGGATGTTGATGCATTTTCGATTTACCTGCTAATAGCATATTCCATTCAAATATTTCGAATGAAGTCATATATGTAATTCGTGTGAAAATATTGCGTCTAAAAAAACGGACATTATGTATGTATGGTGAAAACATCGATAATGCAACAAAGCATCCGAAATGCACTTTTTAATTAATAAGTTAAATTTTGCGACTTGCCAAAGTGCATAAAGTGCGTCCATAATAAACTTAAATTTGTGTAAATTAAATAATACGAACAAATTTTTATATTGCATTCGGTTTTAATTGCGTTCACTGAAATTGGCCGTCGGTGCTTTGAGGGTCGAAATTTAATTCAAAACCGATCGAAAAAGGCATAGTCCATAAAGTGTACAGTTTATGTCGCCGATTTCCAGGGCATAAATTTATGATGATGAGGAATATCTTCCTGCAGTTTTATTGTCTCACCACAAGGTGGACACACAGACATGTTTACGAGTTATTCTCACCCTTTTGTTAACACAATGCAGGCCGCGCTGTAAAAAATAAAGGTGCCGTCAACGACCGACGACAAATTTGCACGACGCTAATGAATATTTATAATAAGTACAACATTCTGTTGATTTTTTTTTATTTAATAAAATGTATCCATTTCGATCGAATCGCAACGATGATAATTTATAAATGGAAACTTTATCTCTTGAAGATATCTTGACCAAATGAGCCATTATGAGTGGCGTTGGTTGAGTACTTTCGAGATCTGAAAGTTAGTCTGACCGCCACGAGCAGAAACCGATAAGTACTTCAGTAATCGACTTGTCAATTTCTTATATCACTACTCGGGAAGATCAGGAGGGGGTGGAATATCCTGTATAATAAATCATCTTCACAGACAGACGGCCAGTGAACTAACTAGCTACCTGCAACTGAGATACTTCATAGCATCGATTCACAGCTACTCGTAAAAAAACAGGATTGTTGAACTAATAAATTTATTCGGAATATCTTATCAAATTTTCAAAATAATATGACTAACATAATGTGTTCCCAAAGTGAAAAGCGAGAGCAGATCCGTGAGCCCGTATGTGACGTAATAAGATTTAAGCGCTAATAGGTTAAACACGAACGGTGAATAATAATAAGTGGTAATAAACATCATAATTACGTACATAATAAACACTCTGTCTTCAACAAGAGGGGAAAATGAGCGAATCTTCCCGTAGATATTATAATTATTGTTGTTCTGTTTCAAACGTTTTCGTGTTATATGGCGCCGGGTGCCTTAAACGAGGAAACCACAAGTGAAACCGCATTTTTTATTTCAAATTTGTATAATAATATGCCTAACTTATGATCTGGGAGTATCATGCTCTGGTGAAATTAAATGAGCGATTTCGGACTGGGTTTCCTTTGTCGGATATTGGTTTTCTCGGAATTTCACGATTCAATGTTTCCTTGTGAATATCACATCACGACCGTGACATGTGCAATTAATATAAAAATTGTATTTAATGTGCGGTCTGATAGGCATAGCTCAACCCGTTCGTGGCTCTTTTGGGCAGACGATTTCAATATCAAGATTGAAAAAAATTTCAATGAGTTAAAATTAAGATTAAATGAATAATTTATTTTGCTCCAATAGTATAAATACTAATATATAAATAGTAAATATTAATTTTATCCTCCTTTAAGGTCCATTTTTGCTATATATATCAGTGAACGTCAACAGTTCGGCACAGCACTGCACGGAAAAGACTACTTCAATTCATACTATTAAGCACAGCCCGTGTTTGGCACCTGTTTCGGATGAGTGCAAAGCAAAATCGGCTTACATTTACATTACGGTGTCACGACAAATCACTCACGGACTTACGCGTTACGCACACGAAACTCAACGGCGTTACGCACACGAAATTTCACTGACGCGACAGCTGCCTCACGAATATTACACTCACAGATAAATCACTCACGGATATTACAATCACCGATAAATCACTTACGGGAAAAATCACTCACGTGACATTTCGCTCACTGAATTATTAAAATAGCGTACAAAAACGTTATTTTTTTTACACAACAATTCTTCCAAAACTCAATTAAACGTATCGTGACTAATTAACACACTATCCTATCACACATAAATCAATAAAATATACACAAACCAGTTTAACCTCAATTTATTGATAAAGATTATGAGAATTTTTTAATTCTTCATATTAATAAGGATTTTCGTTTAGTTACAATATTTTTTTACTTTATCTATGTACGTAGTAACAATAGATGAAGTTTTGTGATCATGCGAAAATTCGAACTCGAGATTTTGACTGATTCGAACTCAGAATCGATTACTGATCACGTTTTAATGATCTAGAAAAGATGTGTGTGTGTCTGTATGTGTGTCTGTGTGTGTGTCTGTGTGTGTGTCTGTGTACTTTGGGGATTTTTTCAACACCGTTAGTCCTATCGAACCGAAACTTAGTATCGGTTAATGAAATTCTTATAGACACTACGTAAATTTTTTTCAAATTTTTAAGTTGACCGGAAATGGTACCTCCCCTTATAGGTGTCCTCTTTTTTTTAAGTTTTTGAATTCGATTTTCTCCCAAACTACTAACTGAATCGGACTGATTTTTTTTTTACATGTACTAGAAATAATAATTTTTATAATTTTATATTTTTTAAATATTTTTATCTGAACCGGAAGTAGTACTTTTACTCTAGAGAATCGAGGTTTTTTATGTTTTTCTCAAAAGCCTTTTGATTATTCGAACTGAAATTTCATATCAATCAGTTTATTTAATTTGTGTTAATTTTTAATTCTTTTATATGTAAAATAACAACGGGACTATGTATTATAGTATTGTCTTTTTATAGTTAATATATAATATGTATGTTCAATTCACCATCCGAGACTTCGTTTTATCATGGCAAAAAAAAATCTTCCTACCTGTTGTCACAAATCTTCTGTATTATGTATGCACAATTTGTAAAAAAATATGTACAAGTCCAAAATCCATAGATGTCTCAATGGATTAAATCCTTAATAATTTAATTTCACTGTTAATTTCGGTGTTCTTCAGCTTCTCGAAATATGTTCAGTGATTTATGTAATAAAAATGCCTCATTTTTTGTAATTAATTGACCAGGAAGGCGCATTTTGGGTCTTCCTGTCAAGCCTTCCTGGTATATATCTATGTTAAATTAAATAAAAATAAAATAAAATATGTAGAATGTACTAAAGAATATTTTTCGTACTGCAACTTGATCTATACTGGTATAAACGGATCTTTATGTGTATTATTTAAATGATTTAAGCTTTCGAGTAACTTTTTAATTACCAAGCTTCAGCATAGCAAGTAAATATACCAATCTTCCAGGGCATAGTGAAATTACGCACATACCGGGTAAGAAAAAAGTCAGGTTTGTGAGGTAACTCACAAGGATAGGAAAGCTTTAATACCCTACTTCTACCTACTTCTCTTTCATGTTATGTTTCAACGTTGAAAATTTTCGTGACGCGTTCAGCCACACATGTAAAAGCAATTTGCTATACAGTTCAAAATTAAGTTTTTCTTCGAAAATTATTTTCATTGCGTATTGAACTTCATTAATTAATTAAAATTAAAAAAAAAACCATTTCATGGTAACCATCACCGGGTAATAAATTTCGGTCTCGTTTTTTCCCTGTGCCAGTCATTTAAATTGGTGGGCTCTTTTGTGAGTTCGTAACAGCCAAATAACTTTACACTTTCGATTCAATTGGCCTCGGCAATTATCCGTACGGCTATTTACTCGAACTCTACACGTACTCTGTGCTCTGGAGTGAAACTCGAAAAAAAGCCTTTTCCGTAGAGGCTTTTGTTAATGTAGGAACTCGCTCGCCACGTGTTACGCGCCGACCGTTTGAAAAATGTATCCAATTATTAAATGTCCGTCGATACAAAAATGCTATAGCAATTACCGTTTCCGAAAGAACCATCGGCTGGTCCCATTTTTCTTGCACCTCTAGGGTTACCTCTGACTCGAAAAAAATATGAACATACGTGTGGACGTGTAAGAGCAAGTTTATCGTGAACGAAATCGTGAATATTTTGCGGTTAGGCGTGAATTTTGTCTTAGGAAACATCATACATCCTTTCGAATGCGTTATTAAATTTACATATTTTATACCGCGCATTATATATTCAAATGACCGCATTTGTTTAAATAAAGCTAGATTTTTAATTATCTTATATTACAATATTAAACTGCTCATAGTTAACTATACATATAGTCGAGTGGGTACAAGTTGTGTGTATACGTACATGTTTCGGGAAATGTAAAGGACTAGAGTCAAAAGACTTTGATGAGGCATTGTACAGTGTGGCACAATGGCAGGTATATTAGCTTTGCAGCATGACAATCGCATTCGTGCTATATATCAGAGCACTACATGGAAAAGCGATTGAGAGCAAGCAGCCTGTGACTAATATGTCGACTTGATTAGTTGTCAAGTTACCAAACTGAACGCGCGCACACGTACACAATCGCGCATACATATCTATTATATGTATGCATGTGCATTTGTATATGTGGTGACTTTATAAAATTTGTTTGAAATATCGTATTGTGTGATGGAATCACTGAGGAATCTGCTCTTTGCACGGTATATACATGGTAATGATGATACTTTGTATTCGAAAGAACGAAATCTTCGAAGAATCCATTTTGGCGGTTAAGCTTTCCGAGAATTTGTGAGCTATGCCAATTTTTCATCTACTTTATGATACGTTTTGGGAAGCGAAAGCAATATATTTTTTTTAATTTTTGTATATTAATACAACTTTTCCTTATTATGTCTGTGTGGTCTTTCACGCTTTTAAAAGAATGTAAGTCAAACGTCAAACATTTGACGATTTACAAATATAATGAACATTTATATGTACATGTTTGGAAACTGTGTATGTATTTAGATGATTAAAAGCTTACATTGGGACAGAGCCTATGGATCTCCAATTACATAAATGTGTGTAGAAAAGCGCTATATTTATTTATTTATTTATTTTAATACATTTTATACCAGGAAAGCCTTACAGGTGAACCCCAATGCGCCTTCTTGGCCAATTACAAACAATACAGCATTTTTATTATACAAGTCGCTTAATTACGAGACACTGCAAACTTGCAAATTAACGAGACATCTATGAATTGTACATACATTTTATTGTACGTTAAACATACTCAAATAGTGGTGACATAGTAGGTAGGAAGGTTTTAGCCAAACTTTAATCGGGAACCGTTTCAACAATAAAATCAGAGAAAATTGGCAAACTCTGATAGGAAATGATCGACGCGGAGTCCCAAATATCCAGATCTGACCAGCAGCACTACAGATATACTCAGCTCATGGGATCGAACCCGGCGCCTCTCGGTGTTGGGCAGAAGTTTAACTACCGAGCTATGCTGCTGTCTATATATTATGTGTATGTCTTCATCTTCATTTACAGCCATTCACATCCATTCTGGACGAATGCCTCTCCAACACACATTTTACGCAACTATCATCCATCTCAACCCACACATGTTCCTAGTTTCATCTTCCTTTCACCTTTTTACATTATCTCGGGTACCATTCTAGCACTTCTTTTACTCACCTTTCATATATCCTTCTAGCTACGTTACTCGCCTTTTACCATTTTATAATATCTTCACACTCTTTATTATATCAACTACCATTGTCATATTTCTCACCCACGTATTAAGTTTCATATATCTTAAACTTAATACTTAATGCCAATCATGCAGCGTTTAATGTCCGAGTTTTAAATCCGTACGTCATCACTGGAAAAGCACATTGATCGAAAAACTATACATATATTTATGTGTGGCGCTGAAAACCCCAGGAGTTGTTAAGATATTATGGTAGATCTATAGCTTTATAAAGATGGCATGCTTTTCTCTTTTAGTGCTTTATATATTGAAGAATTTTCGCCGTTTGTAGTACATATTAAATTCCTGTCGTTTTAAGCCATCGTACTTAAAATTTATTAAAACTGATTCATTAAACCAGAAAATTACTTTTTATATAATTTTATTATCATTGATCATTTCATCATTGTATAGTTTTAACTATTGAAAATGCTCAGTGTTTTTTTAACACGCTAAAACATTGGTTATTACATAAATCAATTAATACTTGTAGTATGTATGTGCATACATAGATATGTACATACATGCATTTTAATTCAATAGATAAAAATTCCCATAATAATCAATATTGTAATTGAATTATATTCATGTAATATTCTCTTTCGTTTGTTACGGATACAAACCCAATAATTCGATTTATCATCGTTTTTTTAAATTGAATATATGAAAGTGTCAATGGGACTATTTCCTTGTCAGAGAGTTGTTAGCTGGTGAAAGCAGTTGTCACCGATCCGATTGTCTATCCGGACGTTGATGCTAATCTGACAGCCTGCTCTGCTGTCTTTCGTGTTCATCAGACTTCTAAATTCGGCTGCCAATGACAAGTAAAACCATTAATTGAAAGACAGCTCTCTTATTCAATAATAAAACAAAACAAAAAAAAGGCATAGAAAAATCCCACAAAAAGACAAATCATCCGACGCGTGATTAAATAGCTGTAAAACACTGACAAGCGCTCATTGTCATCTTATTATCGAATCTAAATTAAAATTCGCAATCTGAATTGAACATCTCGCGGTAACAAGACGCGTGAAAGTAGTTTTTCAAGGCAGTGCGGGGTGGGGTTATCAGATCAAGGATACCGTTATCAATAACTGAATGACACTTCCTACTACTGTTATTGTTTGATTTGAAATGTCAGGTCAAATATTTCAAATGGTACAATACGACCAGTTATGACACAATACACGTGTAAACATGTTCAAAATTTTTTTCACATCAACACGTTCAAATTTGATAATTCATGATCGATCAATTAAAATAACGCATTCCACTTTGATCCGTAGACATTTTAATTGACAAGTTTGAATTTCATGTTTTATTTTATCTTACACAGAAGGCAGAGGGTTAGCGTACAGAAATTACGTACGATTACGTGTGATACAGCGCACAAGTGGCCAAGCCAACTAAACATTAGTATTCTGTCAAAACTGCCCCAAGCGATTCGCATAAAGGTATTATAATCGGCGGTCGTACTTACGTGCTTGCATGTATACTGTCCGGTTTTTTTTAACCATCACGCTACCGCGACGCGGTAATTACCCTCAGTAGATACGCCCAAATATTAAAACGGTCACAAATTTATTGTATACAAGTATTTTACATATGACTTCGACGTAAAAGATCACCTCTGAATATTTTAAAAATGCACGATGAAAGCCATCAAAAATCGGTCAAAATTCGATGTAATTCAGAATACATATACAATATATACGCTACGTCTACGTCTTAGAGGTTGGAAATATTGTGTAAAACACACTCCATTATTTACATTTAAACTATTTGAAAAACCTATTCACATATTGATATGCAAGTGCTGAATGTTGATTAATTGATATGGTAACAATGTAAACATATGTACATATACCATTTTTCAAACATAATAAAATCGCTCATTTTGGAACTAATAAGTACTACTAGTCTACATATATTACAACGTCGAGTTAAATAAAACGAAAAATAATAATAAACGAAGCTATTTTATTATATTTTAAATGTTGAAAAAAAAACAAGAAGGAGATAAAGAAAGTTTGCGAGACTTATTGGGGTCTGTATATTTTAGTTCACATTCAATAGTTTTGCTTATTATTATACTTCAATCAATATAAGAATTGCAAATATTTAAATCTTCTTTAATACTATGCTGTATACACTAACATAAAAATAAGATAATACTATAAATACTAAGAAGAAAAATGAAAAAAATATGAGTGAATAAAATAACTGACAATACTGTTCAACTATTTAATTTGCGAGTTGCGCAGAGGTGTAGAAAGGTTTATTTGGATAGCTAACTGTCATCTCGGCGATGAGAGATGATTCCGATGAATCTTTAGTGACTTCATCGATTATTAAATTCTTCTAGCTTCGTGTCAGAGGCATTTGCTTACTCTAAAGAAAGCTAACCTCTGTATGTCGGTAAAATATCAAAGCGATCGGAAAAGTATAAGTGGTTCAAAATCGACTCATAAATTTCGGACTATTAGGAATTTCACCTAACTAACCAACTGAAACTAATAAAAAGCTTGTAAAAAGTTAAAGGCTTTTTATTAAAAAAAATGTTTAAATCTATTCAATAGACATAAGATGTTAATACATTGAATATACTTTATGAACGAAAAAATGCAAAAACAAACAAGTATTAGAAAATGAATTATTTTCATAGAATTTTGACAATATATGTACATACATATGTATGTACATATTCAAATAGCTTTGGTTGAATCCAAGTTCACACTCGGCACATTCTTATTTTATTCGGTCATAAATCTTTAAAGAGATTTGAATATTAAGAAAAAACATTATTTTTAATAATATACACTCAATTATTCCAACTTTCCTATTATTTTATGGAACATTTTTATATTTTAATGAATATTGTGCCACTTTAAACTTTAATTGCATATTAAAACTGCTTCGTGTTATCTTGTTATGACAGGGTTGGCCGCCATTATGGTCGCCATATTGACGATGGCCGCCGCGCATAAATTAGTCGCCTTGCGCTAAAATTGATTATACATAATAAAATCTGCACCTCACGCTACAGAATTTTAACTAACCATCTCTTCTGGGGGCACTCTGAATGCACTGGGAAGTGCCGCGCAATTAAGTGCACCGATCGGAGGGATTGCTCAGCAATCGCCCTTCGACCAAAGGACAATAAATCTGTCCAACGCTTTAGCTGGAAATTTTAATTAGTCAATTAAGTCGAGGGACTGATGGGATCTGGGGCTTTGCGCATCACGCAAAGGTCGTACACTTGTCCATGCTTTTTTTTGCATCATATTCATCCGATCGCTCTTTCGATGCGATTGTGACGTTCAGATGTATGTACATACATAATGCTGAATTATGTGAAATGAAATACCGACTGAGAACCTGTACTACCAGTAGAGAATCGCTTACCGATCGAATGTCATGGTGAACGTTGTGAGATCATCATCATCATTTTTCCGGTCATTCATCATCACACCGGTGAATGCTATACGATGGACTTGTCACACGAGATATGTGACGTTCAGAAACCCACACTCGTTCATATAATCAGGGCGGATCGTCTCGAAATGCTCTCTGATCGGCCGACTCGTTCGATCTCGTCTGAAACAACGATACAATTATAACGATTATCACGTTTCTAACCAACGTACCGTATCGAAAGTCCTGTTTTTAAAAAAAGACAACTTTCTATTATATTAAAAAAGATAAACACACAATAAAGCAATCTGATGACAAAGGGTTAACGCTCTGTCGATGGATGCGTCAACAGTGGCGCACTCGATCTGCAATTAAAATTTCGAACGTATTATTTATTTAAATTTTTAGTCCATTATCCGTAACCGGAATGTATAATTAATTAATAAACAATTTAAAAAACTCATATGTAATGTTTTCAATCTTGTATCTTGAGAGTGGTGTATTCAAATTTTTTTAATTGAAATATAATTTGTATGGAACGGAAACGCTTCGGATTATTACTTTTAAACTGCAACTTAATTAATGTTAGTGTACGTACGTACAGTTAGAGAACTTCTCGCACAATTGTTAAATCAGCTGTACTAAACGTTCTTTATTTATACACACGGATACATTTATAGGTATATTTGAAAATATTCCCGGTCATTATTACCGGTTCGCTTAATAAAATACGGTGACTCGGCGCAAAAATTCGGACAATTATCGTACAAATACAAATCGCTTGATAGAATATTTTTGTGCGAAGCATTTAATTTTCAAGTAAATAATAAAAGGCCAATTTATAAATTATATAAAAATTATATTATTTTTATAATTCTTAACCGTATATGTACATATATTTTAAAGTTGAACAACAAAAAACGCTATTGTCGAATTTCGTATTGTAATTTTTTTATTTCATTTTTTTACAGCTATTGTAAAAATTTATCGGCTGTGGTAGCTATTTGACTGTTTTTGATCACTTAAAGATTGCGTTTAATTTTATTCGTCAAAAAATTATTTGTATTTAAATTTTAATAAAAGTTTTATGAAGGCAGTAAGTCAATCGATTTTATTGGGCGTTGATTTTATTTTTATAGATACTTATACATACATACATATATAAAATCATTGCACAATACGAATAAATTTTTTAAAAGGCAACTACTGCATTTGCAAAAAAAATCTATTAAAAAACATTTGCGTTTATGGAATTTATGAATAAAATTATGCAAATTTATTACATCATATTTGCAATATAAATTATTATTACATCATATATTAAATAATATAAATTTACTATTTGCACAAGCATATTTGTTATTAAGATACGTCACTCGTATTAAAGCATTATATTAATCTAACAATTTGCATCAGACGGTAGCGAATGTGTTAAATAATAAATAACGCATATTCCGTTACACAAATGGGTGCGAGCAATATTATAAACGAGTTTTTTTTCTTAGACACACTAATTAAAATCAATATAATGAGCTACGGTTTTTTCGCGTTTTTCGATTGAAATTTTCAATTCTGACCCCGACAGGTCAACAGAAGCGCAGCTTCCATCCGCCCGTCAATAATTTATGATCCATCAAATATTTAAAATAAATAAATAAAAAAAAAATACACAATTTCAAATGAATAACCACCTAGGATAGTTGCAATGTGATGCCGTGAACGTATTTAAAAACAGACATTACACGCCTACACGTAATATTAATTCGTGATGTATCACATGAAGCGGGCGTGAGGCTACCAAGATCGTTTAATTACTTTATAATATTATTTTGTAATTATTTTCGTTATGCATCATAAATATGGTACACCTCTGGTGTTTGTTTATGCAAAATATGAATGTTTGTTTTGTTATTCAGACCTGATAAACACACTTTGTATAATACATGGAATATCATATATATAAAGACGGTAATTTTATTTTTTTTATTTTTTATTTTATTTTATTTCATACCAGGAAGGCATTACAGGTAAACCCCAATGCGCCTTCCTGGCCAAATTACAAACAATACAGCATTTTTTATTATATACATAAGTCGCTAAATTACGAGACACTGACAAACTCGACAATTAACGAGACATCTATGAATTGTACATACATTTTTATTGTAATATTTACATTAATCATACTCAAATAGTGGTGACATAGTGGGTAGGAAGGACTTTTAGCCAATTTTTAATCGGGAATCGTTTCAACAATGAAATCAGAGAAAATTGGCAAACTCTGATAGGAAACGATCAACCAGGAGTCACAAATCCTGGTCTGACCAGCAGCATAAAAAAGAAAAACTCAGAAAAATTCTTTTTCAATCGAGGTCAGCTCAAGGGATCGAACTCGGCGCCTCTCAGTGTTAAGCAGAAGCTTAACGACCGAGCCACGCTGCTGGCTAATCTGTGTGTGTGTGGGTGTGTGTGTGTGTGTGTGTGGGTGTGTGTGTGTGTGTGGGTGTGTGTGTGTGTGTGTGTGTCCCTAACTCTCGCCGAACATAATGAATCAACCAGTATGGGGAACAATTTTTTTTTTTCTTCATATTTTTCATTTTTTTTTCATTTTTTCAGTTTTTTCATTTTTTTCAGTTTTTCAGTTTTTTCATATTTTTCAGTTTTTTCATTTTTTTCATTTTTTCAGTTTTTTCATTTTTTTCATTTTTTCAGTTTTTCAGTTTCCCAGTTTTTTCAGGCCAGGGGGGGGCCGAAGGCATTGGGGGCGCTGGGGGCGCCGGAGGCGTCGGCGGCGCGGGGGGCGAAGCCCCCGGGGTGCCGGAGGCATCGGGGGCGCTGGGGGCGAAGCCCCCGGGGTGCCGGAGGCATCGGGGGCGCTGGGGGCGAAGCCCCCGGGGTGCCGAAGGCATTGGGGGCGCTGGGGGCGCCGGAGGCACCGGCGGCGCTGGGGGCGCCGGAGGCACCGGCGGCGCTGGGGGCGAAGCCCCCGGGGTGCCGGAGGCATCGGGGGCGCTGGGGGCGAAGCCCCCGGGGTGCCGAAAGCATTGGGGGCGCTGGGGACGAAGCCCCCGGGGTGCCGAAGGCATCGGGGGCGCTGAGTGCGGTGCGGCCGCCGGAGGCGTCGGCCTGGGGCCGAAGGCCCCGGAGCGACGGAAGCGCCGGGGGCGAAGGCCCCGGGGTGCCGGAGGCGTCGGCGATGCACGAAATGTAATTCGTAATCACTTCGTAATTTGTCATTCGTAATTCGTGCATCAATTTCTTTCCGAAACCATTCGATTCAATATCTTTAACTTTATTTTTATTCGAGTTTCAATTCCTTTTCGAAACCACCCGTTGAAATCAACGGATCCAACACTAGTGTACTAATAAACATATAACATGTTATATTCGACGACGTATTAAATAATAATTATTACCAAAAATTTATAATCGATGTTAGATCAAAGTGTGAACAACCCGAGTTATCCAAGTGAACGACTAGGCAACTATAATCCTTACAATATTTTGCGTGGGTTGCTTTCAGTTGATGGAGTTTTTGCGTGCTAGATGTTCCGTGATCAACAAAAATATAATATACTAGCTGTATTACCCGGTTTCCCTCAGTATTTGTAATATATACCGCTTAAACATGACTAATCTAACAGTAAACATATTATTAAATTTATTTGAATAGTTTTATTTTATATAAATTTATTTGAATACTCATTCGTTTTTTTTTTATTAAATTGACTGTCACGAACAAACAAACATATTATATAGTAAGTCTCTTATAAAAAATTATATGTATACGAAATTATATGTACACCAGAATCCGGCGCCTGCGCTTTCGCGGCTACGCCCCCGCGGCTGCGCCCCCTAGGGCTTCACTCCTGGCGTCGGCACCCCTAGGGGGTGGAGCCCTAGGGATTCGCCCCCTAGAGCTTCGCCCTCAGCGCCTTTGCTCCCGGGAACTTCGAATCCTTTGAATCGAAAAAAATCGAATCATTTGTTCGATGACGTCACGAATTTCTACGACCCAAAGAACGAAGGTTACATACATACAAAGTCCCTTTTCAAATTATATATTAGATTAAATGTATTTTTATGTAATCCGGGTTCTATCAGGTAAACGTTTGAAGAATGACACTTGATGTATGTACATACATATATAGATATACATATGTACAAATGTATAAGCATATAATAGCTTTTTTTGTACCTACATAAAAATACAATATAAGAAATTCTCACTCTTACATCCAGTTGTAAGTAGCTAAGTTATCCACGTAGCTAAGTTTTTTTTTTATTCTTCCCTGCAACGATTTCGTACTTACTCCTGAGGATAGAATGAATGACGAAAGAGACAAGGAATTTGGTAGTTGTTTTTGTATGAAATTGTCTTAGCGATTAAATCAGAACAAACTTTTATTGTCTCGTAGATCTTGGCGGGACTAATATTATAAGTAATCAACTTGCAGTTCGAATGAGTAATTCTGATTAAGCCTGAGATCTGAATCCATGCCTTGTGTCTAATCCACTGGCTAAAGAGTTATGCTGTGGTTGTATTTGTACATCCCATTGTAATAATCCCAGCAGTGGCGTAACGTGAATTCCAGGTGCCCCCCCCATATACACATTATTTTCTTTTCAGCAAAATAATTTTTCAAAATATTTTGCTGAAAAGTTTCTTCTGAATGTTTGCAAAATAATCTTCTGGACTTCGCATTGGCAAACACTTTAAATTCATTTTATTTGTTCTCTCATGTTCAATACTAATCAGCGCTTATCCTTTGAGTCGATGTTGTGACATAATTGACCTTAAGTAATTTTTAATAAGTTTCAACTTAGAGAACGAGCGCTCAGCAGTGGCTACAGTTACCGGAAGCGTGAGCAACAAGATGATTGCGGTGGCGATATCAGAAAATGACGAATTTATAGTGTAAAAATCACAAATGAAGAGCTTCGCTTCAAATTATAAACACTGTCGATCTTCTCTATTTTTACTTACCTCTTATACAGTTCTTTCTCTTAAGCATGAACGGAAATCAAGCACCTGGTTAGGTAGTGACTTGTCAAAGTCATTGAAATATTGGTCGGCTAAAGATTTGGCTTCACGATATATGTATGTAAGTCGTCATCTGATAATTGAATGAGATTTTTACTTTGTAGGAAGGCGAACTTTAACGTTAAAAGTTGTAAAACGAACCTTCAATTGCATCAAGGCTACGTCTAGTGCCGCATTAAAAATTGTTATTTCAAACTTTTTCAATGAATCTTGGAATATTGTATCATTACTAAGTTCATCAAAGTGCTTTTTGACAAAAGATTGACGATTCGATGTCAATTTTGGCTCCAAACCTCATTTTGTAGCAATCGCTGATGAAATCGTTACAAATTCTTCAAATGTATTCCCAAAACGATTGAGATTGTCGTATGCATTTTTGATCATCGACGTTTTTTGATTGTAGGAGCTTTGATACAAAGTTGAGAGGCTGAAGAATGTTATCAAAAAGCACGAGTAGGAGAATAAACTCGAAACTTTCCATTTTATTTTTTAGTCCCTTTGCTTCTGATTGTTCATCCTTTCTTTTACTTTTTAAAATTATTTCTGTAAGACATTTTAAAACATCTGTATATGAATATCGAAGTGTATTGATGGAATCTAGTCTTGAAGACCAACTAGTAGGGTTCAATCTTTTTAAAGTAACTGATGGTGAATTTTTCCTTAAAAACTTTCCACCTGTTAATGCTAACAGCGAAAAATTTATAAATTTGTTCAACCACATCAAAAAAATAAGAAGCTTTTGGCACATCAGATACGGTATCTTTAATGACGAGATTTAAATTATGAGCTGCACAGTGAACGTAATGAGCGTTTGGTTCGAGTTCAGTTATCTTCTTTTGTAGACCTTTGTATGCACCACTCATTACTCTGGCACCATCGTAACCCTGTTCTCTACATTTCACAATATCTAGTCCTTTAATTGTCAACAAATCCAAAATAATTTTTTTAAAACCCTCTGCACTTCTGTTTTTAACATTAAAGAACCCCACGAATGATTCCTTTATTTCAACATCAATTGGACGTTGAATTTCATCTTTTTGAACAACAATGTATCGAAAAACAAAACTCACTTGCTCAATTTTACTTAAATCTTGAGTACCGTCAATTATGATTGAATAAAAAGGCGAATTTTCGCGCTCAAATAAGTCACAGAACCTGCCTTATGTTTGGCTATCAATGATTCCAAAAGTGACGGTCTGTAAGGAAAAAATTTTGGTCGGAGATTTCAATGCTATTCTCGAAAATACATAAATACAAAGTTGGATGTTGGATGGTGGAAAGATTTAATCGGGGGAATGCTTTCATCATGTCTGTAATCTTTAGTAATTGGTACCTAAAATTAAACTAGTACCATTTTTTTGGATCGCAAATAAATCTTAAGCCAAAAGAATCTTTGTAAAAATCTACAAGGTCCATTAAATTCTAGAAAGTGAAAATTCTGACCAGGGTAGGTCTATTAGCTATTTAACCCTCTACCTAAAAAGCTTAATAATCCCTGTAGTAGAATATTGATATTCTAAGTCGAAAGTTTACGGTTCCATCCAGAATAACGGCAAAATATTTTTTCCCAGCATTACCATATTCTCCAGTCATATTTTCCTGTTAGTATAGGAAACGTCAACTCTTTCCTGATTCTTTTTTGAAATTATTCATGCTCTTATGTTAAATTTACATCATTCGTTAGTATTCCAAACGCATGTTGGCGCTGGGCGACTTCCTATGCTGTCTTGTATTGACAAAAATAACAAGTAGATTGGGCTTTTAAATTTCCAAGTAGATGTAGACCCTACAATTTTTCTGCATGATACAAAATGGATACTAGTGTTAAAATATTTGGACTTAAAGTAGTTAAAACTTAGTAGTATTTCTAAAAATAATAATTTTTAAATTTTGTTTCGGTAAAATCCAATCGCAACGGATGTTCAAGACCTGATAGCTAGACTTCATATTTGGAATTGTAGCCAAAGTTGGAGAGTCATAGAATGTCAGAACCGAACTTATTTTTAAATAATTGAATATGCATGAAAACCTAGAGTTACAATAACAATATTAATTAGCCTGGAAATCTATCACGATATCCCAAATCAACTGGATTGTCATTACGTTAAGTGGCCGTCGTAACTTGAATATACAGATGTAGTCGCGCGCAAGCAGTCTCGCTTGAAAATACTATGACTTTGGAGAAAACACTATAGTTGTTGTTCATTTGGATTCAAATAATAAGTGAAAAAAAAAACCACCATCAAGGGCACAAAATAATAATAATGGTGTTCTATCTATTATATAATACACACATATGTATATACGACGTATCAATAGAATAAGTATTGTGGTCGTGAGAACATTCGACCTTGAGATTTTTACCGATTTGCACTCGGAATCGATCACTGAACACGTTCTCAAGTTTTTAAAATACTATATGTATGTGTGTGCGTGTGTATTTTGAAGATAGTCGGTCAACTCTTCCTGCGACTAACCAGAACTAAGTACTCCTTAGTAAGGAGATGTGGGGAGAGGGGATAAACTCTCGGAGCCCGTGCCAATAGAGGGGCCCTATTCTGGAGAAAATCATTAAATTATTTAAATATTTGAAATATAAACCAAATAAAGAATCCACACTCGTTGAGATCATGATGAACGAGTACTTGTTTTTAAATCAAACAATACTTTTTAATATATGTATATGCTACAGTCCAAATGTACATTTCGTTCATTCGTGAACGTACTAGTTTGTTCAAACTCGAATCAACCCGGCCAGCTATAATGTACACAAAAGAACAAATGAACTAGTTTGTTCATTCACAAACTATTAGGCATATAAGTTAAAGCATTTACATTCGCCTGTCCCATCCTCCATTCTCTTTCTTTTATAAATTAATATAAATTTAATCTTAAAAATCAGCGGAAACAGGAGATAACTTCTGTTTCCGCTGATTTTGCCTAAAATCACATTACAACGTTGCTATAAAGCAACGTTGTAATGTGATTTCTGTAAAATCAAAGCTAAAAGTTTCATGCTATACCTGATGGGAGTCAATTTAACAATAAACATCTAAACTAAAACAATATTTCGTATATAAACAAACTAGTATGGTCATGAACGAACCAGAGTGAACACTTGGACTGCGGTTTCCATACGACCATAGTTAAAATTTGCGATACCTTATAGGCTTATAGGAGTCTATTCGACTGTTAAAATCTACATTCACGTATTTCGTGTATGAAAAAACTAACGAGTTTGAGTGAAAACTTGGACTGTAACATATGTATGTATATAATTCTTGGTGAAATTTTAAAGGAAACCGCTTAAAATATGCAAATTTTAATTCATTATTCTTCTGCAACGTACATATGTACATACATACAACATTTTAAATTGAATTTTCATATGATACAAAAACATTTAACAATTATACTTAAAGCACAATTTAGTATATAATTCGTGTTGTTTTGACATTTTAAATAGTTTTTTCTAAATAATGCTTATGCTTAATACTAAAAGGATAACAAAAAAAAAATGTCTGCGGCGCATGATTTTTTTTCACACTTATTAAACAAATAGAATATTTTGTGTCCGAAATTCTCAAATTCTCATCCCAAAAACGAGGCCGAAATTATTACTAGGATTCACTCTTGATGGTAGTGTTAATTTAAAAATATCCAAAACTCACATCCATTCATTTTCGTACACCGACTCAGGCAACCATACCAATAATATTTGAAGTACATAATATTACCACCCTACAAACTATCTCGATAGTGTGCTCACCCGACTCATCCGACATTCGGAAAAGGTTGCCGACCCGTAACGATGTATGGTTACAGCGCAGTAGCAACCGTCCGCCATATTCCCCCACCTGGCTACCCGCCCAGCTGCGCACCAGGCGAGCGACGCGGCGACGCGCCAGTACCGCGAGGTCATCCAGGCGGGGGCCGCGTGCTCTCGCTCGAAACGCCTAGATGGAGACCATGGAGGACCATCTCATCAGAGCCATTTACCATCGCAGGACCATCTGGGACCCCAACGACGAGTTCCGCAGAAACTCCCGGACCCTCACTAGGCTGTGGTCCGACATATCTGAAGAGACGGGGATTGACGGTACGTTAAACGCATACTCTCAAATGGTAGATTTGTATATACATATACACACGTGTATCATCGGATGGTAGATTTGTTGTCGCAGAATCGTAGCGATAGCTAGCTTGGTGTTTTCGTTTGTCGTGAATCGAGCTGCTCCGACAAGCGTGGCGTTGAAACCGGCGTCTGCGCGTCTATCTCGCTTCCTCCCAAGCGGCAACACTGAACCGGTATCTGGCAGGTCTCAACAACCCAACGCTTGACGACCATTGACGCGATCCCTTTGCGATGTGCGCTCCTAAATTTTTTCAACTTTTTTTTTTACTTTTCGTTTATATCTCTTATTCCCCTGTAAGTGTATGTACATATATAATGTAATTCTATATTTTTAACCATTTCCATTATTCTGATATATTTATTATTTTTTTTTTTAATGAATAACAATTTTGCTTAGAATAACCAGGGCTGTTGAGTCGGATCAAAATTTACCGACTCCAACTCCAAACTCCGACTACGACTCCAAACGCCGACTCCGACTCCGACTCCAAACGCCGACTCCGACTCCAAACTCCGACTTCGACTTGAACGATTTTAATAAGATGGACTTTTCTTGCCAACGTATAAAATTATTAATAGTAAAAATAATGGCGATGGTTCGGTGATTATTCCGCACAAAGCGATCTCGCGCACGTAACTAAAACCCGATTATGGAACCAGGACCCGGATAAATAATTTCATGCCGTATGACAAACCAAAAAAATCTTTTAGATATATTTTTAATATGCGAAAAATCTATCAGAACTATTAGAAAAATACCTTCATATACATACATATTTTAATTGCTATTTTTAGAAATAATCGAATAAGAAAGTGTGATATAACAGGTAAGATTTCACATGGACAAAAATAATGCGCGGATCGAAAAATAATTAACATTTAGCATTAAATAAATATATGTATTTTTATGTAGAATAATATAAAATATCAATATCGATCAGTCGAACGTCCCAACACGGGGCCCCTCATGGTCCTAACAAGGGTCCAGGCCTTGGAACTTTAACCCTAGCTTACCTCCCCCCTCTTCTCGGCGGCCCTGCATGGAACATCTGGCACCCAAAAATTCCATTCATCGAGAGTTACAAACGCGAAATATTATACTAACGAGAAATCGAGTTCCAAATATTCCGTATTCGTGGCATTTTTATGGCAACGATTGTTGTGTGCGCAATCACAATTTTCGAAATAATCCCTTTACCAATGGCGATTTCCAAAATATCAAAAAAATCACTAAAAATTGACATGTAACCCAATTTACTGAATTATTGGTATTGAAATAGGTATAAATAATAAGTGCATTCATAGTACATGTGTATGAATGTCATTCACAAACATATCAATTTAATAAAAAAAATTACATTAAAAAAAGCTAAAACTAAAATTATAAACCTTGTAATAAGTATGAGACGGAGGAAACATTTAGACGAATTATGCTATTTAAGGTCCGAGCGCACTAGGCGACAGTGCGCTACAGCGACGCAGTGCAGCACATCACAGTTGGTACAAATGACATACAATCTCATACAATTTCATACAAACAATATTTGGCCGCTCTAGCATCGCTGCAACGCAGTGCCGCCTAGTGTGGTCTAAGCTTTAAACTGATGATTTTTATAAAGAATACAATACAAATGTTAATAAATTGTTCACAATTTTGATTTGTATAAATATATTTTAGTTCTTTCTATTTTAATTTTGCATAATTGCAAAATTGCACGATTGATTCTTTGTATAACGATCCTTTCAGTTTGATGGACTTAGTTTAATTCAATAAATGTTACTTTTCGCGCTATTATCTATGCAAAAATAAGTTCTTAAAATGTATGGCTTTTAACAATATATTTTTATGTATTATTATTTTTAATTTGAATGACCCCCCCTTGATCATTTTCTGGATCCGCTAGTGACTGAAGTAGATTCGCCTGTTGTGTTAACTTTCAACGTAGTTTCAGATTTCGGTACTTTTCGGGTGCAATGAGCGGATGTTATAGAAGCTACATACACACTATGGTGTAAGATGTTTCAATGAAAATAATTTTTTGTTTCCTTTGGAGCACAAAAAACTTATGGATTTTGTATTCTGTTGGAGACTAGTATTGCTTTATTGCAGATAAATTCTCTTCGAACGGATCATGGTTTCTTGTCATATAATATTCCGGGTGATTGCGAGCCGTACCACAGTGTTTTTGTTACATCATTTTGAAGATTCCCAAGGTTTTTCTAAATTTTGCGTACGTACGCGTGGTATGTAGATTGTAGATGAATCAAAGAATTTGTATCTACATATAGTTCATTTTACAATGGCTACAATCTTCCCTCTTACCACAATGTATGTGTGTAACATCCGCTCATTAGATTTACATTGAAACACAGGGCATTGAGCTTAACAATAGTTTCGTTTATTACGATCATTTCATATAGTTTTTGCGGGACTTAGAACCAATACTAAAAGCATCAATCCAACTAATTGCATTTGTTACATAACTTCTTTCTGGATTCATTAATTGATGTAAGTTTGTTTTGTTTTGTTTGCTTGTATTAATAATTAACGTATATTGTAATTATAATTGCCTCTATCGGTCACTTACTACATATTTATATATATGTGTATGCCAGAAGGTTGATGAGATTGAATCTTCCAAAGTATATCTTGCTATTTTCTTATAGTAATTTTTGGTTCAAAATAGAACAATCAATAAATTATATAAGTGTGACGAATCCGGAGTTAAACTATTACAAAATCGTGGTGTTTCAGATTCTACATTTAAGTTATTTCACTGTATTTCGAATTGACTTTAATTTTTGTTGTTTGTTTTGTTTTAGTAAAAACAGCCAAATCAAGATGGAAAAATTTGCGTGCCTATTATGTCAAAGAATTTTATAAACTGAAAAAGAAAAGAGGTGCCAAAAAGATCAGCACGTGGCCGTTCTTCCATCAACTAGGTTTTCTAGAAGCAGCCATTTTTACATACCCGTACAGACCAGCTAACCACCACAAAACAGAATCAAAATCAGAACGAAGGCACCTATTACGAAAGAAACAATTATTAAACCAAGCACCAGAACCAGAACCTGAACCTGAACCAGAACCTGAACCTGAACCGGAGCCAGAACCAGAACCAGAGCTGGAAACAGAACTAGAGCCGGAGGTAGAAATAGAAACAGAACCTGAACTAGTAGAACATTATGAGCAGTTAGAAGCTTCCGACACCGAGAGCTCTGAACCTTCTTCAAAAAACTTTTCAAGAGAAGCTCAGTACAGAGATAAATATCAAGCGCGTCCTGAATTTGTCAGCTACATGAAAAAAAATCAAGCTGCTTTAATAGATATAGAAAAGCGGAAATTAGCAGTGTTAGAAAGGGAAAACGCCATGCCAGACGACGACGATTTATTGTTTTTCAAAAGCGTAATTCCATATTTGAAACGCTTGCCGGATATCCGAAGACTTCGGCTACGGAGTAAAATTAACGATTTAATTCTTCAAGAGATAGAAGAACTCAATAACGAATTTATTTAAGAAATTGACTGCCATGCAATTGACAAATATAGTTCATCTGTATTTAATTATAAATATTTAAGTATTAAATTATGTAAGCTGTCGAATAATGATAATATTGTAGATGTAATAAATACTTAAAAATTATTTCAAGTGATTTTTGTTTTATATCACCTTATTCACATGAAATTTAAAAATGGGGAATCTTAATCTAGTTCTTACATTGCCATAAGCAATGAAAAGTCACGCACATTAATTAGGAAATGACGAAGATAAGGAGAACAGTGATATCAGATATTGTAGACATCAAGTTTACGAACTTGGGGTTGAAATATCAATAGGTTTATTATCATCTATTTTACAACTGCGAAAGATGTAATAATCTTGAGAAAAATTTCATGCCACTTTTTAAGGCGAGCTTCAAACACTACATGGTTGATTAGGTTAGATTAGATTAAAATTTATGAGTCGAGCATTGATTCTATTGGAGATCTACTAAATGCACTGGCTAGGATTGAAATATCTTAGTAAGTCGAGTAATGATGTTCCACATATGTAGATCCAGGTAAACCATACTACTCTTAAATAGCAAATCGATTTCAAGCGAAGTTTATCGTAATATCGCTTATTTTCGATTCGCTTGTAATCAAGTGTCCTGAAATAGACATTTCTTCAATAATTCCCATTCCCATCTGAAGGAGGTGAAAACACTTAATTAGTACTTCCAATCCCGGAAGATAACTTCAGCACCGGGATTGCAGTGCTAGGAATTTCCAAACCCGGTATCTCGGTGCTAGCACCAGGAAATCAAATTTATAACAATAAAAGGAAAAAAACGTTCAATTGCATATTTTCATATTTCAAAACCGTTCAATTTTGCAAACTCACCCGATGTTTCACGAAAAAAATACTCCTCAAATTGGCGTTCTTGTTTTGGCTACATTCTTAAAATTTTCGGTTCGCATCCATTTCTAGATTTCTAAGATTAAATAAAATAAATCCTTTAATGTAATCAAATAAAGTAAAAAACATCACTTTGAATCATTGATTCGTTTTTTACAAATAGTTTGTACCGTCTAGTAATTATTCATTGAAACCAAAGAGTGTAGATAAGAACCCTATAATGGGAGGTACCATTTTCGGTCAACTTGAAAATTTGAAAAAAAATTACTAAGTTTCAGTTCGATACGACGAACGGTGTTCAAAAAATCCCCAAAATACACTGACGTACAGACACACATACAGACACTCACGCAGCCACACAGACACACGTGAAAAAGTAATCCGTGATCGATTCTGAGTTCGAATCAGTCAAAATATGCTACAAATATCATTGCAGTTGAGCCTAAAATCTGCGACACAATACAGGCCGTTGATATCATTTCGTGGGAATGGCAAGCCGGCGTCAAAACGGGTCAGAGAAAACAAATGGACTATGACTGTCATTGCTTATCCCAATAATATTTTTAAAGAAATTTTTCCAGCACCGTAATTTCGGTATTCAGACTAGTTTCAGCACCGGGATTCACGATACCAGAAAACACCGGGATCCCGGTGCCCGACATCCCGGGATTGGAAGCCTTACAATCGCCCCCCCCCCCCTAAATTTCATAGGCGTTTGAAAATTATATATTGATTTAAATATTTTTGCCGTGGTGTACAAAATGGTTGTCCTTTTGTTACCTACGAGTGGACAGTCAATGCGCCAAACAGTTATTTGTCAGGTGTCAGGTTCAACCTGGGTGATTCCCAGATTGTAGGAAGTATGTATGAGCGACAAGGACGGAGACGGAATCTCAATAGTATTAAAAAAGTGAATCGATACATTGATTTTAATATTAATTTTTATTTTAATATTTTCATTTTATGTTCATTGGATTTTAATTGCATCATGAATAAATATTAATTGCATTTTTTATCGCCCCCCCCCCCCTAAAAAAAATCCTAGATCCGTCTTTGATTGATATTTCATTATTTTTATGTCATTTAATTTAATTTCTTCTTTTCTGGTTTTTCCTTACTGCCGTGAATCTTAGTCGTTAGTATGGTACTCTCAATGACAACGTACATCTACATACACATGTACGTACATCCATTCTTCCAATCAATGCAAATATCCACTTTTTGCAAAGCTGTTGACAATTGACACCTGTCAAACTCCTTCATGTGGTTACTTCAACGGCTCAGACGACTAAGCTCATAACTATTCTCCTTATAAAGTTTTGCTTTACTTTTTAGCCATGATGTGTCTCAGACAGAATTCATCGAAATATACATATGTGTATGTACATATATTGAAATATAGAGTAAAAATAATCTCAGATTAGAATACATCTAATCTGAATTCAATACTTAAAATTTCATCTACATATGTACATACATACACACATATGTACGTACGTCATAAAAATCAAGTTTTGATATAGGCTACATTATTTTCGTTGACCTATTTTAGGAGGTAGAAAATTTTTATGACGTTTTTTCCCAAATACATGATTTACGATGTGAAATCTAGGACTTATCCCACGCTTTCACGGTGTGAAATTTTCTGTGTTCGCATTGTTTTCCCGGGATGAAAACTTATTTTCGCCGTAGGTAGCAGGACCCAATCCTGAGCTACATCCGTACGCACACACACAAACGCATGAATATGATATTTTTCATGTCGATTTGTACATTTTTTACGCATCGACAGGTAGCCGGCAGTTCTCGTATGATTTATGATCGGACTTCGTGTTTAGATCGTTAAACCGGCCGCCGGGTGATGTAACGTCGATCGACCATTCAATGAAAAAGTGTTAAGGTTGCCGACCTTTCTATGCCAGGAGATGTTGGTGCACGCGCCACGGTTCATCTCCACATGCTCGAATTGGTGCATCCATCATTTCACTGACCGATTTGTTCCATTTGATTTGGAAGTCATGACTGCCATGAATCCGATCACGCATAAACACATTGGTATATTTCGTGCGCGCCCAAGTTCGCACGGTTGCAAACCGGATGTGCGGAAAAATTCGCACTAAAACTTCTAATACAACTATAATTGGTCTTCATCACATACTCAACATTTACAATTACGATAGTATAAAGTCAGTGGAAGTGGTCAATAGCATATAGGAAGTGGTGAACCCATGCTCGCTACTCCCGTATTCAACGCACTGCTGCCCCCCTCCAAGATCTAGGAAGTTTCACTTTTTTTTAATTTATATTAATACTAGTTTTCTGCCCGTAGAAATTTCAACGAGTGCTTTCGGATTGATACATGATTTAAAATAAAGTTACAATATGAATAGTAATAATTAATCGGAATCGGAACTGAAACAGAAATCAGGAATCGGTCATGCCAATTAAATTATGCATGAAAAAATAGTAATAAAATTATAAAATCCGAATTCAAAATTGAAGTCGAAATCGGAATCGGGAATCTGATAATATGAAAAAAGAAATGCTCAAAACCTCGTAAGGGAAAAGGTGTATGAGCTTTGTATGTTTAGTTTACAGACCGCGCAACCTTGAATATTATAAATTACATACATATATATTAAATTTAGAACGTTAACTTTGTCCGCCCCCGTGTAGCATTGGTCTACATAGGGCCGGGCCGCACCGTGCAACTTTGTCGGCCGATTAGTCGCGCGCCACGAAAAAATGTATGGAAATGTGTGCTACAAACAAGTTGACGGGTTTGGCATGTTCCATCTACCTGCATGCATTGGTCTGGCCGCCCTCAACCAAGTTGTTCGCGAGTTGAGCGGTGCAGCCCGGCCCATAGTGGAGTAATAGAACGGTCGGCCCAGGGTCGACTCCGCTAGCTGGAATTAATTTTATTTTTGAAATATCGTTAAAATATAAATTAATTTCAATTAAAAATATATATTTAATTGTTAAATATGAAAACAAAAAAATGGTTCAAAACCCCACTAAATAAAATTATTATAATAACGTATTTTTATATGGCGAGAACGAAAAATTAAAATAATGTTTAAAAAAAGGCCATTTTAATAATCGGCTTTTGGCTTCGTGGTTGAGACCGTTGAACTCAGGTATACGTATAAGAGGATATTTTGAGGTCACTGGTTCGATACCCCGGCAAAGTCTCGACGAATGAATTTATACAAATTTTAGGCTTTTTATCGATTCATTCATTATGGACGGCTAGCTTTAGGACACACACAGATTACCGTCTTTATATATATAGTAAAATATGATGTCATTGCGGGTTTCCCCTGAGCGACATCTATGGTATTAAACTTGTACATACATATATACATAAATGTATACATTATAAGTTTTGAAATTATATTCAAATAGTGGTGATATAGTAGATATTTTTGCCAATTTGAATTTGAATGAACCGTTTCAACAATAAGATCAGATAAATTGGCGAACTCTGATGGAAATCGATCGACTTGGGGTCACAAATATCAAAGTCTGACCAGCAGCATACAGAATATTCACGGAATAAGTTCAATCGAGGTCAACCCACGGGATCGAACCCAGCAGCAACCTCTCGGTGGTTAACATTAACTAAACCACCGAGCTATGCTAAACTTCCTAACACACAGTAAAACAAATTGGATTTATGCTGCCAAACGTGCTTTGAAACGTTGCACCTCCGCTCTTCGCCGTTGATCATTTAATGTGAGGATGTGGGGAATATGTATGTGACTCCCCCGTCTCCCCCACCCATTCTCCCACTTTGAGAATCATCTCTCAAACCAAACCCGTTTTTACCTGTTTTAGATTTTTTCAATACATATTTTCAATCTTGAAATGTATGTATGTGTGTGCGTAGGTATAGCTCATTTTCAATAAGTCATTACTTGAAATGCGATCCTAATCATTTTTCGACGATGATGTCAATCGGAATGTCTTCTGACATGAGAAAACTTTTGTCGACAAATATTTGACTGCGTACACGAATTCAAATTGTAAGTAGGATGCACGTCAAATCTATGCCCTGTGCGGTTGAATGGATTAAATATATTTTCCGGTCTTCTTAAATTGTAGCGTTTCAAAATTAAATTCTCGAGCTTGTATTACATATTAAAAATGTTAATTAAGCATTCGCGTTCTTCTCAAATTTACGATGTGTTGTTGTTTTAGCAGTAGCTCTGCCCTGAAAATGTGATAACCGGAGAGGCATTTTCTACACTCGAGATCCAATTTCTTCCACAAAGACGAACAGAAAATTATTTCCGTTATTAAATTTTAATGGGCAATGTTGGCTCGGTTTCGAAAACCAATTATCCAGAAATTAGTCTTCGTCAACGGACCGACGGACGGACAGCAAGTAAAAGACGAAAAACTTAAATCAATTCTCGCATTTCGTGACGGAGCCTAGTAAATGTACTATTTTTTTTTAAACTATAATTAACAAATGGATTTTAAAGATACAGAGTGCATCAAAAAACTCTGTAGTATGTAGATAAAGATGTGTGTAACAAACATTTTCATCAATTATTAATAATTCAAAACAATTGCCCATTAATCAAATGGTGTGTATAATTAGTAGATTTGGCACAAATTGAATAGCAATTCGCTTGAGTGAATGCGAAATAATTTATATAATTAAACTACATATGTATAACATCTTGTATTACAAACAACACATATGTACATATAGTCTCCTGAAGTTAAAATTTCAAAATAATCATATAAAAAACTAAGAATATCCATATAACGGTTTTTAAAAAACACAAAATAAGCAAACTATGTACATATATAATACGATGTGTAAAGTGAGTAATAAGTGTCAGATTCCATCGTTGAACGCCAAAAGAGTTCATAATGAGCTTTCGCACGTTGCAATTTTTCATATTATTTTTTTGCATTTAACCTTTCAACGGCGCTGACTTTAATTGAGAGTTGTCGGATCGGGGCGCGGTCTACATTGGCGTTAATTTGATATCGGACCTTGCAGAGATGTGCATAAATGTGCATCGCTGCAACCATAAAGTGTACTAAATTGCATAACAGTACCGACGAAGAGAGACTGGACGAAGCGAGCAACCGGTACTGGAGAGGTCTAGGTCGTCACTCATCGACCACTGTTGCTAAACCAGTTGGCGTATCTGGGTGCATGTGTGTGTGCAATCTCGGGACGAAATGCAGAAGCTGCAAGAAGTGCATCGGCCACCGAGCCTCCGATAACACCTCGACCTAATCAAGATTGTGCAACGCTATGAAAAGTCGCTGAAGCCTTCGTCTATGTGTTTGCATTCTGTGTAGTTTATGATCGTTCAAAACGATCTATAAAAATAAATATTAAAAAGTTACGCAGTCGATAAGTCTTTTGGGCTGATAATAAGTGACATTCTTTCAATACTCAATGATTTACTACAATGATATTGTAGTAAATACTATGCGAGAAACAATGTCGGATTTATATGTACATAGATGCATAACTTTTTGGCAAATATGACGGGTTCAAACTGTGCAAATATGTAGGGTCCACTGCTTACTTTGATCGCATCCGAATATTAACCTGCAGGGTCTGAACTATGTACATACATAGGTAGGGACTCCAAAAATACTGAAATTTTACACTACCAGTACTACCGCCAAAACAAATTTCACTATCGGTAGTACCGGTATTGATTATTTAATCAATTCAATTCAATAAGTTGCCAATAAAATATTAATTCATTCATTTTAGGTTTAACATTAATCATTATATTTTAATTATTACTTCTACACCATGCAAATATCCGATTAACGAGTGTCTAAAATATGTAAATATATTTTGGCGTGCTCCTTGCTTTAAATAATTTTCATGTGGAATAGTGGTTTGGTTTTAAATATTATATATGTATTCAAAATAATAATAATAAGAATAACAGGTCAAAAAGTATATTGAGTGTTGATTCATTATTCGATTCATCGATTCAAACTAGCCGATACGATGTTTTCTTCTTAACTGAAAACAACGCAATCAATATAAAATAGAAAATCTTATATTTCGATACTACTGGTAGTCTATTTTGTACTATCGGTAGTACCGAAAGTAAATTTGTAGTGGTAGAACTGGTATTAGAATCCCTAGTCTGATAGTTGACCAGAAGTCAAGCGTATGAAAATCAGTTGTAGGCAGGCGTTTTTATTTTATTTTTAAATTAAATAACTACAGTTGCAAAAAAATTCCAAGCAAACATTTCGTAATAGGTGTGTAATTATTTTCATTGGAAATAACCGGGTAAATATACATAATATGTATGTATATTACACTCGTAGCATAATACGAAAATTCTACACATACATATTTACATTTTCTTCAAATAAACCGCAAATTATAAAACGGCGTAAGTAACGATCGTAAAATGTAAATATGTATACCTATATGTGAGAGAAACAATCCAAACAATATAAATTTTCTAATTAAAGTCAAAAAAGTGGTCAAATCTAGGCGCTAAAACCGTGACTAATTCGCGTGGCCAAAAATTAATTTAAACCTTTACTAGTGTACATACAAGCTCTGCGAATAATCTTCTAACTGCCGCGATGATGATGATGATGACGATAATAGCATTTGACCATTAAGTTAGAATGCCAGTTTTTTGACTTTAATGGGTTCCACCTATACCACTATTTTTGTTTATTATCAATAAAAGTCTATTTAAATTTATTGCATTTTGTTTTTTCTTTGATGATATTCCAACAGAATAGATGAATTTCATATCTAAATACATTGTACATACCTCCCCCTAACATAATGCAATTTCACAGTGCAAAATTAATTCGCCAACGTAATTAAAATTTGCATTTTGCGGATTAAATCTATTGATTTTGAAAGTTTGTTGTTTCGATAGACCAACATTAATGAAACACATCCTATAAAATGCATCGACACGCCCTGTTAATAAATGTACATAACAAAAACACCGAATTAAAAGTTAAAAGTTCAAAAACTCGCTCGAACTAAATTAGAATCCTATCGTTTAATCTACATTAATAATAAGAGATAAAAATGACCACTAACACGAAAGCCATGTGAAACGTAAAGGAGGTATGTAAAAAGCGTTTGGATTGTCCTCTTCGTTTCATTGAATATGTACTTGCTATGTTCATTATATTGAAAGCCTCGTCGTTCAACCGCAATTATAAACCTGAATAATAAATGAGATATGCGAATATCTATTGATTTTCTTGATATTATTATAATAGATATATGTATGTATGTACGACCGTAACTGAAGCCAGAAATATTATACATATGTATATACATACATATGTGTATGTATATGTATTTGAATATTTATTCGCAATTTTAATCAAGTATACCTAATGGCTTTCAGGATAGATAAAAAATATTATCAAACGTTCATTATTTTAATTTTATTTTAATACATCTATTAAAATGACACTTCATCATCAATAAATATTAAAATAAAATATGACATTCTTTGAATAAGAAAAAGTAATGGTATTGTTTAAAATTTTGCCGAAAATTTGCGATTGCCATATCTTAATAGAATAACTTACAATTTTATATTTACTTAATTTTTTATGAAGATAAGATTAACTAATTATGAAAATAAAAGTGACGATATTACAAAAATGTTCGAAAATACATTTTTATGCGCAATTAAAAAAACAAAAAATATATACATATAATCAATTGATTACGCCTCTATTGATCCATTGATAATTACTATTTGACTAATTTGTTCTCACGTTTTTAAAATTTTCCAAATATCAAAATTTATCTCGAGCGATGACACCCATCGCAGTTAATGTTTTTAAAAGCAGGTTTTAGTGGGTTTTAATTTTTTTTTAATAGCAACATAATAAAAATACGACTCTTTTATATCACCTGTGTTTATAATAAAACGTAAAATTAAATTAGAAAATACTTTGTGCGGTCGTCGTTAATTTTCTTGTAATGACATAGAAATTAAATTACGCTAAATACAAAATTGTTATGAAACGAAACATTGCATATGGAAAACACCTACTATTATATCTTTTGATTTTATTTTATTTCATAACTATTTTTATTTTATTTTCTGTTACATTCCATTTGTTTATTTCATATATACGATTTGTTATAATCTAATTACAATATACAATATACAATGTACAACATATATATTATTTAATTTGTATCCATTTGGACTGGAAAATAGACACAACGGTATGGTAATCGATCACAAATAATTTAAACAAGAATCACCGAGGCTGGGACTAATCCATGAAGAAAAATCAGTCGACCGGAAGTGACAGCTTATTCACAACGAAATCATTCGGCTTGCAATTTATGCACATTGCAACTCCGGCTTCCGGAGATTTGCATCGTGCGATCAGCACAACCTTTCGCCAGCATAACGGCAAATTTACATCACAAGAGAATGCACGCGCGTATGCATGCAGTTTCTCCCGCATCCTGCACAGTTGTAGTTGCATGTGTTTGATTACGCTTAATTGCTCATCTCTAGTGCAACTGTACTCTAGCCAAACCTGGAATAAAACCAATACAATGAAAACCACCATAGACCAACTGCATTTATGAACATTAGAATAATAATACCCTTAGCTGGAGTTAAAACGGAGAGCTGAATCTATGCATGTAAATCAATATGTGCCCTCCAGTGTGTAATAAGGCTTCTATACATACAATATTTTCTGAGAGGACCACCAAAATTTAAAGTGCCAGTTAACGAGTTGAATATTGAAGCATAAAGCACGCCGTGCACACCTCCATCACAACATTGCACAATAATAAATATATCATCATCATCATCATCATCATTTACAGCCATTCGCCATCCACTGCTGGATGAAGGCCTCTCCAACACGCTTCCACTCGTCTCTGTTTTGCGCAACACTCATCCATCTCATTCCGCACATTTTCCTAATTTCGTTCACCCATCTTCCTTGCGGTCTTCCTTTTACTCTTTTGCCTTCTCTCGGGTACCATTCAAGCACTTCTTTTGTCCACCTTTCGTCCATCCTCCTAGCTACGTGGCCCGCCCATTGCCATTTCAATCTCTTCACTCTATCCACTATGTCCACTACCCTTGTCATATTTCTCACCCACGTGTTCCGCTTCCTGTCTTTCCTCGTTATGCCAAGCATACAGCGTTCCATACTTCTTTGAGTGCATTGGATTTTATTTTGCATCTTGGCGTTCAGTGTCCAAGTTTCACATCCATACGTCATCACTGGCAAAACGCATTGATCAAAGATCCTTTTCTTCAGGCAGAGTGGCATTTTTGATTTAAAAACAGCATTCATCCGTCCAAATGCACTCCACCCCAATTTCATACGTCTCTTTATCTCTTCATTTTTACTACCAGACATGTCAATTATTTGACCTAAATATAAATAATTATTTACTACTTCTACTGGTTTATCATCTAAGGGGATGCTATCAGGCATGCAATAACTATTGAACATTAGTTTAGTCTTATCTACGTTAATTTTTAATCCTACTTTTCTACTTTCCCTGTCCAGCTGTGTTAGTCTGATAAGTAGGTCAGCTGAATCACGAGCTACTAAAACTATATCGTCTGCGAACCGAAGGTGACTCAAAAAGCGACCATTGATGCTTACTCCGGCTGTATCCCAATCCAATTTCCTGAAAACTCCCTCAAGCACCGCATTGAATAACTTGGGCGAGATTGTATCTCCTTGTCTTACTCCTTTTCCTATGCTAAATCTATCTGTACCTGAAAAAATTTTAACTGAAGCTGTGGCATTCTTATATATTGTAGCTAACAGTCCCACATAGGGTTCCGGCACTCCCTGTGTTTTTAGAGCGTTAAGTACTGCATTATGACTAACTGTATCGAAGGCTTTCTCATAATCGACGAAACCTAGGCACAGTGGCCGTTGATATTCGTTGGCGCGCTCGATTAGTTCGCCAACTACTTGGAGGTGGTCCATTGTGCTGAAATTTGCCCTAAACCCTGCCTGCTCTATAGGTTGGTTCTCGTCGAGGATATTCTTCAGCCTTTCTGTAATAACCTTCGTGAAGAGCTTGTAGACCGCTGAAAGTAGACTAATGGGTCGGTAGTTCTTGATATCGCTTTTGTCGCCTTTTTTGTGTATTAAAATGATAGTTGCGTTATTCCATCCTTCTGGTATAGCTTGGTTCTGGATGCATTTGCTGAAAAGCCTAGCTAAGATATTAATTAGGGGGGGGCCGCCACATTTTAGTAAGTCGATGGGAATATTATCTTCCCCTGGGGTTTTACCATTCTTTGCAGTTTTTAGCGCGGCCTCTACTTCGCTAGGCAATACTGCAGGAACCCTTTGGCCGTGTGTCGATTCCAGAGTGGGGAATTGGCCGTTGTCGTTCTCGTATAGTTTTGCATAGAACGTGTAAACTCTGTCTATGATTTCTTCTCTATTCCTAATTATTACTCCGCTCTCTGATCTGATTGCGATCATTTGGTTTTTGCCTAAGAAAAGATCCTGTTTGCACTTTTTCAGGCTACGGTTATTCTTAATGGTATTTTCTATTAGCTTGCTGTTAAAATCCCTGACATCCCTGACTATTCTCTTCTTAATTTCCTTATTTACTAGATTGTATTCTTGCTTATTATTATCCCTATCTAAATTCCTTTTATGCTTAATTAGGTTTTTTGTTTCCGCTGAAATTTTGCTTAATTTAATCTGTTTCCTGAAACCACCTAATTTCTTACCTGTTGAGGTTAGAACCGAACTAATTACAGTGTTCAATTCCTCGATGTCTGCTTCTGGGTTTAATTTCCCGTATCGATTTCCAAGTTCGAGTTCGAATTCCTTTTTCCTAGACCTTAGTTGAGCGAAATCTGGAGAGTTACTGCATCCTTTTATTAATTTCCTACGTTCGCAATTTATATTAATGGCCATCTTGGCACGGACTAATCTGTGATCGCTGCCTATATCTACTTTACTTAAAACACTAACGTCTTTAACGGAGTGCAGGGCATTTGTTAGGATGAAATCGATCTCGTTTCTGTCTCCTTTAGGACTCTCCCAAGTCCACTTATTGTTGGTGTTTTTCCTGAAAAATGAATTAGTGATGAAGAGCCTGTTGTGTTCTGCGAATTCTATGAGGCGATCGCCTCTGTCGTTTCTTTGGCCGGTACCAAAATTGCCTACTGCTCTTTCTGTGTTTGCCTTTTGTCCTATTTTTGCGTTAAAGTCGCCCATGATTATTTTAAAGTGGTGGCGGCTATTATCGTATGCGCCCTGTAGTTTTTCGTAGAAGTCTTCTATTTCCTCGTCTGGGTGGCTAGATGTGGGGGCGTACACTTGGAAGATTTGACAAGTGTACCTGCTCGAGATTCTTAATACTACATAGCATATACGTTCCGATATGTCGTTTATTTCTATAATATTTCTTTCTATTCTCTTATTGATAAGAAACCCTACTCCTCCTATTCTACCATTTGGTAGCCCTCTCCAGTAGAGACAGTTACCACTTTTTAGGATTATTTGGTTTTCCTGTTTTCGTCTTACTTCGCTAAGTCCTACTAAATCCCATTTGATACTTTCTAGTTCATTCTCTAATGCAAGCACACTTCCTTCACTCGATAACGTTCTTACATTGTACGTGGCTAAATACAGGTTTCTATTAGCTAAGCTATCATCCATCGTCACTCTTACCTTGTTGGAGGTTTGGATATTATTTTTCTCGCATTTATCCAAGATGTGTTGAGAAAAAGGCGGTACTTGAGAGAGATTTCCATTCAAGGAGTGAGTTCTTACCGCCATAAACTCTTCTCTGTGGTCAGCTTTGACATATAGTCATCCTAGGTATCACTTGGATCACTTATGAGTTATTACATGCCATTTAACAGGGTTACTTTGTAAGTGAAAGTAGTTAGTTATGATAATAATAGATTAGCAATTGTTATACTACTTTTTTACAGATCTTTATCGTGAGACGCCTCTTTGGAGACAACGGATTTATATATGTGAGTGCGGTTTGCAATTTAATATTTTAATAATAACTTTAGTAAAGTATATAAAATTACACGAATTACTTTAATATAATTTAAATATGAAAAAGAACTGATAGACAGTTGGGAAACACCGTTTCTGTTTGCTATTATTCTATTAAGTAAAGTTCGTTAAAGATTTTTGGCTGGAAGCAATTATGTGGAAGATTTATTGCTTCTGTGGGACCGACTTGGCTGGCGAAGGACCCTTTTTTTGTATTCAGGTAGGGAGATGTATCTCGTTTGACACCGATTTGACACAAAATTAGCACAAAATTTTTCGAAATAACTGATATAAAACCGCTTTTTACGACCGATTTGCTGTTTATTTTTACACTTAAATTATACTAGGATGCAATTAGTAAAATAAGTGATTAGATGGTTAAGTTAAATTTCGTGCAATAGCCGGGTTTAAGCGAGTAATAGCGGGAGGAACGCAGAAGCACGTCCTCCTCACATGACACGAAAGACCGAACTCAATAAATATATACGAACGTTAAATTCTCGCTGAGCGTTTATCAATAAAAAATGTTAATTTTATCGACTATATATTATGATATATGCTGTTTTTATTGCCATCGTCAAATGATAAACAGTAATGGTCCCCTTTAATAAATGCCTTACACGTTAGTTTGGCTCGACTTTCTATTGAGTTGTTCGACGTTTTCGTGTCATTAAATGGTTTACCATCAATTTCGTCCGTATTGATCGCATCATCATACTCTGCAACTATGTATGTATGTCGAATCGTAAGATAAATAAATAAAATTCAACGCACAAATAATGAAAAGTTTATTGGAAAACAAGTACAAAATTAATCCCGAGAGTACGAGTAGGCGGTTGTATGAAATATTTTTTGGAAATTTCGGTTGCTTCTCCGTGTTGAACAATGTTTTACAAAATATCCCTTGAGATATTCTGAAAATAACTAAAACGATAACGCTTTGAACAAACGGATAACAAACTGAAAAATATGTTGTTTTTCATATTACAATGGTATAAAATGTATAAATAATTTTGAGATTATGCTACATACATTATAATAAAATGGAACCGATCGAATATCAGATGGATTCAAATGAAATAGTTATTTCAGAATTTATCCAAAGTTTTTTTTCAGATAAGCAATGATAAAGATAAAAGTTTAAAAAATTCCTTTCAATAAGGTAACTTTTACTTTATCTATGTACATATGTACGTAGTAACAATAGATGAAGTTTTGTGATTATGAGAAAATTCGAACTCGAGATTTTGACTGATTCGAACTCAGAATCTATCTGATCTGATACGTAATCTGATCACGTTTTCATGATCTAGAAAAAATGTGTGTGTGTCAGTATATTTGGGGATTTTTTGAACACCGTTCGTCCTGGAGCTGAATATTTACATTTTTTATTCTTTATGAACTAATTTGAGTTGATAAGGTTTTGGTCAGAATCTCAGAATCTACATCTTGGGAGACCAGCAGTTAGAGCAGATTCAGGAGTTCCGATAATTGGGCGGGTTGCTCAAATCAGACTCTGATGATGATGTCAAAATCCGTATTGCAATAGTGCGAGGAGAGATCGTGAAGTCCAGGAGAGTGCTTTGTAACAGGCATCTGAGCATAAAAATACGTGCTAAATCACAATTAAAATCGTATGCTGCGGAAATTAATCGTGGACCTTAAAAGCGTTAACCATGAGAAGAATTAAAGCATTTAAGCCTTAATGCTTTCAAAGAATGCTCTGAATCTCCTGGACTGAACGGATGACAATCGCCACTGTCTGTAGAGTTAGGAATTCAATACTCATATTTTACATTATTAAGGAAATAAATGTGATCGTAAGGAAATAAAAAATCGTAGTCGGAGTCACTAGGATTTTTAACGACTCCGACTCCCGGCTTCACAGCCCTGATTCATCCTGCCATTACTAGCAACCAATGTTATTTACGTGCATGTCATGTCTTCATATGTAAATATTTTTAGCAGTGAGTTGAATAATTTTAATAGGTTATGCTTGTTCATGTTTGTATATACGATGGCAAAATGTCGAGCTATTGAAACTTTCGTTTGGAATTTGTCGACAAACTATTTAGACCAAAAAAAATAGATATCAAAGGCCATTGGATTAAGCACCTTTTTGGACTTGTATGGGTCAACTACCTCACAGTTAGGACAGACAGACGTGGCATTTTTGTGGTGCCTATCTGTTCGCCCACGCGGTGAATCTCTCGCCGTGGCCGGTTACGTCGCCGACACTACGTCTAATTGCCAGACACCGTTCGACGTAGCGCCATCACGATACTATCGCGAATGACAGCCTCGTGTCCGAGAGGTTTTTAGTCAAATGTAAACAGCACACTTAAAGCGGATTAACCCTCTGCGCAGTACCGACCGGTTCGACAAAAGTCAGATTTATTGGCGTTTAACGCGTCCGATTGTAACAAATTTATTAGTCGACCGGCAATATGCGGTCTAACGATGTTCCTTCTTAGACTAAATCTGATGTTACATCATCGATTTGATAAAAATGTTCCGGTATGTTGGTTTTTTTTTATTTTTTATTTTTATTCCGGAAAAATTCGTAAATGTCGTACTTATTTGTGCATATTCCATACATAAGTATGTAAGCTGTAGTTTCGTACGTATAAAACGTACAGATGACAAAGCCAAACAAATGTTTCGCTTTGTTATGTGTACGTTTGTTAGAAGAATTGCAGAGGAAATGTAGACATAGTGCAGCGGTTTGAAGGATTATTGGCCGAATGGACACTAGGCCGACGGACGCTTGGTCAAACAGACGAATTATTGAAAATTTTCATTGCTTAAATTTATCAAAAATATCAAATTTTAATGATACGTCAAAGTTATTTCTGAATAATTTATCTGTCTTCAGTAAGCATTGGGTAATTTCGATACACAATCGGCAAAACGTCCGTCAGTCAAGTGTCCAATCAGCCAAAAGTCCGCGAACGGTGCAGCGAGTGAAGAACTTAAAATGGTAATTTACGGATGTCGTAGCTAGAAGAATGGGTGAATTATGAACCTAAGAATTACTCAAATGGCACCCAAGAGTATATTAAAGGATCCGTCTTCCTTGTATGCAAGGAAGGTTACAAGGAAGACGGGTGGATGAAATTAGAAAAAAATCTGTGGGGTTAGATGGATGAGAGTTGCTCAAAACAGAGGCAAATGGAAATGTATTGGAGAGACTTTCATCCAAGTCAGTGGTATAACTACTATGAAAAATGTATGTTGTATAGAAAAATATCTGTGTCCAAATTTGCGAAAAATTAATAGGCTTACTATGTACTTGTAATATAGTATTATATATGCGTATAGAAACGAAATTATTAATTATGAATTTGTTCATATTAAATTTGATTATCCTTTATAAAATCAATGCAAAAAGTTACTTTCAATTTTTTTTTACCGCAAGCTGCCTGCCTGCAGTTAAAACTGAACGACTATGCGTTACTCGCGTGTTTATACGTATTAAAGTTTCGTTCCAGTTTGTTTCGAGAGTGTCAATCAAGAACGTTGACACTAATTTGATAATGACACCGTGACATGTGCCCACAATCGGTTTCTATTTCATTAGATATGTACGAGAAAAAAAAAGCTGTCCGATCATAACACGAATGAAACGATACCTGGAACTCACAAAAGATCGTCGATTGTTTATCATAAGAAGAACAGATACATTTTAAATGCAAATGAGGTAATATTCGGATCGGATTGCCGCCAGATCTGGAAGATCAATAGTCAAAGCCTTCATATCGGTAAATTGATCCTCTGAACACTGCAACGGATGGCTAGCTTTGTCTGATCAGTGATCACACTTTGTCATTGCCCTGCAATGGTCATTTTTTCACCGGACAGCTGCGTGATTGTCCCATGGGCTACTGTTGTCCGTTGGTACGTACGATGCGATCAGATCAGATAAGTTAAACCCACGTCAGATGTGGCCACACGCCTGTCAAAATATTTTAACGATGATCTAAAACGCGCGAGTTCCGGAAAAATCAACAATCGGCACATTAATAATAACGGTAGCCGTACCGAAAGTCCGATACTGATCTGGCTGTTCTTTAATTTGGGCTTTGTTAATCAAGTCGTTCTCTCGACCCAGCGATGCTGGTAACACAGGAAAGGCGTGGATATAACGTACATTTCGTTTAACTAAATGAAAAATGTAGTTGGCCGTTTGGTGTACAAAACTCTTTTGTTGGTTTTTCTCGTGTGTTAGAAACAATTAGAACATATGAAAAGCAATCAAACGGAGGATGTTTTTTAGTACTGGAACGAGATTGAATTTTTAGATAATTATGAAGGTATCATCAGTTATTTTGAACGAGAAACCAAAACAAATGTATTCAGGGACATGAACTAAAGTGAAAAATCCGAACCGGAACCTCGAAAATTACTTAATTGTTTTGCAAAGTATGTATGTAGATACGAACATAAATTAAAATTGGACACCCATAAAAAGAGTTACCACTACTGTTGCTCAAAAATCAACACCACCTATATTATAAAATAAAATTTCATATATATGATTTAAAATCATGTATGTAAATGTCGACTCTTAAAAAGAAACAATGAAAAATATGTGGATCGGATTCATATTAAAATAATTACAAAAAAGTTTGAAAATTAAAAGATAAAAATATATATGTAAGATATTTTCGAAAAAAAATTGATATCAGTAAGGGGCTTCATCATATGTATGTGTGTATAATGATGAAGATCTAAATAATCTATATGATGTTGTTAGCTCAAATTATTAGATATTTTTATTTATTTCAGTTTATGCATATGAACCGTTATATAAATGTTTTGCGTTTAACAATTTTGAAAAATACTGGCGGCCTGTAATACTTTTATTCAGCTTTTCCGAGATTCTGGACATATCACAGAAATGATAGCAATTTCTGAATTAAATCAAACAGAAATAGTGTTTTTGGAACTGAAAATTGGACTTTCGTCACTTTTAAATATAATTTACTCATATATATTTAAGTATGTATGTACATATGTATGTATATACCAGGAAGGCCTGACAGGTAAACCCCAATGCACCTTTCTGGCCAATTTATAGAGCAGTATCATAGAGACATCTATAGATATATTTGACTAAAATTTTTCATTTTTGCAGAAATTTATAAATCATCAAATTCGAATAATTAGCCTAATGAGTCACACATTGAAGATCCTACTAAAGATAATACAGGGCAGAATTTACTCACGGTGTGAAGAGGCGATTAGCAGAGAGCAGTTTGGGTTCAGACAAGGCTTGGGTACCCGAGAGGCCCTTTTCTGTATGAAAACACTACTCCAAAGATGCAGAGAAGTCCGTAAACCTGTGTACATCTGCTTTATAGACTTTGAAAAGGCCTTTGACCGTGTGCAACACGCTCGCCTGATGGAAACATTAAAAAATATTGGCCTGGATGACAGAGATGTCAGATTGCTACGAAATATTTATTGGAATCAGACTGCAGTAGTACGTGTCGATGATCAATTCACTGATGAGATTCCTATAGAACGGGGCGTCAGGCAAGGATGCATCCTATCACCTACTCTTTTTAACACCTACACCGAATCCATCTTCCACGATGCTCTCCAAGAGGCGGAGGGCATCAAGGTGGGCGGCGAGACGATCACCAATATAAGATATGCTGATGACACGGCACTAGTCGCTGAAAATTTAGCAGACCTGCAAAGATCTCTAGACCGTGTACATCAAGAAAGCAATCGAAGAGGTCTGCGCATAAATCTAAAGAAAACAAAATTTATGATAGTAGATAGAATGCAAACAGACACCGGGAATCTAACCTTGGATGGAGAGGTGATAGAAAGAGTAAAAAGATTCAAATACCTGGGTACCTGGCTGAATGAAGAGATGGACCCAGATGAAGATTTAAGAATCCGCATCGAGATGGCTAGAACAGCATTTGTAAAAATGAAGGTGGCGCTTACAAACAAGCATCTCAATCTTCATACGCGGTTGAGATTCGCGAAGAGCTACGTCTGGACAGTATTACTACACGGATGTGAGACGTGGACCAAGATGATCAGCCGCATTGAAGCTTTTGAGATGTGGGTCTATAGGCTTATGCTGAAGATTCCGTGGACCAAAAAGATATCAAACGAAGCTGTCCTCGGCATGATGGGGAGAGGCAGGGAACTTGTTTCTGTCATCAAGCGGAGAAAGATGGAGTACCTCGGACACATGATACGGGGTCCAAAATACGAATTTCTCCGTTTGATAACCATGGGGAAAATAGAAGGAAAAAAATGGATTGGCAGGAAAAAGTTATCTTGGCTTCGAAACATGCGCATGTGGACCGATATGAGCGCCGAAGAGCTGTTCCGAGCCGCTGAAGACCGATGCGGATATATTCAAATAATCGACGAGGTGGTCGCCAACGTCCGGATGCGGACAAGGCATTAACAAGAAGAAGAAGAAATTCGAGAACACTCGAATTTTGCGAGAAAGAGGATAAGTTTGCCAATTTTTTGAACCGTTTCAATGAAATTAGATCAATTGGCAAACTCTGATAGAAAAGGATTGACCTGGAGTCACATATTCAAGGTTTGTTCAGCAGCACCGGGTCAGGGATTGAACTCGTGACCACTCAATTGAAAGCATTGCACTCTTAACACTGACTGATCTATGCTATGCTATAACAGAATTTTTATTTAATATGAACTTACAATTTGATTGCTTTCGATCTCTGTTGTAAGTATGGTACTGAACTTAAAGTCGGAACATTTCCAAATGATAATCTATTTTTGCACTAATCGGTATTTTAATTTATAGGTGTGTATATTATGTATTGATTGAACGGTAAGATTCCTCGTTTGTTTGACAATAACATATTGCGGCACGCAGTTTTTAATACGTACAATGGCCGAAGCAGTGTAACATGCCCGATCCCAGATTCCGATTAAACATTATTTATAATTGGGCTCAAATCCGGCCCATCAGCGTACTAGCCAAGCCCTCTGCTTTGCATAGATCCGATCGAGAGACGAAACGGTCGATAACGAGAAAGCTCCGCCAAAAAACGGTTTCCAATTAAATCCATCGGATAGACGATCTTCGAAACTAGATTACCGGCCATCATACACAACCGATGACACGTTGGATTACCAAAAAAATACACACACATGTACATATCGTTCAGAAATCATCAAACTTTCAATTTGAATATTATCAAATGTAAAAAAAAATCATTTTGACATTAAAACGAGATACATAAGAATACGAGTTTTTATAGTCCTTTTAATAAAATCTAATTTGGTGGGCGTTTGATAACGTTTTATATATGTACAGTTGGATCAAAATAAAAACACAAATTGTATTAGATTCACTATTGAAAACGATACAGTCGCCGTTGCGTCGCAGCGACCCACTTTTTATCTTAACTCTTCACTCTATACTCTCTTTCGTATCGAGCGTGTGGTATTTTTCAAAAAAGGGGTAATCTAGACTTTGGAATTTATGAACCAATAAATCCGACCCACGTGCGATAAGCTCGCACATAATATAAATTCGGCGCAGAGGAAAAAAGTGGACTTATCGACCAAAATTGGACTACGGGATCGATCTAGGATTAATTGTGGCCGCCGCTGGAGATTTATACGACAGTTCATATAATTTTCCATTACTTGCTACATGACTTTTTGTGCCTAATTTGATGGTGAACAATATAGATGTACATATGTAAATAACTACACTTTAAATGCCACTCTATATGTACATCGAACAGACGAGATGATCCAATATGGAGGCGTCGACTGTTTATGTCACCTAAACACATGAATTATTCAAAGGGCATTTTAGCAGATGATTACAGCAAATTACTGAGCCATTTCAATTATCAGAACCTGATAGGGAGGTACAGGCACCAAGCGAAAGTCGAGCACCATCAATCCCGTCTCATTTGAATTTCAGATCGTGAACTAGACGTTGCCAATTTTGTGCGATGTCAATCTGTTCTTTTTTGACATTTCTCTCAAGTTACGCCCGGTAAAGATCATTCAAAGATTTATAAAGAAACAAACTGCATACTCTAATAAAAAATTAAAATATTATAAGAATCAAATATTGATTAAATCTTTTATAATATTAAAGCAGGTAAGTATGGTAAGATAGGGGCTTTGAAAAGTTTGTCATAATAATTCATAACTGTTTAAGATTAGAAAGAAGAGATGCGCACTCGATAAAACAAATGCCCTAAATCAAAACTTGTTTCCTCTCCGTATTAACTCCTTATCGGCCCACGAACTCGAGCAAAAGATGTCGCACAACAAAGGCCCATATCTCTTTTTTGTACTTTTGAATTTATTGAATGGAGCCGTGTCTTATCTATGTACTTCGTTATAACGATATACGCATAAACGGGTGGAAGGTGAATCTAGAATGAGTTATTATAAAAATCTCTAAGCTTATCATGTGACATTGGAAGTGATTCTGTATAAAGGTCCGGCTCGTTAGTTCGTGATAATAATATTCTCTGTGTACAAAGGACATGGTAGGTATCAATTTTCAGATTTATCGCTCTATCTAGCGTCCTGCGAGCCCCCAACAACCGGCCATAACAATAATGGAGAAGCCGAGCCTGCCGGACAGTGAGCTTTTTACACAGCATCTGTTTTTTTTAATGTCAAAAGCTCAATGTATAAACCTGGCCGAGGTGCGTAAGATGACACGTCCCACCCGCGAAGCTTGCCAAGTCCGTATAATAAGATGCTCTTGTGGCTATTTTCATATTAAAACCAAATACCAATGAACCAATATCAATTCCAAAATAAAATAAATTTGAAAAGAAAAACGATGAAACGTTATTAAAATGGTCTCTCTCTCTTTTCTCTTCTTTAGAATTTTTTTGTTTTTTTTTTTATACATACCATATGTATGTACATACATATATACATATGTATATGGTAAACGGATTATTGCGCAAATTCCGATTACGCGCACGACAATCGTTGCCACAAAAATCGCGAATACGAAATATCTGGCATTCGAGTTCTCATTAGTACAATATTTCGCGTGGGTAGTTTTCGATTGATGGAATCTTTGGGTGCCAAATGTTTCGAGATCGAGATTTTAGTGACGTGTACGAGATCACTTTTTGCGAAATGTATGTATATACCAGAAAGAACTAACAGGTTGACCAAAATGCGCCTTCCTGGCCAATTGTAAACCATTTATAGAGCCATTTTACAGAGCATCATAGATAATATATGGACAAACATTTTTAAATTTTGCAGCAATTTATAAATCAGCAAATTCGAGACGCTAAATACTTGAATTTTTCGAGAAACAGGACAAGGTTACCAATTCGTTGGAACTGTTTCAATAAAATCAGATAAATTGGCGAACTCTGATAGGAAAAACGATTAACCTGGAGTCAAGCCTAACCTTGAGCCTCGGCATGGATTGAGCCCGTGACCACCTGGTTGAAAGCATTACATGTTTATATTACTTCATAAGCCGAGTCTGTTTCTTACCTGGTGTGTGTGTAGATTTTTCCTATGAAAGTATTACTTATATAGTGTTAAACATTCTTGTGAGGTATTTAACATGTTATTGATTTTTTTAAACTTTAAAACTATAACAATACTCGTCTCAAAAGTTTAATGAGTGATGATTATAAAACTAGTAATGTGAGGCATTTTTTCTATTTAAAAGTGCCTTTTTTAAAATTAAGTAACTTTAAAATCTCGTCTAGTTAATATAAAAAATAAAAACAGAATATGAAAATGCAGGCAGAGAAAGTCACATTAAAAATTGAAAGCTATGTAGACTAACCAAATTTTTGAAAGGGTAATTCTTTTATTTATATATTTACTAAAAATTTTCAGCTGAACGACCAGTATTGAAATTTGAGATTTTTCACGACCAAAAAAGGTAATATAATTTTATTGTAATGTTTGTTTTATAATGTTTTTATATTTACAATTAATATTATATATTTACAAGTACATACTGTCTCGAGATTGCTCTTAATCCAGGGTTTCACGACAAATGTTCCACAGACTTTGGTTTAAAGACTATATGTCCAGTACAAAAGATCCAACTGACAAAAGATCTACCAGACTACAGCTCTAGCAGATCATTGATCCACATGCCATTCATCGATTTTTTGAATGCCCTTTCTTTAAAACATCATTATCAACTTTATTTGAAGACGATATGTTATTGGATCTATGGCGTGTGGATCAATGATCAGCCTGAACTTTAGTTGGGTAGATCTTTTGCCAGTAGGATATTTTGCTGTGAACATATAGTCATTGGGCCAAAAGTCTGTGGTGCTTTTGTCGTGCCACACCAATACCGGCAAAGAGCGTAAGATTTAAGAGACTTTTAATACACGCCAATAAACCCTATGAAGAAATGTGCCATTTGTATTTTCGGTACTTCATACATAAATGTTGATTATACACCACTATTATTTATGCGGTAATTATCTTGACAATTTAAAGGGGGACCGATTCTGTAACTGCTGTACATAATTCCTTATTGTTCAGTGTGTAGTGTAGGGATATGAAGTAGTTGAAGAAGTAGACGACAAGCAATTCCAAGGAGGTCCTTATATCGAGTGGCTTATATCGCAGCTTATCTCAGCAAAGGCACAGACATTTGTCAGACGGAGACTCATTAATAAACTGACAATCTTGTGCGGCCATCTCGACGTGCCCCACACCGTCATACTTCTTTTCACTCGCTAGTTCATACGAACGTATAACTAGACATCAGGACAAATTAACGCGAACACCAATCAATTTCATTGTTTTACGGCGAAATTTTATTTAGGTTTCAAATTGATATATTACCCATGAGAAACTATTTGCAAACGAACGGGGCGAAAAAAATCGCGCGACTTGCAACTAAACAGGCAGCTTTTTCGCGCAGTGTCGGGTGTCACGACAGTCGCAACAGTTATTATCTGATCGTGTGTGACCCGAAATAACAAATTACGCATCGCCTCCCCTAAGTCGAGATTTATCTGCTGTACGAACAAAAATGTCGAGATCATTACGACAAGATGAAGTGTCTGTCCGGTGCTAGACAAATCGAGCCGTATTGTGTGGCCACCGCGCGCTAAAGGCCCATAACTTAGTAATTAATATCGGGTAAATACGTTCGAGTGGCTCTCCGAAGGCCTATATATAGCCTACCGAAATTCTAGTACCGGTAGGTGGATAGGGGGTGGTTCACCCTTGCAATTAACCGGAAACAATACCGTTTGAACAATTTTGCCCTATTTAAAATATATGTAGGTACCTTCGAGAACTATGCTTTTCACATTTCATTGTTAATTAAGATTCTAAATAGGAAAGGTATACGTATATTGTACTTACTATTGTTTAATACATATACGTTTTGATATAAGGGTTTGCTTAGAAATAACGAAATACACCTACATATGTATACAACAAATAGGTATGAATTTTGACCTGTTAATTATCTACACATATATGTAGATGCTACAGTGTACCAAGATCCTCGATCAGTGTGTCTTTCTAGTGATGACGTATGGGTGTGGAATTTGGACATTGAACGCCAGAATGCTGCATCCTGGTTCCAGTACACTCAAAAAAGTATGGAAAGCAGTACGCTTGGCATAACGAGGAGAGATCGAAAACCGAATTTGTGGGTTAGAAGTATGACAAAGTTGGTCGATGCAATGAATGTTGAGGGTAAAGAGTTTGAAATGTCAATGGACGGGTCAAATAGCAAGTAGAACAGACGATAGATGGGTGAAAGAAGTGCTCGAATGGTACTCGAGAGAATGTAAAAGGGTACAAGAAAGGCCGCAAAGAAGAGGGTGGATGGAATCAGAAAAATATGTGACGAATGAGAGTTGCTAAAAACAGAGACCAATGGAAGCATATTGGAGAGGCTTGCATACAGTATTGGATAGCGAATGGCCGTGAATGGTGATGATGATGATCTATAAATAATGTATGTGCTAATTACTCATAAAGATGACCCTTCGGGTAGGGATTTGCCAAAATTTCGCCTTTGGCGCTCTAATCTAAAATTTTGTATGGCTTTTGGTGCTTTAATTTTAAATTTTAAAGCGCCTTTGACGCATCGAGTGGCGCCCTAACTTTTTTGGCGCCCTCGGGCGCTGCCCGACCCAGCCCCCCCCTAAAACCGGCAATGCTTGTACGGTCCATCATAGTGTATTTATTTACCTACGAAAAATGTCATAACCAGAAACCTTACGAGAGTTCTCAAGCTTCCAAGTGCCGTAACTAAGAAATGGGTCTACGTGACGAGCCAGAATGTTAAATTACAGAAAACACAAATATCGGAAGGCAAAGATCGAAAATGGAAAGATCTTAAGTTGAAAGATCAAAAAAAAAGGGTGCATGGTAAACGGTACATACTCACGTACATACTCACTTAATTTGCGCGAGCAGGGTTCAACAGGAACAAGAGGAACAGGCTTTTCCTCCCGTATTAATGTGCACGCGCAGAATACGGGAAAAAAATCCTGTTCCTCTTGTTCCTGTTATACCCTGCTCGCGCAAATTAAGTGAGTATGTACCGTTTACCATGCACCCTTTTTTTTGATCTTTTGACTTAAGATCTTTCGATTTTCGATCTTTGCCTTCCGATATTTGCGTTTTCTGTAATTTAACATTCTGGCTCGTCACGGAGACCGCTAAGAAATACATAATACATGTGACAATATGGGAGAAATTTGGACTATTTTTAGAAAAGCTATGAAAACTTATGAAGTAATAAAATAATAATATCAATCGAGTATATGTATGTCTTTAGCAACCTGATTTGAATTTGAGAGTGCGTTACTGTTTATGAATATGTCAAAAATTCTCTGGTAGAGTTGGTTTTAAAAGTTGAGGCAATCAGAAAATTGTTTTGAAATTTCAAATGTCACAAACGACCGCGACAAATCAAACTAAAAGCCTATCGGGATTCTAAATCATCCCAAAGGCGCCTAATATCGTATGTGTACGGCGGGGTATTAACATCGCTAACGTAGAAATAAATACAGAAATCCCCGTCAAACCGTCAAACTTTGACGTGGGCCTAAGCTTATTTATTTATGTATTATACGTGTGTTGCTCGCGAGAGCTTTTAGTTCGGATACGATTAATGTCTTATTTCGGTCCATTAATTCATTTTTCTCTATATGTATATGTATATACGCTTTTTTTTTCTTCTGGTTTTTGTCTTCGCATACAAAGCGTCTCCGGATCAGGATACCATAAATATTTCTGTGACACACCGGCATAACGAAGTGTACTATTGTGTGTCATAGGGCAGGGGTGGAAAACGAAAGGTACACGTGTCTGATTATACATGGTAGAATTTATGATAGCTACTATACGTCATCTCACACTTCCCACGCACTTAAAAAATAATGTAATTTCCCAACAATTTATAATATATTCAATTTTACCAGAACTGTAAAATCAGATTATACATATATCACAACAGTAACTTGGCAGTAATCGGCGAACTTTGTTATAAACCCCTAACATGCACAAAAATCTTAATACGAGATTTTTTTTTTGGTCAGAACTTCTATGTAAGTTATTGGAATTCCGTATATTCATCCTGTTACCAAGTTAATTGTAATTCGGTATACGAACCATGAATGTAGATAAAAATTATGATTCTATTTTAGAAAATAGTAAATACTACATACATACATACATCATTACTAGGGTTTCTGATTTTCCGGGCTTTTTCAATTCCCAGGACAAGGGATGAAGGTCGGGATCGTTCCCAGGATTCCCAGAATCCCGGGATATTTATGATTTTATTAATTTTTTAATAGTATAAAATTTATTTGTTTAAAAAATAAACAATCTAAATATATAAAAATTAGGGCTCGACAATCACCAAGCAGACTGAACGACAGATAAACTGGATGGCAGCTTTAAACGCAATTCTCGTCTTCTCGAATGATATATTGCACATCAGATGACGAGTAACTTATTAAAATGGTAATTGTTAAAATTGAGTTGGATCTTTCTGGCGAGTTTAATAAGGCAAGATTCGATAAGTTCCATGGTGATTGGTGATTGTCGAGCGCTTGCACCGCACCGAAAAATTAGTATTTGTCTGTCTATATGTCTGTCACGTATGCGTTCCTATACCATTCAACCGATTGCGATGAAACTTACATGAATTATTTTGTGTATGCCCGCGATGGTTTCTGTAAAAAAAAATCCCCCAAAAACGAGAACGGAAACGGGAAAACAGGAATGAGTGGCACATTGCAACGCAATAATTTCAAATGTTTTCGCGTCGCCACCTACGTTGTTAGGGTAAAATAAACAAACAATTGAATCATTTTAAATGTGTTCACTGCCAGCGTTCTTCCGACAAATTATCATTACTGTAATTTAATTTGATTATTAAGTATTAATTTCAAACTGAAACATTCACTTATTGAAACACATCGAGAAACGGGAACAGAAACAGGAACGGGATCGGGAACGGGAATTACATGCGTTATTGTGGCATTGCAACGCATGCCGGGTTCAGATAGTATTTGATTTCGACTTGAGCACTTTTAAACCCTTATGCATTGAAAAAGTCGACGAACCTCTTTCGTTTTAGAATCCAATCTGAACGTAACTAATGGTTACGTTTTAAAATGGACACCGGAAGTCGTCTAATTTCCACACGTCTGAGATGCAATTAGAATGCGATTTATTCCCAATTGGAAAAAAGGTTTACAACCGATCTCAAAGCGAATAACTCCACCAGTCCCAGCCGAACGAGATATCTCGTTTTGTGTGCAGCAGAACCAGTCCGTCTATAAATTAGGATCTGACCCGAGCGCGGGTGGTGGCGGAGGACCCTTGTCACTTTGTCGCTAATACCACTCAACTTCCATCAGATTAACCCTCTCCCACTTTCGCCCACACCCCCAAATTTACTCATCCTCTACCCCCCCAACCCCCATCCCCCAAACTTCCTCGCCGCGTAAAAGTGTCGGTGGCCGGTGCAAATTGAGGCTTGCTCTGGACGTGAGTCGGTGACAATCGAGTTAGTGGTCGTAATTAAACTGCGAACCGACAACTGCACTCAATTACTGAACGTGTAATAATTGGACACTGCTCACTCACCCCCCATGGATTAGAATTTTCCCTCGTTTTAGAATTTTAAACATTGAAAGAGTGTAGTTGATAGAAATATGTAGGTATACATATCTACAAATTTCTATAAAAAATTCAATACAAACAGGTGTAAGAGTGTAAATACTGTGTATAAAACGGCATAATATATTTTAATTTAGGAAAATAATTAATAAATCATATAGTAATTAGTAAATCACAATTAATGTATATAGATTAAGTAAGAATATATAATATACATATTTATAATCATCATCACTAATTTGTATTTATGTATTTAGATTTATATTTAATTATTATATTTAAATGTATTTAGATTTATATTTAATGAAATCAAAATCAAAAGATTTTGTGAAACGATTATAAATACATACATACATATGTATGGTATATTGTTTTTACCTATACAATATCTGCATATGTATATATATAGTTTTTAAAGTGAAACAAATATGTACTTTTACAACTTTTGACAATTCCTTGTTAAATATGTATGTTCATATTGTACTTATACTAATGAATTTTTTTTAAATATTATTATATAATTTCTTACAGTTTTTGATTAAAAAAAATCTTTTAAAACGTTTATAGGCCTATTGGTTATTTAGTTAATATTCATTCAGGCTCTTATCAAACCATTTAATTTATTTTAAATTATTGGGTAGGTTTATAAGTTGGATAAACAGTAAAACCTACGATATATCAACTTTCGAGCTTTTAGAGTATCATATACATCAAGTGAGTTCGGTCTTTCGTGTCATGTGAGGAGGACGTGCTTCTGCGTTCCTCCCGCTATTACTCGCTTAAACCCGGCTATTGCACGAAATTTAACTTAACCATCTAATCACTTATTTTACTAATTGCATCCTAGTATAATTTAAGTGTAAAAATAAACAGCAAATCGGTCGTAAAAAGCGGTTTTATATCAGTTATTTCGAAAAATTTTGTGCTAATTTTTGTGTCAAATCGGTGTCAAACGAGATACATCTCCCTACCTGAATACAAAAAAAGGGTCCTTCGCCAGCCAAGTCGGTCCCACAGAAGCAATAAATCTTCCACATAATTGCTTCCAGCCAAAAATCTTTAACGAACTTTACTTAATAGAATAATAGCAAACAGAAACGGTGTTTCCCAACTGTCTATCAGTTCTTTTTCATATTTAAATTATATTAAAGTAATTCGTGTAATTTTATATACTTTACTAAAGTTATTATTAAAATATTAAATTGCAAACCGCACTCACATATATAAATCCGTTGTCTCCAAAGAGGCGTCTCACGATAAAGATCTGTAAAAAAGTAGTATAACAATTGCTAATCTATTATTATCATAACTAACTACTTTCACTTACAAAGTAACCCTGTTAAATGGCATGTAATAACTCATAAGTGATCCAAGTGATACCTAGGATGACTATATGTCAAAGCTGACCACAGAGAAGAGTTTATGGCGGTAAGAACTCACTCCTTGAATGGAAATCTCTCTCAAGTACCGCCTTTTTCTCAACACATCTTGGATAAATGCGAGAAAAATAATATCCAAACCTCCAACAAGGTAAGAGTGACGATGGATGATAGCTTAGCTAATAGAAACCTGTATTTAGCCACGTACAATGTAAGAACGTTATCGAGTGAAGGAAGTGTGCTTGCATTAGAGAATGAACTAGAAAGTATCAAATGGGATTTAGTAGGACTTAGCGAAGTAAGACGAAAACAGGAAAACCAAATAATCCTAAAAAGTGGTAACTGTCTCTACTGGAGAGGGCTACCAAATGGTAGAATAGGAGGAGTAGGGTTTCTTATCAATAAGAGAATAGAAAGAAATATTATAGAAATAAACGACATATCGGAACGTATATGCTATGTAGTATTAAGAATCTCGAGCAGGTACACTTGTCAAATCTTCCAAGTGTACGCCCCCACATCTAGCCACCCAGACGAGGAAATAGAAGACTTCTACGAAAAACTACAGGGCGCATACGATAATAGCCGCCACCACTTTAAAATAATCATGGGCGACTTTAACGCAAAAATAGGACAAAAGGCAAACACAGAAAGAGCAGTAGGCAATTTTGGTACCGGCCAAAGAAACGACAGAGGCGATCGCCTCATAGAATTCGCAGAACACAACAGGCTCTTCATCACTAATTCATTTTTCAGGAAAAACACCAACAATAAGTGGACTTGGGAGAGTCCTAAAGGAGACAGAAACGAGATCGATTTCATCCTAACAAATGCCCTGCACTCCGTTAAAGACGTTAGTGTTTTAAGTAAAGTAGATATAGGCAGCGATCACAGATTAGTCCGTGCCAAGATGGCCATTAATATAAATTGCGAACGTAGGAAATTAATAAAAGGATGCAGTAACTCTCCAGATTTCGCTCAACTAAGGTCTAGGAAAAAGGAATTCGAACTCGAACTTGGAAATCGATACGGGAAATTAAACCCAGAAGCAGACATCGAGGAATTGAACACTGTAATTAGTTCGGTTCTAAGGTTAGGTTCTAGGTGGTTTCAGGAAACAGATTAAATTAAGCAAAATTTCAGCGGAAACAAAAAACCTAATTAAGCATAAAAGGAATTTAGATAGGGATAATAATAAGCAAGAATACAATCTAGTAAATAAGGAAATTAAGAAGAGAATAGTCAGGGATGTCAGGGATTTTAACAGCAAGCTAATAGAAAATACCATTAAGAATAACCGTAGCCTGAAAAAGTGCAAACAGGATCTTTTCTTAGGCAAAAACCAAATGATCGCAATCAGATCAGAGAGCGGAGTAATAATTAGGAATAGAGAAGAAATCATAGACAGAGTTTACACGTTCTATGCAAAACTATACGAGAACGACAACGGCCAATTCCCCACTCTGGAATCGACACACGGCCAAAGGGTTCCTGCAGTATTGCCTAGCGAAGTAGAGGCCGCGCTAAAAACTGCAAAGAATGGTAAAACCCCAGGGGAAGATAATATTCCCATCGACTTACTAAAATGTGGCGGCCCCCCCCTAATTAATATCTTAGCTAGGCTTTTCAGCAAATGCATCCAGAACCAAGCTATACCAGAAGGATGGAATAACGCAACTATCATTTTAATACACAAAAAAGGCGACAAAAGCGATATCAAGAACTACCGACCCATTAGTCTACTTTCAGCGGTCTACAAGCTCTTCACGAAGGTTATTACAGAAAGGCTGAAGAATATCCTCGACGAGAACCAACCTATAGAGCAGGCAGGGTTTAGGGCAAATTTCAGCACAATGGACCACCTCCAAGTAGTTGGCGAACTAATCGAGCGCGCCAACGAATATCAACGGCCACTGTGCCTAGGTTTCGTCGATTATGAGAAAGCCTTCGATACAGTTAGTCATAATGCAGTACTTAACGCTCTAAAAACACAGGGAGTGCCGGAACCCTATGTGGGACTGTTAGCTACAATATATAAGAATGCCACAGCTTCAGTTAAAATTTTTTCAGGTACAGATAGATTTAGCATAGGAAAAGGAGTAAGACAAGGAGATACAATCTCGCCCAAGTTATTCAATGCGGTGCTTGAGGGAGTTTTCAGGAAATTGGATTGGGATACAGCCGGAGTAAGCATCAATGGTCGCTTTTTGAGTCACCTTCGGTTCGCAGACGATATAGTTTTAGTAGCTCGTGATTCAGCTGACCTACTTATCAGACTAACACAGCTGGACAGGGAAAGTAGAAAAGTAGGATTAAAAATTAACGTAGATAAGACTAAACTAATGTTCAATAGTTATTGCATGCCTGATAGCATCCCCTTAGATGATAAACCAGTAGAAGTAGTAAATAATTATTTATATTTAGGTCAAATAATTGACATGTCTGGTAGTAAAAATGAAGAGATAAAGAGACGTATGAAATTGGGGTGGAGTGCATTTGGACGGATGAATGCTGTTTTTAAATCAAAAATGCCACTCTGCCTGAAGAAAAGGATCTTTGATCAATGCGTTTTGCCAGTGATGACGTATGGATGTGAAACTTGGACACTGAACGCCAAGATGCAAAATAAAATCCAATGCACTCAAAGAAGTATGGAACGCTGTATGCTTGGCATAACGAGGAAAGACAGGAAGCGGAACACGTGGGTGAGAAATATGACAAGGGTAGTGGACATAGTGGATAGAGTGAAGAGATTGAAATGGCAATGGGCGGGTCACGTAGCTAGGAGGATGGACGAAAGGTGGACAAAAGAAGTGCTTGAATGGTACCCGAGAGAAGGCAAAAGAGTAAAAGGAAGACCGCAAGGAAGATGGGTGAACGAAATTAGGAAAATGTGCGGAATGAGATGGATGAGTGTTGCGCAAAACAGAGACGAGTGGAAGCGTGTTGGAGAGGCCTTCATCCAGCAGTGGATGGCGAATGGCTGTAAATGATGATGATGATGATGATACATCAAGTGATAATTATTTTTCAAAAATAAAAAGTTACTTCATTGGAAATTATATTTTTTATAAATAAAAGTTTGAAATATAAATTTGTTTGACACATATTACATTATTTTTAAAATTACTTGTACATTTTTGTACATATGTTTTTTACATATATTTTTACATCTTTTACATATTCATAAAAATAAAACTTGAACTAGCCTTCGCAGGTATGTACATATGTATGTATGTATGTAGATAAAGTGAAAATACCGTGGCTATTTGCAGAGTAGCGAAATATGCAGTGTAACGGAAAGGGTTAATATACCGAAAGCTTTCCGACAAAATCGACGCTGCAATTCGACAAGATTTGATTAGAAAACCGTTTTTCCGGCCATCCGGAGTCTTGAGGGAATCCTTTTCCAATCTTTAAGCGAACTTCCCTAACCGGCGAGAGAAATGGTCGGCAGGAGATGAAATGGAAGGAGAAGGCATAGGATGGGGCTGGTTTATCCGCTATCTGCGGATTTCCGTTCGATTTCTCCCGGTCGAATGGAAATGTCGCGCGCCGCAAATGCCCCGGATCTGTTTTTATTAAATTATCCGCAGGATTCGAGAAACGCCCATCTCGTGACGGATAACCGGGGAACAATGAGATGTCTTATTGGCCGGTTTACGAAGACAGAAATCGGCTTAACCGGCGTATCTTCCGCCGGCCAGCTCGCTTCTACGCTATTATTATTTGCATCGCCTCTGCATGGACGTGGATTCAATCGTCAGATTTTAAATTATAGGTTTTCTTTACAAATAAAAATATTAAATTTTTAACAAAGAATAACCCCTGTATAGGTCTCAATTATTTAACATTCATTAAACACATATGTAGATACATATATAGAAGATGAAATTATATATACAAAGAAAAATATATTTTTTTCCTTTTAATTTACAACGCAATGTACCTATAGCCTCATTATTTAGGCCTCAAATAATACTTTTTTTATAAAAACCTATGTACATATATTTTTGCAACCGAATATAATAAATATTTCTATCGGTGACTAAACGGTTTCAAACCGGTCGGAAGAATTTTGGAATATTGCCTGAACTATTAGTGAAATATATAATTGTCTTGTAAAAACAAGCTTTTTTTCTGCTTTATGTGGAAATATAACATACATACATATGTTATAAGTAGTGCTTCCAATCCCGGAAGGTTACTTCAGCACCGGGATTGCGGTGCTGGGAATTTGCGATCCCGGGATCCCGGTGCTAGCACCGGGATTTCAAATGTAGAAGAAAAAAAGTTCAATTGCATGTTTTCATATTTTAAAAACATTCAATTGCATTTTGCAAACTCTCTCGATGTTTCACGCAAAAAATATTCCTGTATTGGCGTACTTATTTTGAGAGTTTGGCTACATTCTTTAAATTTTCGGTTCGCATCCATAAATTTCTAAGATTAAATAATAGCACATTCGAAAATGTAATTAAATACAGTAAAAAACATCGCTTTTATTAATTTATTCGTTTTTTACAAATATTTTATACCGTCTATTATTATTATTCATCGAAACAATCCACCTAATATAAAAATACTCCAATTACACTTACTTTTTGTGAAAAATTCGGATGTGACCAACCTATGACTTTATCTATATAGGTATTTGAGGAATATAAGAAGGATATAAAACAAAATTCGATAATCGAACATATGTATGTAAATACACGTTCACATATACCGGCTATGAGCATTTTCAATCCAAATTGAATACAAATGTAGGACAACTTACCCAAGACTAAAGTTCTACTTCCGATTTACGAATTCCAACCAAAACCTTATCAACTCTATATTAGTACAAAAAGTACAAATATAAATTTTCAGCTAAATATGCTCAGGGCGTGGAAAGAATCGTTGTCACAACATTTTTGACTTTTCTATGAGGAAAAAATCCCGTTACCGGTTTATTATATTTAGTGAACGTGATCAGTGGTCGATTCTGAGTGCGAATCAGTTAAAATATGCTTCAAATATCATTGCGGTTGAGCACAATATCTGCGATACAATACAGGCCGTTCATACCATTTCGTGGAAACGGCAAGCCGGCGTCGAAACGGGTGGCAAACAAATGGACTATGACTTTCATTGCTCATCCACCATTGTTCATTAAATAATGTTGTTTTATGTTTTTTTCTATATTATTTTTGTAAAAATAATATTTTTAAAGAAATTTCTGCCAGCACCGTAATTCACAGCACAGGTATTCAGACTAGTTTCAGCACCGGGATTCACGGTATCAGAAAACACCTGGATCCCGGGATTGGAAGCCTTAGTTATAAGATTTACTTAATTATTTTTCAAATCTATATTGAGATATTTGGGGTTCGATTTATTAAACAGATAAATTTGGAAGTTTCTTAATTATGTACATACATACGTATGTATGTATATGTATGTATATATTTATATGTATATGAAATTAATGGAAAAAGGTTTTAAAATAGATTGTGTATATTTTATTTATTTCCTTAAGTATTTAGTCGTAATGTATACTGGTTTATATTATTTTGAGATAATATATAATTCCTTAACGTAAAACGAACAATAACAATGTATCATTATGCGCGTTCTGTTTTACGCTCGTTTATTCTTATTTTATTTGCGTGACATCAACGAGTTTTCTGTGTAACATAATCTTCAAGATCATAATCATGATTATAAATAATTACACACGATTTCATTCCGAGAAATACACAAATTCCATAGGCCTAAGGCGCACTGAACTTCCGCGAATTTTCTACACCACATACTTTTTAAAATGCTTTGAATTATATTTAATTATAATACCTGGCAAACAGTACACACGTGCATTTATAGATATGTATAAGTAGTGTTTATTTGAGAACGTACATACATACATATAATACATCTGTATGTATATGTATATGTAAGAGAAGCTACATACATGGAATCGTATGTACCTATGTGCGGTTTTGTAAAATTCAACGAGCGAGCAACGCCATCGTTTAAATCTAATTTATAGGAATAATCTAAGCCATTACGCGAATTTTCCTAACGCGGAAAACCGGAGGGAAAACCTCATTTATAATTCATTTCGCACACGGTCGCTTTGTGTGCGTAATATTAAGACGCGAGGCGTTTTCAACGGCTTCGAAAACGCTCTTCAAAGTTGTATTAGCGCGTAATTTGCGTAACTCACACTACATCGTGTGTATTTCAAAACGTATTTTAACATACGATTAAAGCTTCTCTATAATTAATTTGAAGTCTTAAATAATTCGAATGTAATATATAAATTTCAACAAAGGAGGTGACTCAGTGTCACTTTTGATTGATTGGCAACATAATAAACGTTGCTCTTTAAATAGATCAAAGTTTAAAGGTATGAAATGTGACCGGCTCGAGTCTCATTCAAATTTGGCACGTTTTCCAATGCAAATATTATTTTTATTTAATAATAAAAAGCCTATACATGAAAGTATTCGTATGGGGAATTTCTTTTCTGTAGAATGATATGAAGAAAATATTTCAGGAAAAGCCTCAAAGTTAATGCTACGTATGTATAGAGCTGGGGTACATTTTCTCAGTAAGCTCGTGTATTTTTCGCGGGCCACTTTTCCGCGGAAAACGTTTAACTGAAACCTTTCACCGGTAACTCTATTACGATTGAATTGATGATATTTCTGATACGCGTCGTTTTGAACGGTTCTGTGCTTTTTTTTTCATGTTAACCTCAATGTTGCTTTATTGGCTTCGGGCCATTTGTACACGTAATATTTCGCCCTTTGATTTTTTCTCCCCCTGAACGTAAAACATGTAAAATTTATATCAAAACGACATTGCACACATCAGATGTATGTACATACAAATGTATGTGCATTTCATAACAACAACCAGATCAGTATGTCAACATCATCAATTCAATTATCTTCGCTTTCGCTTTCGTCGCTTCAATCAAATTCACCACGGCCACAATTTCAATGAGCCGCTTTTTTACGACTTAATATATTTTTTATTTAATATTTCATTTCTTTCGTCATTGTTCATTGAGTGACTGACTTGTATAGATAAATAAATCGTCGGAAACGATCGCCGCGTGGTCCAGAACAACGCAGGTGCATTAATAATGCACTGCGATGACTTGCATCTAGCGCATCTACGGAATGCGTTTCATCGCCTTTATTGTTTCACCGGAGCAATTAAGATTTACAGTGATATTCGTATCAAACTTGAAAGCCGTGTTGATAGACTTTAAAACATATAAATTGTACACAGTCATCTATGAATCGAAATCAAGTGTAATAAAAACTACCTGTTTTTTCGAATGGGATAAGTTGCATCTTCGTAATATAATACGCCAATCAAAACTACTGGTATTATTCAATAGCATATAGTCTAAATCCAAATGTTGCTGATTTTATAAGACTTCCTCTGACAAAAATGTATTATGTAATACTTTCTTTGTAATAATATTTTAGGAAATACTATCATACATAGTGAAAGTAGAATACAAATAGGATGATTCATGCCACTCTGAAAAAATTGACACATTCTTTATAAAGGTTCGCTTATACTAAAGTATAATTATTTTCACAACTCATGCTGTGGGCCGTTCGTTGGCTTGGTGCGTACGCACCATTATATGTACAACAGAATATATCAACGAATTAAGTAGAATCGATTTTCTTTGACCATTTTGGAAATATTCACGCATGGCGAGACGTCATACTGACAAGTGCACCCGTGCTAACGAAAGTGCTACCATGTGCATATTAATATTTTCGGAAACATCATATTGTGACAATATTGACTCAACGATACTTTGCAAGCAACATTGTGCCGTATCGTGACGCTCGCCGATTTTGGCTTACACTCGTCCAAAAGATGAAAGTGCCGAAATCAAGCAGTGCTGTATAGTATGAACAGAACTTCAGCACAGCACTGCACAGAAAGTTTTTTCCGTGCAGTTCTGTGCTGTGACCTGCCGAACTGTTGACGTGCATTATTGGATAGTATTAACAGACTTAATATATATAAACAGGGGCTAGTAATTTCAAAACAAGTGAAGCACGAGGAAGTTAAAGCTGCCCCCCTATGTATTTTTTTCCAAAAAATCGAATTTAATATATTTTTAGTTACATTTTATACAAGATAAATGTCTTTTATTGAGAAAATTATCGACTTGTGTTCTAAAAACGCAAAAATTGAATTAATAAAAAATATTTGAAAGAATTGAAATATTGTGATTGATATTTTAAGCATACTTTGCAAAATATATTCGAAATATTTAAAAACATTTATGGTATCGTGAATTTTTCGAATCGTATAGAATGGTCGTCTTGACCGAGACTGGCGTATTCTGCCCCAAAAGACCTGTACGCAACCGACTAAAAGCGATCGTATGTATACGGAAATACGGATAATTTTTCTCTGCCTAGACTGACTGTCTACATTCTACACACAGTATCACCCGCAAATGCAAAAGTAGCAGGCAAACCGAAGCTAGCGACCACGGGATCACAGCAAATAAACGACTGCCCCGAACAGAATTACGAACTGGTTCAACTCACCGCGTGGTGAGCGGGATAACAAAAACACTTCTTGACTCTTAATGACTCACCACTAAACTTCTTCTCTTTTTTGCTTAGGAGACGTTTGTGTGGGACAGTGCCGCATTTGCCCTTAAAGACGAGCCGCCCCTGTGTTTAAGTATGTTTTATATGCAGTAGTATCATCCAACTTTCATATCAACGGGTTTTCTTTAAAAACTTACATACAAACATTCATTTTAATCATTTTGAAAGAGGGTCTCCGGAAACCCAATAGATTACGTTCACTGGTTAAATGTACTTTCAGATTGTATCAGCCACGACCGTTCCATATGAACATACATACATACATATTTTGGTGTGGCATTCATTGCATTCGTAAACTGGACATAATTCACAAATTTCAAAACATTACAATACATATAAACATTCAAAACGGCCGCATCGTTTTTCTCAGCCCTGTGTGTGTATACGGTGTCTCATACAAAATGCAGTGAGACGACTAACGATGTACCCAGTAACCGAAAGACGCGTTGAATAAAACATTTTCAGGGTGCAAAAGCCGACAATGGCGACTAGAAAAACACACACACACATACCCATACACACACACAAGTGGGGGATCGACGTGAAGTACCTGAGTAACGAGTACCCCAGAATTGTGGTCGACGCGTGCCAAAACCGCAGAAAGTGTACCTGTGAATAGATACACACGTACCGAGAGCAGAGAAACCGCAACCCGAAAAAATATTATTATGGTGCATTATGGTCGAGATTAATTTTTAATCTGTTCAAGTTCGGAGGATTCGCGCCTGCAAATCGCTCCTCAATTAGAGAGGGCCGATATTGACGATGGACTAATTTGCATGATAGCCCGCCCACGTCTAATCCGACCCATTAGTGTGGGATGATGAAGATGCCATTTCGAGGGGTTGTAATAATTGTCCTGCAAGGACGTGATCATACATATTAATACATAAACGCATAAATGGAAAAATTTCAGATATACATACATATTTTCATTGTAAATCCAAAGATATTACTGCTATATGTTCATATGTAAATCACAAATGTAAATTATGTAGACACTCAAATCGTATAAAATGGAAGTTCAAATAAAAGAAAGTGTTGCTTAATTTTTATATAAGGTAGGATTATATGATTTAAACATGGCAATATCGGATATGATTTCACAGAAACTGGATGTATGTATGTACTTAGAATTTCACTGTAACTCTTAGTGAATATAAGGATTCCAATTCCGGTACTAATAAAACCGATTTTCGATCTTCAGTACTACTGGTAGCACAAAATAGACTACGGCATTATCGAAATATAATAAATTCAATTTTATGTCACTTGAATTATTTTGAATTTGGAAGAAAATGTTGTATCGGCTAGTTTATTGGATTAGTCGAAGAATCCTAAGAGATTGATTTCTCGTAAAATAACACTAGGAATTAAGGATATTAATAACCGTAACACTCCTTTTTTATCAAAAATTTACTACCGGTAGTCTATTTTGTACCCTATGAAATTTTATATTTTATGTTGGTTGGATTTTTTCTCAATTTAGAAGAAAGCATTGTATCGGCTAGTTTGTATGTTAGAGTTGAAGAATGAGTCAAAATTCAACATCGTTTTTGACCTTTTTGAAAGTGTATAAAAAAATTGAAATCAAAGATATCCGAAATATGCCGAAAATATCGTACTTATATTTGAGACTAATTTTAAGAAACCTATTTTTTTTTCACTTGAAAATTATTTGAATACATACGTATAATATTTTTAAAAGCTTTTAAGCCATCTCAACGAAAAAAATATGGTTAAAATAATTATTGATTAGCCGAAAATTAACCTACGGTTAATTCATTAATAATTTACTGATGACAATACCGGTAGATACCGTTACTACCGTTAGTGTCAAATATCGGTGTTTTTGGAATCCTTAATATACCTACTTAATGAATGCCTAATCGATTATGAATTCAATGAAACGTCATTCTAATTACACTTTCACTCTAACATATGTACATATAAAGTTATAAGTATCTACATACATACATATATGATATTTTTAACTACAGTTTAGGAAACCCCTTTTTAGTCTATGAACTACCGCCAAAGCGAGAAAGTTGGATAGAAGAGAAATATTGGATTAAAAATGATAAATAATGATTCCATGGTGAAATTCTCACTATCCATTGACCTCCCCCGTGGATTAAAATTAGAGATATTAGGCAAATTACCTTAAGTTCACTTTTTTATCACTTCAATCGAGCGGCTCTCTTCGCGTGACCGCTGAAATTTTAAGAACAGCCAAAAGGTCAAACGAGAAAGAGATAAGTGTCTAATGTAACCTTTCGTCCGTGATGAGCCGCAATTATTTCGATTCACACATTCGTTTGTAAATATTAAAGAGTGACTTGCACATGTTCACCTGTCGAAACAGAACCAATTACCGAACTTCTTATTTAAAATGCCACTTCTGAGAAAGCTACTTTTCTTCTTAATTGAGCGATTCGTTCGGAACGGTCGTTCTCACGCACCGAGTCCATCACACTTTCACTCCACACAAAGAACAAATACACACACGGATTATCCTAATATCCGACTATTGAATTTCTGGAATCTGAACTTAGAGCTTTCAATTCTCACACGCTATACTGGGCTAAGTTAGTGTGCCTTGTGTGTAATTAAATTACACGCACTCCTCGTTGCGGCCGGTAATTATGCGCTAACCAGCACATAATTCGAGACCAACATAGGTAGATTGTTAAGTTCTGTTTAGGGATGAGAGTGGTTATCTGCTACCTATGTCGGCATCTGTTTACCGCTTACGCACGAGCACAACGTTTGCATTAAAATTACATCTCAAAACCACCATACACCAATCATATGCAAACTGTCGGCACGCATGTACATATTATCTGTATATCCACATCGTATCGGCCAAGCTGTATTAATGCACTGGTGAGTTGCTAAATTTGCACTAAAGACACTTCGGCAATCTAATTAGTGAGGCCAAATTTCAAATTATGATTGCCATCTAATTGGACCTAATAAATAACGGATGAGATATGAGATATTTCGACAGTCTACAGTGGTGAATGCGGAAAGTATACATATGTACATGTACATATGTATGTAGCTATTGGAATATACATATGTATAAGCGCAGAACTTAACCCAAACATATACTTTTACTATAAAATTATATTCCAATAATTCTGTAAACATACAAAGATGAAAAATAAGATTATAAATTTCTAAATTTCATATATTTATAACATGTAGTGGTCTGGGTGTGCTCTTGATAAAACTTTCAGCTTGCAGAATCATTGTTGCTGCAACGTAGTGTAGCCAAAACCCAATCTACAAAAACATTTGAGGTTTTTTTTAATTCTATATATTTCACGGAAACTGTAACACATTTAAAATTTATATTATATGCATTGATAAAAAGTTTCAAACTTTTTAAGATTTTGATACAAATTCATAAACCAGAAATGACAGCTACTTCATCATAATCATCATTTACAACCACCACTGTGACCAATCCACTGTTGAATGAAGCCCTGTCCAACACGCTTTCATTTGTCTCTGTTATGAGCATAAATATATGAGCCGTTATATTTGATAGTGACATAAGTTCACTTTTCTTCATTGTGAGAAAAATTTCGCAAAACAGATATTTCAAATTTAATATTTTCTATATAGTGTTTCCAGAAATCCTTTAAAACCCATTGGATGACAGCATTGACTTTATGTACATATGTAAATTTAAAAAAAAATTTAATTTAAAATCAAATTTTATATCTTTGCATATTTGAAATACCAATTTTATATCTCTCTGTATACAGTGTAGATTGAAATTATGCCTCGGGCTAAACTCTAGCGAAAAAGCAGAGCGTAATGGGATATGACTGATGGTGTCCATGACGCGAACGATGATTGGCCTGTCGATATACCTAGCCGCGTGGGTGTTGTGAACTGAAACCACTAAACATGGCCGATTCAGACAACCAGTGCTAAGCAGATTCGCACCTAAGAAACACCCCTAGGTTATCTCCGAGTATAATCTAGATTCTAAATTCAAAAGTGGTGCAAAGGGGACACGCAACTGTGTACCGTGTGGCATTATTGAAATGTATGCGACGGGTCACTTGTGGGTTCAATCGAAACCCAGGGATCGCCACGGTCCAGATAAGGACTTTTCGCCTCCTAGTCGTGTACACACATTGTGCACTGCGAATACATTACACTACAGATTTGAATCTTTTACACCTGCCTCGGGGGCTACATAATATTATATAAACATACGGGTCGCCGTATAATGTATCCGCCGGTATGAATAATTTGATCTGCCGCATTGATATCGCGGTCATATTGATGGTCTGCCAAGACCATCTATCGCCAGAACAATATAAAACGTACTGGAGTTCATGGACAGCGGAAAAAAATGTGAGCTCACACACTAACATCGACTCTAATAACAATATTTACATTCCTAGCTTTCTTCGTGCCGATGGGTCATTAGTTATCTGTTTTTTTGTCCGTTTCGGCTCTGTCTTATTGTTTGCCTTGATCTTGGATCGCAGTCATAGGTGGAGAAATGTCGTAATGATACAAAATTGTCGATGTTGAACGTGCACGAGGGTCAAATTTCACTCTGGGGTGTCCAAATGAGGACGACCTCGTTCGGGAACGTTAGGCATTCGACATTACACAGTTTGAGTACCAGATCGATTATTCATATCGACAGTTCCATCCAAAGAATATGAATGCTATTTAACAGACTCGGTATGTGTATGTGGAGCTAATTCCTCATATGTATACTCATATGAGCCATTTGTTTTGAAAGTGGAATAAGTCATCATAAGTACCATACAAACAATTGGTGGAAACGAACCTTAAATAAAATGCCAGTTGAATGTAGATAGTAAAAAAGTAAGTGGAAGTGGTAATGTGAAAGTAAGACATACATAGATCAAAATCGTTAAACTTTTAAAACGTATTCAAAATACTTATGTGTAAAATTCCTCACTACTTCGCCACTTTTCATTTAATATACCAAAGGTTCAAAAATTTGTTTAGTATATGTACTATGCTTTTATCTGAATAAATTGCATTCTATTTCTATTGGATGCCTAGGAAATTGTATAAGTGATGAATAGTTGTAATAATCATATGTTGTATACATAAGGATATAATGGCAGTGGATATAGTGGAGAGATCGATGAGATTGAAATGAGCAGACTTGACCTGCTATAATTAAAATCTGATAAAAAGAGTGGGGGCCGGAAAGTCAAACAAACAAGGCTACTGGCTATTGGCAATGGGTTAGATGTCACCGTCTCCAAATTTTTTTAATTCTTAAGCGTGTTTATTACTATTATATTTCAAAATCGACTTAGCAGACTCAATTGAAATCCCCATCGGCGGCCGAACTTCGCAAAATGGCAAAGTTTCAAAGCAATCGGAAGAGGATAGGAAGTTTATCCAAACTAACGAACGAAGTGAAGCTAATATAAACAAAATAAGTGCTAGAATAGTACCAGATAGAATGCAAAAGGGTTAAAGGGAGGCCGCAAGGAAGAGGAGTAGACGAATTTAGAAAAATGTATGAGAAGCGTTGGATGAGAGTTGCACTAAACAGAGAGATATGTACATAGTGGTAGTGTTTTCGAGGAGAAAAAAAAATAAGGGACTTTTTACCAATGCGAATCTTTAGTTCAAATACGTCTCTGTGAGATTAAAGAACTAAATTGGAATAAGATCCGAACAAAACCAAAATGAATTTATATTTTTAATTACCAAAATTTCATCGTCAGGATTCTTTAAAACTATCCCACTTGATTTATAAATCAGATATATTTAAATTAAAATTAAAACGATTCTACAAATGAATATATTGAAGTTGATTTACAAAACAGTTTCGAAGGCAGAACTAAGCTTTTATTTGTATCAATCGATACATTTCATGATTACTCACACCGTATATGCATATACATATGTACGTATGTATGTTGTTCAAATATTTATTCATCCGATGCAATTTAAAGATTTGGCCCCTCATAACCTTTTATGCTTTTCATTTTTGTTCGGTAGTAACTATCAAAACGATGAAGAGTTCCATTCCATTCAAAAGAGGGTGCATTCGTTTGTTTTAAAGTCTGATGCAAAAAATATATGATATATATTGTGATGTTGAGATGCAACGGGACCCCTTCAATCCGTTCCAGGATGCACTTAAGCCGCACACATCCGACTGGCTGCATTTGTTTGCAGAAAATAATTAATTCTTGAGTGCGCTACCACCCTTCATCCACCAGCCCAGTAGTGCCTGCACACTTTCATTTAAATGCACGTGCACAATTTTCATTGTGACCACTTTTTCAAGTAAAAAGCACACAATTTCAATAAAAAAAATTACAATTGACGAATATTGAATACGTCATTCGTAAATCATATTCAGGGTTTCATAATAATTTAATATCGTATTAAACACAACATAACACTTCAGCCATTCAGTAAAACCGTTTTCTAGGAGAATCTATCTGGGAGAATCATATACAGTAATTGTGTGCCTCAATCTTGAGGATTGTGATCAAGGACAAGTTTTCGGCTTGATCATCTCTCATTTATTTTATGACTCGGCCACACGGAGGACTAATACTGTTAAAGAGTCTATAGCTGTTTACATTTAGTTGGTTCAGCTTGTCGGGGATCTATCTCTTCCTCTTCTTCCCTCCACACCACCGACCACAACCAACTTCTCCAGGCTTTCCTCTCCTCTTCGTGCTATGTGACCGAATAACTGTAAAATGCGTCCCAGACAGATCATGGATAGTCGTCCTTAATCTTATTTCCCCAAGAATGAAGACATTTGTGCACATGTCAGTCCATGGGAGTCTTAGCATCCACATTCAACACCACATCTAGAGCGTCTTATATCTGCTGCCTTTATTTTCCAAGTCTCGACTCCATACAGACAGATGTAAAGGTGCAAATGTAAAGGTGCAGACACACACAGTGGTACGCAGTATTATTTTTTTAGATAATTTTGCACATACAAAAAAAAGCGCTAGCACGCCTAATCTGTACCCTTATTTAAACTTGTTAGCCCCAAAAAAAGAGGGTCTTAAATTAAATTTTACTTCATTGAAGGTATGTAGAAGTATACCGTACGCAGACTTTTGGCTGAATGGACATTTTTTCGATGTACATTTGGCCGAACGGACACTAAGCCGACGGACTTTTGGCTGATTATGTATCGAAATTACTCAAAATTCACTGAAAACAAATACGTTATTCAGAAATCACCTCAACCTCATTAAATTTGATATTTTAGATAAATTTAAAAATAAATTAAAAAATTCATTTGGACGAATGTCCGTCAACCTAATGTTCGTTCGTTCAAACGTCTGTCAGCCTAGTGTCCGTCAACCAAGTATACACTAGGTGGTATAACAACGAAAAATTAATTAAAAAAACGTACATGAAATTTATGTTGAAAAAAAAAATGTATGTCACGGCCACAAACGGTAAAAGTGAAACTTTCCAGTTGTTTCTTGATATGTAGATGTACGGAGTGTGTGGGGAATGTATGCAAAATGAATATTGGTACAGGAAGAAGGGAAAAGTGGATAGAATATCTATCTAGTAATTTCTTTGTGAAGCAGTATCGATTGAATATTATATAACGACTTGTCACCCTAACATGGTCGCTCACATTTGAAAAGCTTTCGCAAACCCGTACCAAACGGAAAAATAGAAGTGGGGCTTCGTTGATCAAACAAACTGTGCGCAAAATTACCGTCGTGTTTAACTTGCTTTTCAAACTGAGGAGAAATAACATAATCGCCAAGAAAATTGTTATTTTTTAAATCGAACATACCACTAGAACCGCGACTTTACATTGAATATTACTTGTCAATGCCATTTAACTTATTACCCTGGCACATGGGACGATAACTCAAAAGATGACTTGTACGAGCTTAATTTCCGGTAGCTTGCACACATTTACTGTACCTAAATGTGCATTAATTAACCTACTTTTCGACCATCGCTTATTTACGACCAATCTGATATCAGTTTCGATCGACCATTGTTAATAAATTGAACGCTCGGGAGACTCCCAGCAAAACCGTACAACATTTCAGCTGAAAAAAAATATATACACAGGTAGACAGACGAGCTTTTTATCCGTAACGGTACGCTCTGCACTATCGTGAATTTTATCGAGAATGCCGATTCAAAGCGTGATGATACCGTTCGCATTTTGCGAGTACGTTTATTTTTTGTCGGTGTTTATCATGATGATGCTCCTCTATGCCGTTTCGATACTAAAATATTCATAATCATCCGAGGCATTAATCAACTATTGTTGAAATATGCTCCGGTTATAGAGATGGAAGTCCTAGTGATGAGCCGGTAGATACGGACAATGCGACCCGCACACGTTCGATCTACGATACAATAGCGGTTGAATTTTAAAATTTTAATTTGTGATACTTTGTATATGAGCTGAGGTTGGAATCGGTGCGTTCGTATAATATGCACGATGATGATGATGGCGTTTATTTTAACCCCGTGCCATTGAACCGGTCCGACAAATCAGCACATATTTTAAAACCATTATGATAAATTATGGCAAATAACAGTATGCAATAAACGGCACGCAAATATTTTCAAATTTAAATACACCCATAACACTTTTCCACACGTACGATAGTCGTAGACCTACATATGTACAATGTCCATTGCTCGTTTCCTAGTGTGCCAATTCACACCGGATATTTTTATTTTATTTTATAAAAGACATACATACTTACATATCAATAGTTCTATCAATACTTCAATGACTTTTCGTGAATTTTGAGCTACTTTTTTTCTTTTTAATCCTCACTGTCATACAATTATTTTCGTCATAGAAATTTGAGAGCTATTTACTGCATATTTAGAATTAACGTACTGTATTAGTGAGAAATTTTAACTCAATCATATGAACCGTTATAATTGTAAATAGCATAAGTTCACTTTTCTTCATTCCAAGAAATATCTTGCGAAATATTTTAATGGTTTGCGTTTAATAATATTTTTAAATAGTGGTGACCTGTAATACGTTTATTCTGCTTTTCCAAGATTTTGGACATATAAAATTCGAAGAAGGGATAACAATTGGTGAATTAGTCAAAAAATAGTGTTTTTGGAACTGAAAATTGGACTTACTTTCAAATATAACGGCTCACATATTGAGTATCCTTGATAATTTTTTTATGTTTTGTAAATATGTAATATATGTACATATGCATCTTCGTCAACATCCATACTTCCAACAGTTTCTGTTCATCCTCATCCATCTAACCGCGTACACGTATTTGTACATATGTACGCATACATATATACGGTACATGAGGAAATAAGGAGACGTATGAAATTAGGATGGAGTGCATTTGGGCGAATGAACTTTGTTTTTAAATCGAAAATGCCACTTTTCCTGAATAAAAAGATCTTCGAACAATGTGTTTTACCAGCGATGATGTATGGATGTGAAACTTGGACATTGAACGTTAAAATGCTACACACAGTCTAATGCACTCAAATAAGTATTGGAAGTTGTATGATCGACATACGTGGGTGAGAAGTATGAAAAGGGGAGTTGATATCGTGAAGAGAATGAAGACATTACAATGACAACGGGCGGACCTCATGGCTAGAAGAATATACAAATAAGTGCTGGAATAGTACCCGAGAAAATTTAAAAGCGTGATAGGAAAGCCACATGTAAGATAGGTGAAATAAATTAGAAAAGTGTGGGATGAGATGGATAATAATTGCGTAAAACAGATACGAATGAAAGCGTGTTGGAGAGACCCTCATTTAGCAGTGGATGGTGATATGGTAAGTAAATATATCAACATAAACGTATTTATATGAATACAGAGAATAACGCTTATATCATATCTTTTCAAAAGTGAGCACTCCCTCTTTTTCCATGGTTTATGGGTTGGTTTGAAGTCACTGTGTTAAATCAGTGAACGAGATTAGTCGGTATTTTAAGCATTTCGTTTTTATAATCGACCGATTTTATTTTAATTCATTCGAATCAATCGATTCAGCAGACGAATTTAATCACGGCGAACCCATTTAAAAGGAACTCCGAGCGATTTCTCCATTACCCTGATTGCAGGTCTTTGGCGAAACGTCGCGCTGGTTGGTCGGTTGGTCTCTATCAATTCCAACTCGAATAGATTTTTTCAAATTAGATTAAAAACACAGCGGCGTGGAATTTTTCGCGTAATTACCATAATCGATTGAATCAATCTCGACGAAGTAATTAAACTCAATCGGAGATTGATTGGCGCCCAAGAACAGAATCGGCATGAGCTCTCGTTAAACATGTACAATGTATATATCTACATATGTAAATACATACATACTTACATACATTTGATGCCTCGCTGTTTTGCCGAATGTAATTAACTTGAAAATCTGCGAGATCAAAGACGCCATTTTATGTATCGGTTTTTTCTTCTTTTGAAAATCGCATTTAAAAATTTTGCTTACAAAGTCAAAGTTAATCAACGCTGACTTTTATAGACATGTTGTCTACGCTGATTGCACGACAGGTGCCAAATTCAAAACGGAAATTTTTATTCAAAATGATGTCATTATTATATTGAATCATCGTTAAGTAAAAAAATGTGAGGAATAAAATGAAAATGGTAAGAAAAACCGATAATATTTGAAAAATTGGATGAAATCCACTGTGAGACACGCTTTTATCTTTTATTTTCCCTTAGAATGCTTACAAGAGCTATCAATCTTTACATAAAAATAACTTAAGATGCAAGATTTTCGGAACATCAAGGGATTGAAATTCAATATTGAAAACAAACAATCCGAACGAATTTTTGTATAAATCAAAATCATTGCAAGTGAATTTGTGTTAACTAAGAAAGAAAACAGTTTTATTTTTAGTATACAATTATGGATATAATTTAATATATATAAATCAATTATTGTTTTCTTTTCGTTACACTATGAAGAATGATATGAAAGACGGGAAAAACTGGAAACCATTATCATTTGCCTTACTGTGCTAAAAAAAAATACGCTAGCTACTGTGTTGGACTCCAAGCGTCCAGGTAAAAATGTGCGTTTTATGTAAAAATAATGCAAAATCTGCGAAGTTAATTATTGTATTTAAATCATTTTACCGTCTATTAAACGTCGAATAATATAAAATAAATGCAAGAAATAAAAAATAACTGCTGAAGTAGAACCATCATTCTTACACTGACTGTTGAGCGTGGCGCATACTGAATTCCCCCTCCCCCTCTCTCTCACATCTGCGAGGGACGTGCACTAGGTGCTTCCCGCGAAAATAATTATTTATATTGATATTGACAATGTTTTATTTCGTAATGACATAATTCGAATCATAGAGGTTTAGATGAGGAATACATAAAATATAAAGACCCTGCATTCAGTATATTTGGAGAAATAAAATAAAATAGAATTCCTGGTCACTCGCTTTTATTAAATCACTCGCAGTATTAAAATCAATAATTTAGAACAAAGAAGGCAAAAAAAATTTTTTTCACGACCACAAGACTTAATAAATCTATTGATATTTCGTATATAAATTTTAAATATATGTACATTAATTATTCTGGTATTAAATTATTAAATCACCAAATTTTTAGGTAAATCGGTGTTTCTTTATCTACCATCCAATCATGTGAAGTGCAGAAACATTGTTAAGCGTATGTTCTATTTTCATATGTGGTGATCGGATAAATGCAATTCAAGAGAGCCGCACTCCGAGACATTCAAACTTTCAAAGATGCTCAAGAAGAACTAACGCAATAGAATTCCACAAAACACTGGCAAGTGGTATTTTTATGTTATCCGAAAGTGTTAACCCTTTTTTGTGGAATTCTATTGCGGAACTTCTACTTGAGCGCCTTTGAAAATTAGGATTTCTCGAAACTGCTCCACTATTTAGTGCAATTCGATGCATTATTCCGGGTACCGTCATATGTACATATATATGTGATCATAGAGTTTGGTTATCCAGATAGTTCCATACAAAAGATAATTTCATACGAGAAAGCACATTGTAAAATGTTTGTGTATCGAAGGAAAAAATATAATTGCATTTTATTTCAAAACGGTTTAAGTTTTCATTAAATAATTTAATATTTTTAAAGCATCTTTCTACTATGAAATTGAATTGTGTCTTCAATTGATAAGCGGAATTTGATATCAAAGTTTGAGTATCCCTGATGGCTATGAATGATTTAAAAATATACATTTATTTATATGAAATAAAAAAAAACAAAGAAAATAATACCGATCGTGTATCCGGTGATTTATTAGCGGATATCATTCCGGTAATGAAGCCGCCCCTAGTGTTTTCACATAAAAACGCTCACCGGTCCAAACTGTCGACCGACCCTATTGTCCTACGATTGTTTTTAACGCGTCCCCTTTATTCAGGACACACCTTCTCCTCCTCTAGTCCTTTATTATTATTTTACACGAAAATTGAAAAAAGAAGTACAAGCGTGGAGGGGACTATCGTAGTCTATCCTTGGTACCGGTAAGCACTTATCTGCACTGATGGATCTGGCCACCATTGTCTTCTGCAGAGGGGCACCGTTGTTCCAAAGGCGCTCTCGTCTTTGATTAAATCGCATTTGTGAAAAAACAAAACTCTAGGCTACCTGAGCGATTCAATTCGAATGAAATTCCATTCGTGTCGAACGAATAGTCGAATCTAATTGGTAGGTGTTTGATGTGCAAAGATTTTTAAGCCGACATCATTGAATCGGCGTAAATAGGATATAAAGATTTCACGCTCCGTTACTTTTATTATTTTCGAAATACTGTTACCTCCAACTATTGGCTTATTTATTACATCCTTTTAATAATATACAATATGTCAATCAAGAAACGGTACACATAGAGAGTCGAAAATGAATGTGAAACATCTTCATGCATCACGAAGCGGTCCTAATAAAACACAAGCCTAACAATAGTAATGTCACATTGAAAATAAAAATATTAAAAAACCATTTGTTTTAATGGGAAGTGAATGTCGGATCGCCGGCTGTCATGTTAACGACCCAAATTACACGACTATACACTCTATCCGAAGTACGAGAACGACACGAGTAAAAGATTTATTCACATCACACTCCAAAAATTCCATACGAAAAATATTTAACACAGATACGACACACAAAAAACAAACTCTAGAAAAAATTTAATACTTTTTTGTTCCGTCGTTGGGGTTTATAAGACGATAATCGCTCATAATGACGAATGGAACGCTTCGATTCTATTACGTAGATCTCAGGACGCCGATTACCGTTTAAGCATTCTGTCAATCAAACGGTGAAAATATTGATACAAACGCGAGCTTCATAGAGAATATAAAAGAAACACATTTTTTCGAACTCCTTGTCAAAGCAGGTAGATAAAAATAAAAGAGGGTCAGAAAGGGGAGGACTCCCTATGAAACATTTAAGAATATGCCCCATGGCAGTTTACAGGGATGCGTTTGTTAATTCTTGGGTTTGAGTTCGTGTAATAAGCATATACCGAAACATGTACTGCATTATAAATTTTCAACAATTTTCATGTTGTATAAATAAAAAGATCTTTCATAAATTTTATACACAATGTAGCTTGTTATAAGTTTAAAAGCCAATGACAACCCAGTTTGAGAACTAAGTTCAAATTTCACTTTTTTATGATATAGAATTTTATTAAATTTTTGTAATTTTATCCTGTAAATATTGGATAGAATATAAATATTGGTTTACGAGCTACATATTGAGTTCATGCATGTCCAGAATAATAGTAATTTCTGATATTATTATTGTAGTCCATCAAAATGATAATATATAAATTTTTTTTTAATATCTGATAACAGAAATTTCTTACCAAGTTTATTCACATATGTACATATTTATGTATGAAACATATTATAAGTATACAATTTTATTTAATGGAATATGAATTGAATTTTAATTTTGACTCAAATAGACAAAATACAGTAAAGCATGTCTAAAGAAATGAGTAAAATACACCTTTTTGAGATAGAAAACAACGTATAAATACATATTTTTCAGCACCAGGAAGCGTTGTAATGCTGAAACATTAAATCTACCCCTCGTTCCCTTCGGTGTGCTTAAGGAAGTTTTACTTTTAGTTTTACTAAAATCATCATCACCATTCACAATCATTCGCTGCTGGATGAAGGCCTCTCTAACATGCTTCCATTCGTCTCTCTTTTGGGCCACTGTAATCGATCTTACACATTTTTCTAGATTTCATCCACCCATCTCCCCTGCAGCCTTCCTTGTACCCTTTTACATTCTCTCGGGTACCATTCGAGCACTTCTTTCGTGACCAACCCATTGTCATTTCAATACCTTTACTTTCACCATTACATCAACCACCTCTGTCATACTTCTCACCCATGTATTCCGCTTCCTATCTCTACTAGTTATGCCGAGTAGAGATAGGAAGCGGATTTTTCTAACCCGCGTATTCCGTTTTCTATCCTTCTTGGTTATGCCAAAAGGGATTAAAAAGGATCTAAGCATACAGCGTTCCATACATCTTTGAGTGCAATATTCTGGAGCTCAATTCCCAAGCTTCATATTCATACATCACCAATGGAAAAACTGAAGATCTTTTTCTTCGGACACAGTGCATTTTCGATTTTAAAACGGAATTCATTCGCTTAAATGCACTCCATTTTAATTTCACGCGTTTTTTTATTTCCTCCTATTTATTACTGGAACTTCTAAATTTTTTGAATATACGGATATCATATAGTTACTACAAGGCCTGCAAATTAGAGATTCAGTCAACAGAATTTAGAAACCGATTCGAACATATTCAAAATACTTCTTTTAACTTTTCTAAAACATAGACTGCGTGCACACGCTCGACCTATTCTCCTCTATGCCTTTTTTAGAGCTTTTGAAAAATGATTTCGGTGATTATTTCTGCTGTGTGTGTGTGTGTGTCTGTCGGCAGTACTAAAGTGTTATTACTAGACCAACAAACAGTGTTGGTTTGTTGTTCGGAAGACCGTGAAGAAGTCGGTCTTTTGGACCGCGGGCGTTTCGCCGGTAATTATGCCCACATTCTCAGAGCAATCCTCGCGTCCTATATATCCCGCTACATAAAATTTACATACAAATTTCGAATTACGCATTCACGAAATTCGGAGCCTAATGGCGGGGCGAGTCCACGTACATCATAAGTCATAATAATTTACGATCACATATCATTACGCGGCGATTATCGACCCCGGACAGATTAAGCGACCACGTGATATTCTCTATAGATACGCATGTAAATTTTATTAATATTTGAGGGGAAGTGCGCGAGAGGGTGTACCCCTGTAGGTAGGCGGGGAAGGGACATAATTCGGTCACACGTGCCGATGAGGTTAACATGAGATCAAATATATTCAAATTGAAACCAATCATTGTGAGTCAATTTGAATCTTAAACAAAATACATGTAAAATTAATGCCAATTTATGAACTGAGCATTTTTTTTAACAATTTAATGAGTACAACATACGTATACAGTGTACTCTCGATTATCCGGGACTGTCCGGTTTGCAGATTATTCATGCTCTAAATAAATTCAATTTTATTTTAAATTTCCTTATTTTTGAATGAGAATACCTAATAATGAGTAGATTTGGAGCATTGCTTGATCATTGAGATTTTTTCGTTAGATACGTATGTGTGTTCAGTTACATCACGCAAAATTTATAAATCTGCCCTGCAAAGATGCAGAAAGGTATACATAACAAATAAGCGCAAGAATATTGTACTCGCTATAAAACAAAAACTTACGTTAATTGAGAGATTCGAAAATGGGGAATCCACGTTAAAGCTCGCCGAAGAATATGGAAAATTAAACTGTTAGAGATATAATAAAACAAAAAAAAAAGTTGGAGGCGTTCACAAGAGATAGTGATAGTACCGTTTTACCGCGATTAACTTAATTCAAAGCTTTTGCTGAGGAACTTGATCAATTTCAGGAAAAAAATAGTGTATTAAATGTTACATAGGTATATACGAAATAAAAAATCTTGGTTGAAAGTAAAACAAAATAAAATAAATTTTACGAAATAGCAAATAATAACACTGATTCGATCATGGGGAACGATTCTTCCTAACATGGAAATAGATTTATCAGATTGTAAAGAGATCGTGGTAAGTGATATATGTATGTATCTGAAATCTGCAGATTAATGGAAAATTTAAAATGCTTTTTATTTATTTATTTATTTTATTAATTGAAAAATCAACAGACAGGATGTACAGAGATAGGTATAAAAAAAACAAAAAGTAAATAAATAATATATGTAACATCCGAGTCCAATAATAGATGCTTTGATAATATTGATCGGGAAAACATCGAGAAGTGGTTTTATCGCGATTTATATGATACCCGGGTTCTTAGAAAAACGATATCAAAAATTGATAGTTCAGATAATCCGTGTTTTTCATTTATCCGATTATCCGGTCCTATACTCCCCAGCATAAGCCCGGATAATTGAGAACACATTGTAAAAATGTATATATGTATTTATTAGTTCCTAGAAAGGGTTCTACACTAAAATACAAATATGGAATGGGCGACGATGGAAATTATTAATCAGCATCTGGTACCCAGGGTATCCAAGTGTCACGTGTAACACATGTCACTTAATAAATGTCACAAGGTAAACGATTGACTTATGGGGGAGAGCAGAGAGTTCTGTGCATCTCGCCGCGAAGTCTTAACTCATCCCAGTTTCTCGTTTATTTAATGGTTTGTTAATCTAGGTTTCCGCCCACAACTTCCTTCGCTAGTTCTTCTTGTTTTCTGATCGCTAACGTGTCATTTATTTATTTACAAACAGTGCAACCAAAAGTTTGCAGCCAAAATAATCTTTCCAATAAATAAAACAGACTCAGACCATTATATTACAAGTTGAACTATGCAATTGACTATAAAGCAGCATGTGTATACTAATACTACAATTAGTTGCGCTGATGCACTGGATGGCGTGCAACTCGATTTGCATTCAAATGTATGCAATATCCATACAATTCTTAAGCCCTTTTATGATCAAAGCCCCCGAAGGCTTCATGATTCGCTCTACGGTCTATTTTATGTATTTATATCCCGTATATATTCGCTACTTTATCGGGCGCAATCTACATTTGGATCAGTATTGAGTATGTGTTTTAAAGCTTCAATTAATAAGCGAAACGTTTTGTTGATATCGTTCAGAATTTCGGTAATCTTATTTATTACCAAATATTTCACGATAATAAGAACTGACCCACATATTGTGCTCTTTTGTGCGAAAGCAGCAGTAGCGTAATATAAGCGAGAAATTGAATATATGTCATTGATATATTATATTATATAAATAGCACAATGGACCCACGCCCTTTTGTGCGAGTTCTATATTGTCATACCTGGAACCTCATTAATGTGTCTTGAATAGGAAGAAAAATTGAAATCCAGAATGCTCGCTGAAGCAATCTTTCAGCAAACGGGACACACTGGAGTTCCATGACGTTTACTCAACATCCCTCAAACTGTGAAAATTTTATTTATATTAAAAAAATCCATACATTTTCATTACACGAAGATGTTCATATTAAAATTAGAGGTAGATACGTAAATAGCTTAAAATATATTTGAATATTGTATAAGATATTTGAATATTGCATGAAAATCATGTAAATAATAAAGCAATGAAACATGAGCTTTGATGTAACATAAAATAATCATCGAAGAGACTGTAATGCCAATTAACTTGAAATGTAGGTAGATGAACAGGTGTAAGATAGATGAGAGGCCTTTTGAAACGAAGAATGTACGCTAAATGAGGATTGAAGTGTATTAACGATACATCTAGTAATGACTGATGTACACATATTGTAAGTATAACTGAAAATTATATTTCTTAATGAAGTTCCTTAACAGCTTAAACTAAAATTGTCCTCAATTCTATGCGACAAAGTTTGAGAGCTACTCATGAGTAGTGTTGTCACTGCTTCGTGATTTTTTCACGCGTTCCCAGCTCCGACGACTAATCCGACCCAATTTGGTGGATCACTTTTCAAAGTCATGGAAAAATGACACCCCCAGCTCGCCGGCCATTATTATGATTCGAAGCACATTTTTTCCAACCCCCATAAATATTCGTGGCACGGCCTGCTCGGGTTTCCTGCCGACAAATAACACATGTTTCCATCTAGGTGACAGCCGGCATTTTTTTCTCCACCGGCTTCGAGAATTGAAATCGAATTTCAAAGAGTATGTGACGCTTCAGATATTCAACTATCGCTCAATGGATCACGAGGCGTGTGAGAAATTCTGTTTAGCAAGGGGATGCGCCACTGAGGCGAAATCCAACTTGGGAAAACTTGTATCTCTCTCCATGTACTCGTATATGTACATTCATTGAGTAGATACATATATCTGTTAACATAAGTAAAAGTACCACATGTAATACATAGAATTCGGAATATATATTAGACTAATGTTATGCCAATCCATTGAGATACCTTCCCCACCTCATACCCATAACCAACTCGTTTGTAAGTAGAGATTAAGCTGCTAAAACAATTTTACAATAAAATGGAAATGGGATTTAATAGCGTTTTAAATGAATTAGGCTTTTAATGGTCGAATGTTTAAAAAGCGCTAAAATCTACTATTCATCGATAAATTCCGGTCCTTAACATGCTCCCTAAATTTTCCTCGATTTTACATGGAAAAGTAAATATAATATTAATATAAGTTTCAGTTTTATAGGATTAAAGTTTTTCAAATTATCTCCAAAATATACAGACACACACACACATTTTTTTTAACTATGGTAATATGATCAATGATTTTCCAAGATCTCAAAACTTCATCTGATATTACACATTACATAGATAAAGTAAGTAATTTTATAAGATTCAGATTAACCACGTTACTTCTTAAAAATATTATAAGAATTATCTTAAAAAAATAAAAATAGATTTTGTTAAGATTTTCTAAAAAGATTGAACATTCATAAATGTTTAAAATATCATTGAAATGCCTATCATTCCTTAGTGAAAAATTTGACTGGACAAATTGGTAGTGACTGCCGCCATCAATAGTTGCCTAGAGGCGTTCAACCTTTTACTTGCAGACACAGAGCCCAAAATAAAGGAAAAAAATAATAAAAAAGGAAACCCGACATTAATGTCAGTTTTATTATTTTAATAGCACCAACAAACCCACGCTTCATTTTGTGACTCTGTAATTTTCTTGCGTAAGAAAGCACCAAATCAAAAGGTTTGGCGAAAGGTCAATAATTATCGCGGACCCTTTGGTGGTCAGGAAGACTCGCGTCCACCTGCTCCAAATCAGGGACACGAAAAAAACAAACAATAGACTTTTGCTCTTTCCAATTAATTCGGCCGAACGTTGTTGTATTCATTTCGGTGCCGTTATGCGAGGGAGATCACAACAAAAATATTTCGAATAATATAATCAAATCAGGAATTTCGTTATCTATGCCATTAAAATTTACTCATGCTAATAGCGGTTGAGAAAAATATGCCTGGAATGTATTGTGATAAAAATATAGATATTCATCGAATTCTTTGTATTTAGAGTTGCAAATTTTTTAAAGGGCTCGGTTCCATTGAATACATACATATTACAATGGACTCCATTCCGATTACGTCAAATAAAAATGAAATCATACATTCCATATGTGTAGCATTGCGTAATATACAACACATATGTACATTCATACATATTGTGCTACAGTACACTTTTTCAGTTAAAATAACTTCACGTATAGAGGCTAATTAACGGATTAACATAAATAAATTAATTCATTAAATCATTTCAATAAATTGTATATGTTTATATACACACAAAGTTATATTTCATTTCACGGCGTTTTTGCAGTAGAGAGCTGGGACCAATCAAGATCACGTATTTTGAAGTTCGCGTAAATACGTACATAACGATATTCACATTAGGGCAAAAAACGCGAATTTTGGATTTTTATTGGTAGACCTAGTGGAAAATTATTATCGTATCACATACAATTTTCGTACATAATTAAATCAATCAATTTATCTTAACGAAAAATTCCGAAAAGTGGGTTTTTTTTCATAAATCTCTTTTCCTAGAATTTTTGAAGTATGAATTAAAAAGAAACAAACAACTATCAGTAATCTGTTTCTACTATCATTTATAATTAGTTTTGGCTGATTAACGAGAATTCAATTCAATTTGCTTAAATAAATTGTTTTTCGATGTTCATAATTGGCCAGGAAGACACATTGGGGCTAACCTTTTAACCTTATACATATGTACATATATGTTTTTTAAATAAAATAAGTAAAGACTTCTGAATTGATATGTAATTGGTTCAATATTTGATAGCGTGTTTTTGACCGGAAAATTGTTATTTTATATAACGTCAAATTTGATTAACATAAGTTAGACATTTCATGAATTAAAAAAATAAACCATGTCATGAATTAATATTTCGAAATTTCAACCTTAGCATTGAATACACAATAAGGTCTAGGCTGTGAAGTTCAAGAGACGATTTATGTTAAACTGTATAAACTGGTTTTATGGTTCTTTCAATCGTTGTTACCGAATGTTGTTTATAGTTTTGAACTGTATTAATTGATTCATAAATAACGCACATCGAACGCCCAATAAATAAGTGTAAATTTCCAATAATTTTAATTGCAAATATATAAATTCCGTTCGCAACAAAAGCTATAAATCGATTCGTGTGGCCAAAAATATTAATTTAATTATGTAAGAATTAATTTATTACAGACGCGCGGCAGCCCTGACGTATCGGATTGATTGATTGATTGATGCCTCTTGACCGTTTTATTTGCACAAGAAATATAAACAAAATACATATTTTTTATGTACTATTTACATTGACGCAATATTTTTATTGACGTGATCGTTAAATTCACGGTAAAAGCTGCAAAATCAACGCTTTTTATTGACGCAATAAATAATCGTAGGGCGCTTGCACGCTTTGACTCCCAAAGTGCGGTCTTTTAAAATACGGAATTCCAAAAAAAGCAAAAAATCATCAATTGAATCGATATTATATTAAAATTTCATGCGTACCTATGTATATTGTTATTGTATATTTAGTTCTTACAAATATTCGGTAAATATGAAAATGAAGATGTTTTTTAGCCTTAGGAGCATGTGATGTTTTTGATGATAATTGAAAGGATAGCACAAAGGTATACAGGAATCTGGATTCCCTTTTTTACTCGTGTATGAAAGGATAAAAAATGGGAATCGCAAACGCGTGCGTGTGTACGTTATTTATGGGCAAACGTTTAGCTGTAGAAGGGGAGGTTTTTGCCCCTATTATTACTTTTGAGTCAGGTCAGTGTTATACTCTTTTTCAACCCCCTCCCCACTTCTCAAAAAATAAGTTTTTGTTCTCTTATATATAGTATATTTTTTACGCGGGTTCGCCGTGTGCGAGCCGCATTTATGCGCCATATTTTATTATTGTTTGTTTCCCATACCCACGATTTGATATGCCCGACCCCAGCAAAACTCAAGTTATATAAATTTTTTCGTTAATGAATACATTTTGAGGGTGTTTGGATGTGCCTGTGTGTGCGATTGATAGTTTTACGGTTTTATTGTGTTGCGTCGCCGTTAGCGGTTACCGAGCGCAAAAGGTTAAATTTATGGCGAATTCGCCTCAACATCCGTTCAACATTAATTGGTCAAATAAAGTGTTACTATACCACCACTATATAAGGCTACCCCTAATAAATACAGTAGTTTATCAACTCAACCAGGTCCGCATATTTTACATTAAACAAAATCGGCGATGATGTTAATAAGTTGTTATTAAAAATCTGGAAAAACACGACCTATTTACACATTTTTGCAATGCAAATAACTGAATTTTGAGTAATTTATGTATATACATACATACATATATGGTAACTAAATAAATATACACCTCTTATCCAACATAGTCTATTAACTCTTGTTGAAGATTCAAATACATTCAAACTATTTTCTTGTGGAAGTCAGCATTATCTTTATTTTTATTATTTTTTTTTACATACCTCCTTTACGTTTCACTTACGATCACAATTCAATAAAAAGTTTGCCTCTTATCCGATCGTTTTCATACTTTGCCATATTGCTCATTTTGGTCATCAATATAAGTAAATGGATACTCCGCCATAACGATGGTGCAAAAATATCGTGTAAGACGCGTTTGAAATTTGAATTTCTGAAAAGTGACTGACGTCTATCCAGTTCTTAGTTTTAAACATAGATGGCGGTAGTAAAATAAAAAATTTGTTATTTTTTTCAAAATAATAATTTTAGGCACAAAATAATAGGTGCCTAGATCTCATGAGAAGGGGGATGCCAATCGGATATCCGCAAAATAATAGGAATGGTGAAAACAGTGAAGATCAGTCTAACAAATATATGATAAATTATGATGAAATGTATGATGAAAAACAAAAATCCGTCTAGTGCGATTTCTGGTGATACCCATTGCATTGTATTGAGTCTAGACAAGGACGCCAAATAATAATACAAAGCTTGTATTATAAAAAAAGGAAAGGGATACGTTAGATGCCTTTGAAATGTGGTGCTGGAGGCGGATACTGTGCATTCCAAGACGCAAAACACATGTACATCTACATACATACATACATACATCCTTAAAGGGCTGGCAGTTTCAGAGAGACTCCACTACACGTAGAAAAAGGACTATTTTCTACTTTGGCCATATTATCAGGAAGAATGCGGAGTCTAGAGAAGCTTGTAGTCTAGAGAAGCTTGTAAACACTAGAGGGAAGGTGAGCGAGAGGACGGTCTCCTATAAAATGGTCAGATGAAATAAAATAACTGACGGGATCATCCCTAAACGTTCCTTTCAACTTGGCACAGAATCGGGATCAGTAGAGATAGATCTTCTACCGGATTCCAGCTGATGACTACGACGAGCATTGAGCAAATAAGAAAGAAGAAGAATATTGTCATTAATGTGTGCGAAATTTCAAGAAAATCTTATCGGTGAAGTTGAGTTTCAATTGATTACAAAATTGAACCAATACTTCCAGTTGAGGTAAAAATATGAAGATATAAAATTTATAATTTTTATTACATGTAAAAAAAATTCGTTCTGATCCGTTGAGCGGTTTGGGAAATAATTGAATCCAAAAACTTAAAAAAGGACACGTTTGTATAAGGGGAGGTACCATTACCGGCCAACTTAAAATTTTGAAAAAAATTTATGTCGTATCGATAAGAATTCTAGAAACCGATACTAAGTTTCACTTCAATAGACACACATGATAACAGACATATACATTTTTTTCTAGATCATGAAAACGTGATCAGTGATCGATTCCGAGTTCGAATTTTCGAATGATCACAAAAATAAAAAAAATATTCTTTAATGTCATTTTTGATAATATTAATTTTACAATTTTTTTATCCAAAATCGGCTACTTTCGAAAGAGACCACAGCGTGAGAACACGCGTCAAATTTCTCATGTGGGATATTGTCGTTAACCGTTTAAATGCCGCTATTAAGTCGTAAACCTTTTATTTATTATTTTATTTACGCGTCAATTAATATCAGAATATCAAATCTTTATCAATCAGTCGCTTCGATAAATTGCAACATTTAAACGTAGATTTTAACATATTCAAATGGGACTCGTTCGATCAAGCGTATAACACCGAATAAGCTAGTCGCCTTCGATTAAGTATCAAAATACAAAGTAGCCTCCGAAGCGTTATTATTTACCAGAATCTTATCTTGTTTTGAAATTGGCATGTCGAATGTTGGAAATACCTGTACATAAGCATAAATCGTTCGTAATAATTTCACCAGTTTAAAATTAACTCGGTGTAATTTTTTTCCACCTGTGCTGTGTATTTATGTCGGATATTAACTATGCATTAGGTGTGTAGTATTTTTGGATTTGTATACTCGAGTTGCTACTTAGGTCGGGTCGATAACGTTTCGACATAACGACCGTTTATGTCGCCAGAAATCTATTTTATGTCGTTTAATAATTTGACGGCTCAATCGCGACACTAAACCGAATTTGCATACGTTATGCGACACTTAAAAATATAATTTAAAGATTCTTAAAAATGCAGCCGAGTGTTGGCATTCGAAAAGGTTTCATCTCGGCGCATAGACTATGTAGATTACCTTAAGGGACTTTAGAGGCCAATTATGCTCGGTGCTGGGGTCTCGCGGGCTTTTTGCCTCATCGGGCGCTAAAATAAGCCCCCGAAATGGACCCGCGAACTTCAATTCTTAATTTAAGTTCATTACGAGCCCTTTCTGTCTGTTGCGGGGAAGAAAAAAAATTGAATATTTCGCCGTTTGCTGCTGCGATCCGTTGGGAATTAATTCTCTTGCTATGAAAACATTTGAAAATTCTTGTATTCGAAACATAAAACTGAATTGCGATCGTAAAATCCAATTGGACCTTTGTTTTAAATTGAAAATAATAAAAATTAAAAATGTATCTGTCGTACGGGTTTGTTGTGACCCATCGACCAATGATCTCTCTGTTCTGAGAGTACCTACACGTTGTGTGTAAATATTCGGTGGATCTATTCTATGCTTTATTCACGGATTTATTTATTTATTAGTGGTAGATGTAGTTTATTAACAACAATAAACTACCTCTACCACACTCATTTTCCACTTTTTTCTTTTTATTTTTTTCTTTTTCCACTTAAATTTAAATATTCCAATTCTTCAATGCACAGTCCTTTTAAGTGATCTCACCAAACTAAGAGCAACTTGGCTCGTCCGACAGCAAAGAGTTTTGATAGTTAAAAGTTTTATGCGACCTCTGTTATTATGTAGATGTTGTCTAAACACTTAGTTTTGGCAGTAATATACCAAGAGTCGCACCGTGAATATCAACATTTTTAATTGATTTAATCTACATATATTAGTGAAGTGAAAATGTATACGAGAAAGTGTGAAAGCATATAATAAAAAAGTTTTTATGAAATAGTGTGAAAAAAGTAATTGATACTATTCAACTACGTAATATATCAAGTTGCGTAGGGGTGGCGAAAATACGGCATCTAAATTTCCAGCTGTCATCACATCGATCTGACAGATAATTCCAATATAATTTTAATGATTAAATTATTCTAGTTGTATGTCGGAAATATTTGCTTATTTTATCATCGGCGGAGAAAATTCTAAAAAACAAACAATCGGTAAAGTTTTTTGGTGTTGTGAACGGGAACGGGAATTGTATTTGGGAATTTGAATTGTTGTGTTGGGAACGGGAATTGTATAGAGAAATCGGAATATAACAGATTTATTTATTTTCAGGTGGAATACATCGATTTGAAAAACGGTCAGAAGTATCCATTGAAGCCGTTAAATCAAGCTCGTCATAATTTCTCATCAGTCACACATTATCGCGATTTGTCCACTGATGTCTACGCCATTCGTGGTTTTGAGGTATTGAATAGCGAACGATACACAGGAAAATATTAACTTTAGTTGAAAGGTGATGCAATTGTAATTACTTCAATAAATTGATAGCAAGAGAGTATAACGTTTATTGATTTCGGATAGGTGGACCAGCAAGACTGGGGATTGGAAGATCGTCGCTCCATTGTTGGTGGCTACTGATTTACATAGTGCTTCCGTAATTGACGAAAACATTTACCTAACAGGCGGGCGTGTTTTTGAAAATGGAAAAGATATATGTATCTATAAATAAAGTGCAAATATATTCAGTGGAGTGCAATTCTTGGACTTACGGCGCTCAGACGATTCAGGCAAGAAGTTGTCATTCGGTGAATATCAACTACTATTATTACAACTATCGCAAATAACACAAAACTCTCCAAAATAAAACTAGCTTAATTTTGATTTCATTATTTTTAGATCGTCGTATGCAAAGGAAAACTGTTTGTCGGTGGTGGCTTCATCGAACAAACGCGCACTCCTACAGACTGTTTCGAGTATTACGATCCGATCGCAAATCTGTGGACAGAATTGACCAAACTACCGAAACCTCGGGATTCAATCAGTCTCTGTTGTTTCCAAGATAAAATACTTTGCATTGGTGAGCTTTTTATATACAGCTGAATTTTAATTCATATGATTTCAATGTACACATTTTAAATGCAATTATTGTTTTCATTTTCAGGTGGATATGATGGAAAGACTCATTTAAATGATACTTGGTAATAGGATGACAAATCTTGGAATGCTATAAAAAATCTTAATAAAGGGAGAACTATGGCGGTTGCTCATGTCATTCCATTTGATTCAATAATTTGATCGACTACAGCTTTTTGTATGAATTGAATAATACAAAAAAATAATAATGGAAAATACAAAAATAATAAAAATAAATGTATGATAATATAAAATAATCAATAAACTTTTTGTACTATTTGAATTTTTAATGTACTTGCCTTGTATCTAAATATTTAAATAAATACATAAATATAATATATTAAACGACGTCATAAAATCGTTACTATTTTTCTGTGATTATTATATACTAGTTGTTTTACCCGGCTTCGCTTAGTATTTTTGTGATCATGCGAAGCTTGAGATTTTGACAGATTTGAACTCGGAATCCGTCACTTATCACGTTTTCATAGTTTAGAAAAACTACTAAAATATAAAATATAAAAGAACCCCAGCTTAATGTAATTAGATATAAATGAACGTAATCAAATACATTACTTAAAGCCGTGTATCACCTTTATATCATTTCATACTTACGTGAATAGCCTAGTAAAAATCGTAATTTTTACACATAAAATTCAACATAATATGTTACTTAATCAACATCATAGCAAAATAAGTCAATAGCTCGCAGACATGAATTAAAAAAGCATTTTCTTATTTGAAAATTAAATATATAATTTCATGCAATTTAAATAAATTTCAGACCGCAGATAATTAAGTGGCGACCTTTTATTATACAAAAACAACTCATTACAACGATATTGCTGCGAAGAGGAGAGTTAGTATTTTTTGAGAAGAATTTGCATTGCGAGGGTAGGTTACCTCTCGGTGGAAAAAAATGGTAACTACGGAGGGCACTTAAGAAACCGCTAGAAAGTGGAGACGTTAACCCTCTTACGGCCCACCCCGCAAAGATAGAGACGTCTGCCGAATAGACGCGCGTCTGCAACAAATCACCGACTAACTAGAGTGCACTCTGAGCCACTCCACCGATAACGACGACCGGGTGGCTTTGCTCAAACGGGAATTGGGTCTCAATTTACTCCCCAAATCGAGCAATTAAAAAGCCAAACCCTAGTCGGGGGGGGGGGGGGGGAGGGTCACGCCAACCCATAAGAAACACTATCCGACCGGACACAGATCGGACGATAATCGAGAAAAAGTTGCGGCTTACATCTGACGACATCCGGCTGGCATATTTCTTGCAAAATTCCTCACATTTTTCCTTGGCACAAGAGCAGTAAATTAGATCGGAGCTCGCTTTGATGTCGTCGCATCCCCATCTCGCTCCCTCCATTCAACCCCTTTTGCTCGCAGCCGTGAAATGACATATAATTCGAATTCCCCATCTTCATATTTCACGCCAGAGAAATATGATGATGGATCCCGGAGGAGAAGACCCCCTGATGAAGACGATGCATCACAAAAAGAGAAAAGTCACCGATAAGTAAGTAGTCGGCGCCTAGCAAAGGAGAACGTGAAAACGAAAACATATGCATTGCTCAAATATGCCCTTATATATTTTTAACGTTCATTTCCATTCCCCCTAGGAATCCCATTATCGATGGTGAGCGGATGTATTTGAAAAAATACATATAATATACATATGTTACATGTTAAACTAATCAACACCGAGCATATACGCTTAAAAATATGCCTTTTTATATTCACCTAAATATGTATATACGTATGTCTGTAACTAGCAAAAAAGCATACACTTATACATTGTCCATAAAGCTGATTGTCACACAGTGTAAAATGTGAACAAATCCAATTTTTGAAATGTAAACCACTGACTTAAGATAGGTGTTGGATGGATGCTTTTCAATTAATAATACACCACTCCACTTGTGTTCAAAGCAAGAGAGCAGAAAAGCATTAAAATTTATATCGGAATCATACATATATCAATCAGATCGACGCGACGTTCGAATCGTCTTATAACCAAATGTCGCTTGCACCCAACTGTCAAAATTTAGCATGTCAGGTGCCCAGTAGTAGAGCTTGAAAGGATGAGAAGTTATAATAATTAAGTATAATCATCCATTTTGGTATGTGATAGCTCTCGAAATCCAATAAAAATAAAATATAATATTAAGGATTAAAAATTTTGCAGTTCGACAAGCGGGGTAGGATCAGTAGTAGATGAACTGTCCATTGAATAATAATTATCAATTGGTGTAAGTATAGACCGGATGTGGAACAAATTCGCCCATTGGTTGTTTAGATAATTTCAATAACTTCCGCTTCTGACGTTTCGATGTGCATTCGGTATACATATGTATGTCGCTCACTCGTATCGAAGGGAAAGTCTCATTATAAAAACAATCCGTTGAGTATGTAAGGGCTAAATACTATTTAATTATAGAATAAAAACTATTTTTCTATATTTATAATTTAAAGGTTAACACTTATATTGTGCTTAGCCTAACGTATACTCTATAGTTGCTTTAAATGTGTTATTTAATAGATTTCTTAGCACATTATTTACATATTAATTTATGAAACGAATTAATTAATACAAATAATATTATTACTTTTTAAAAATTGCCAGGTTCTTCTGCTTCACCTTTATCTGAACACTAAATCATTTTAGACCACAATGGCACTTATTGTTATAAAATAGCACATAACGATCAATACGATGTTTGGTACGGTGACAGTTATTACAATTCAAAAGTAATAATGATAGAAAAAAAAGTCTTCTGAATTGAATAATGGCTTAACAGGTTTATATGAGTATTCGAATCGCGAGGTCCATGACGTCACAAACCCTTCCGGTCGTCGTCGAAGACTAAAAACGACTCGAAAAGAGGTCTCGGGTCTTTTTGGAAGGCAAAAGGAGCCGAAACTCGCTGCTCTCATCCGGAATTCTGAACGCGTGCCGTGTGTGAATTATGCACTTCGAAGAGGCAACCAAAAAAACATTCCACAACATTGTAAAATGAAGGTCGTTTTCGTTTAAATACGATGGGAAAGGATGCTATAAAAGGTGTACGTGGACCTTTAAGCAATTTTTTCTTGTATTCGTATTTTGATTATCAAATACGTATACTTGATTTTTTAAGCATTCAAACGTTTTGAAGATAAATTTCTCACACTAACATTGAAAATAAGATTATTTTCATATTATTCATGTAATAATCATATGCAGCAAGCTAAATATACGTATAGGTATTTGGCTTAACCCAGCCGTAAGATTTGCACTCATTTATGTGCAGCGTTGTGCGAAAAATGTCTCCGAGTATGTTTTCTATGCAACTGCATTCGAGGTGCGCAAATTAAAGAGCATGCAGGCGAGTCAGGTGCATTTGCATAGGTGCAGTGTACGCGTGGAATATCCCGCTCCCCCACCTCGTAATTAACACGTTCAATTAATTCTTTCTTCGGAATAATTGTTTGTGAGTTGTATGCACCAAAGGGGGTGATGCATTTTACACATATGCACTTAGCGACCCGATAATTACCGTAATGGGGAAACGGCGTCGGGGGCCATTAGCCAGTCTTAACGCTTTGGTGATTAAACACACTTCTTTTTAATTGTCCTCGACAACAATAACGTTGGACCGTGGCTTTTGACCCAAAAGGCGTGATGATGCAACGTTGGAAGATAGACGACTTCATTAACCCACTTACGCACAGACTGCATTTCCGTTTAAAATTTTCTTTTGAAATTTTGAACATCCGAAAAGTTTCGCACCTCGTCTTTCCCACATATATACATAATTCTTCAGCTTACATTAAGGTTCAAAAGATTCTGTAAATAATGCTGTAAAATTTTATTCAAAAATAATTATTTTGAAGGTAAACTTCCTTACGCATAATATAGTGAATCAGATTTATGCCGAAGAACGTTTTACGAATCTTTGTATATCCACTCTTCTGCGCCATTGAAAGCTTCTCCTCCTCACAAACCTGACTTGTTACTCTACTGGTCTACATATATGTATGTATACGTATATGAAACGATGCATGCTCGAAATAACGAGAAAATATAGGAAGTGGAATTCGTGGGTGATAAGCATTAAGTGGATATAGTGGAGAGTGAAGAGATTGAAATGGCAATAGGCGGGTCACGTAACTAGAAGAATGGACAAAAGTGGACAAAAGAAGTACTAGAATGGTACCCGATAGAATGTAAGAGGATAAAATGAAGACTGCAAGGAAGACGGGTACATGAAAATGGGAAAATGTGTGGAGTGAGATGGAAGAGAGTTGCGCAAAACAGAGACGAGCTTGGAGGCGTGTTGGAGAGGTCTTCATCCAGCAGTGGATGGTGAGTGGCTGTAAATAATAATGATGTGTATATAGGATTTGGTGGATATGATGGTGAGTGTAAAATATTGAAATGACAATGAGCGGGTCACGTAGATAAAACAACGGCCAATAAACGGAAGAAATAAATCATTGAATGGTACCCAATAGAGTGTAAAATGGTGCAAGGAAAGCAAGGAAGGTGCAGAGAATAGAAGCGTGTTCGAGAGGTCTTCATCCAGCAGTGGATGGCGAATGACTGTAATTGATGGTAATGATGATGGTTTGGAATTTGTGTAAAAATGTTTCATTTCTGTAGTGTGTACTGTATAAATTTAATTACTAATAATTTCAATGACTTTTATGGTTCGGATTCCCGAAAAATGAACCCAGACGTGAAGATAATTGTATCATGACCTATGTTAATAGACTTTTTTGAAATATCTAAAAAAAAAAGCATTAAAGGTTTTGCAAGCAAATAGAATATCCTAATAAATTAAATTAATGTTCGAATTTAATTACTTTTGAATGACTAATAAAATAAATCAAATTTCATTTATTAGTAAATATGACGAGGATTTTGTTCATTAACTGGATTTGAGATGTATATATAGCTACATACTCGTAAGGACCGTCTAATTATAAAAAAGTGAGAAAAGTTCATATCAAATTCTTAAATACCACAGTGCAAAAGGTCGTTTAAATATTCAAAATATCTAGTGCTCGATTATTATTATTGGTCTTAATGAACCCAACATACGTGATTCATTAATTTGAGCGCGAGGATAATAAATAATGGTCGGCGTACAAACCAGTTGATTAATCGAACGGAATTTCTTTTCCAGAAGATTTATCGCGTATACCAATCAAAATTCTCCCACACCATAGTAGACGACGATACAATAAATACGCGATTTTTTTCAAAAATTTTAAATCGAAAATAAATGTCGCTAAGTATATAAATTCACGAGTCGTGATCGATCGAATCGCGCGTAGCAGCCGCGTCTTAAAACACTCTTCAGTATCGATTTCAACTAATATTTAATACAATTTTTCATTTCAATTCTTAATATGACATACGAATAAAAGGTGCCGGCAGAGAAAAGGTCAAATATATTTTCAGAGATCAAATAATATTTAATATAAAAAAACCTTATTTATTTTTATTTGAACTTTATTTTATTTGAATTCATTTTTTAACCAAAAAAAATTATTTAATATCGCAATACTTATGTAGATTCATTTAAAAACTAGCGCGATTAAATTAAAATTATTAAACTTATTCAAATTAAAATTATTACTATACGTACATATGTTTGTACATATGTATATACATACATACATACATGTGTACTTACAACATTGAGGGCGCGATCACACAGCGAGGGATGCGGTACGCTGTACGTGGGATATTTTTTTAGATAGTTTTAAACATACAAAAAAAATATATTTCGTATACGCGGTATCGTGCGGTATATACATGGGATCGTCTATTCATTGGAGCGGTCTCGTTGAAATTTAAATATATGAGCTAAAAATTTTAATATTGATATATTTATCCTAGTCTTAACTTGACAAAGTGCAAAGGTGTTGATTTTTGAAGCACGATCGAATTTCACAAAGGAAAATAATTAAATCGCACATAATTTAAAAATACAAAAAATTATCCTCGCTCACAATTTCGGGTCGTTTTTCTACATCGAAGTCTACTCTGACATTATATAGCATTTGGAAAAAAAATATATATATATATATGTAGAGACTAGTTGCTTTCGTATATATATAGAATTCAGGAATGAAAACAATTTAGACTATTTCCTTAATTAGAAGAACAAATCAATAATAATTTAAATGTTTTATTAATATTAGTTTTATTGATCTTTCTATATAATTTAAACCGGCTGCTGCGACGACACAGCCACAGCAAAGAAATTAATTTGAAAGCAAAGCTCACCGGACCGAGTGGTAAATTGATTTTCGTCCCACCTTCCGGTGATGAAATAGATCGCTTGCGGGGTTAAAAAGCTCTCCGAGTGAAACCAAATAAAAAATCGTGACATTAAACTATTTAGCACAGACCTGGTAAAGCTGCTATTAAAGTATGTAGGATAGAAGTATTTACTTTTAAGTTGTAAACGTAGAAAAACATAAATTGCATTTGACATGTATTTTGCCCGCAGATTCTCAACGAATTGTTTTTATCTTGAGGCACCCCCCTCATTACTGTATGTATGTAATATTCAAAGTTGCGAGGTCAATGACCGGGGTTTTTTTATACATAATTATTGGTATTGGGTTTTGTAAATTAAACATATATTTTTGCTTACGTCACACGATGTAAAAATGCGTACTTTTCATATTATCCTTCCGATTCCGATTTCAACTTCAATTTCGACTTCGATGTTTTATAATTTTATTATAATTTTTTATTGCATAATTTAATTGGCATAACCAATTATCGATTTCTGTTTCAGCTCCGATTCCGATTAATTATTTCTATTCATATTGTAACTTTATTTTAAATCATGTATCAATCCGAAAGCACCCGTTGAAATTTCAACGGGCATAAAAGTAGTCTTATATAATTTGCATTATTTAACATTTTAATGTACTTATGAATTTTTAATTCTGTTGTTAGATCCATACTCACTACATGAGTTACGGAAACTATAATATCATTGACTATCTCCCTGTAACATATGTATATGTACGTATTCAAAAAGTTAAAACTGAAAAATCCATATTAAAGAAAAGCTCAAAAATGTAAACCCATTAGCTTCAACTATGTATTAATATAATACAATTCTGGTGAACGAAAACACCGAGAGGTCCAAACACGTTGACCCGTCGCGCTTTGTTGCGTACAATGACGGGATGAGATTCGGTCGTTTATCGGACAAAAGAGCGATCGAACGATCGATCCAGGCTCTTTTTTATTGTAGTTTGCAACCGATCGTCGTCATCTCACTTTCGTTATTACGAACGGTAATTTTAAATACAATGACGCGACACTATAGGCAGGTAGGTATCCGAGCCGGCAGTTCAAAGGCAGTCGCTGTCAACTCGCGGACCGTGGACCCACGATTGAGATAAGGGCCGCGAAACAATAGCTACAACGTATCGATGCTTATCTCTCGGATCGTACGCGTTCTTCTACTATATGCTACTACGGCAAAAAACAAAATTCGATGATATGCCGGGATCAGTCATATCAATCTTCTGATGATTCAAAATAGCATTTCAGAACGATTAAAACTTTAATGGATAATTTAATTCAAAATAGCATTTCAGAACGATTAAAACTTTAATTGAATTTGTTCCGGGCAATAACATACGAAGAGGGACATTTTTTTTTATTATAGTACCTAATATTAATACAATATCAAATCATTGCCTCTATTTACACATTTTCTTGTGTTATCCTTTTCAGATGAAATCTTGCACATTAAAAGAGCGAAACTTCTATTTACAATTTTATTTTTTATATACATATGTATGTTACAGTGAAAGCATATTTCAAGTGAAAATGTATCAAACAGTGAATTTACAACGCTTAACTCAATAAATTTAACCCTAACAACCCAATCTTAAATGAATAGGGCCAACCCTTATTAATCAAACCTATCCTAACCCTTAAACAACCCCAAACTTAACAATCTAATCTTAAATGAATAAAACCAACCCTGAAAATGTAACTGGTTATGATTTCACTGAAACGTCAGTGAAAATATATTTTCACTTTAGTAAAAATATATGTGAAATGATGAGAGCCTATAATGAAAATTGTATAAGATGTAGTGTGAAAAAATAAAGTTATAGGCATTTCAACAATTAAAATCTGACAAAACACAAACAAGGCTACTAGCCCATTGGCGGCGAATAAGCTGTCATCGTCTCCAAAAATTTTGGATTCTTAAACGGGTTTTTAATGTTATTATTCACCATCGAACTAGCGGAAGCAATTTAAATTTCTATTGGTGACCAAACCGCGCAAAATGGCGAGGTTTCAAACCGATCAGAAGAATGTAGGAAATAGTATCAGACCAATAGGCGAAGTAAAACTAAGAAAAGCCTTGTAAAAATAATGTATGACGATCACTGCATCAGTACCTATTACGTAGAATAGACCTAAGATGTATTGTGAACATTAATTATGAAAAAGCATTTAAAAATTAATTTCAAACTTCTTCTCCTACCAAATTTGCTTAGTAAAACCAAATTATTGTCCCTCTCATATTTTCGTAATGACTTTTCTAGTAAAATATCAAGAAATCACTGGAAAACAATCTTTCCAAATAATTCTTTCGTTAAGTAATCGATTTTGAACAAACTAACTGTCTTTTCATGATGAACTACATATATTCATACAAATGTATTTGGTGTTTACAGTTTACGTTAGTTTCTGGAAACAAGTCATTTCACGGTTTATATGAAAATGTTTTTTATTAGTATAGAAACACTAGCATATTTCAAATAGAATATTGTTCCAATGAAAAATGACATTCGCGTTCTACATATGTACATACATAATATATACATGGTTCCAAAATGCGCAAACTGAAAACGATCAGAATTGATATAAGCGTACCTCTCCGGGCCGTGCGTACTGGGAAGTGCCTCTTCGACGATGGTATAAATCTTTTCTTTTCTCTGGGCACTAATCGATCGCTATCGCGGAATAATGGCTAAGAGCTTTTCAACGCGCGATAAAAATCGTTTAGTGTCACTGTTCGGGTCTTCGCGTTTCGGACTAACGACTGCCCCCCCTCCTCAACGAGTGATTCAAAGGCTTTCAAGCGAAATAACCCGACGACCAATACTCTTTTACTGGAGCATTTGCTTGCTTAATTTGACGCGTCTTTTGCGGAACACACTGCGAACCACGAAACACTCTCTATAACCTTTCCTGGAATAGATACCTCTATAAAAGGAGTCTCAACACATGAATCACTACTGAATGCATAAAATTAATCAACAGTAAGTTGAATTCCTCTTTTATATTGCGGTTTTAACTTCGACTTTCTCAATATAAATGGTGATTTGCATACGATTTTCTGAGAAGACTTTTGTCGATTTTTTCACACGACTCTTATTACTGTACAGGTACATCCTGCGGACGCCACTGCCGTACATATGAATGCACATCCTCTCATTTAGCGAGCGTCTTTGAGGTTTGGCGCGCACGTACGCGCGTGTGTCAACGCGCGTGCACACCATCGATTATTCATCCTCGTGTGTGCTTTCCACCGGTTGGCCCTTTGTTTCGTGCGTCGTTTGGGTCTCCTCCTCTCTGAATTTCCTCCGGTCGTTTATATGCGCCGGAGGTCCAGTCCGTGGCTCGTTTTCTGCCCGAGATAAGATCTGCGGCGGCGATCCACCTCACCGGCCATACGACGGCCATCTGCAAAGATATGCGGTGCTAATCGAAAACGTTCGAGAATTCCTCCGGTTGTTCAAATAAATACCCCACGGGGTTTTGTTTCATTCTTTTCGTAACAGTCGCACAATTGACTTACGGCGGTGGTGGGTCTTCAGCCTGCCGGTCTTTACCAACTTCCCTCTTTAACTCTGGCTCAATAATCGCAAGACGCTCCAGTGCATATTCGAACCATGTATTCAATTTAATTTGATCCTAAACACATCGAATTCAATACATTATAATTTATTGTATGTAGAAGTGAAAATTCCAAAGTTGCTATTTTTTTATAAGAACAAACACCCACCTTTGTCTTCTACAATTATTCTATGAACATTATTGGAATAAGTCTTGTTTATTACGGTCATTAATTAGAATTCATGCAAAATTTCTAACCATTTTTGATTAACTTAAATGCAATAATAATAACTGTTAGTCACCAGTTCAACTAATAACACCGAGCAACAAAAAATCACGTTGTTTACTTACCAGAGCTAAATCAATCATTACTAAGTTTAACCTCTTGAATTTGAATATGACAATGATTTTTGATGGTTTATTTTCGTTTATAAGTAAAGCCCGGACCCAGAAGGTGCCGCGTATTGTTCAAATGTTGTAAATGCATTGTTAAAGGTTTGCCGAACCTTTTTTACAAAGGAGATTTACAACGATGGAACAATGAGCGGCACCTTGGCTATCCTAATTCTATTTATAAGGTACGAGCGTCTAAAAAAATTCACTTACAGATGGCTTTTGCATCCTTGACTCAAAATCTAGTATTGCTGTGCCAAAAGTGAGTATTGAAATCAATTGTCAAATATTATTTCTATTAATTTATATTATATTTTTTTGTTTTAAAATATGTATAATTAATTATCTACTGAATTTTAAAAGTCAAAAATATTTTTCTTAGACATTTAAACTCATAATCACGAGTAGATATGTAAAACTAGTGTGGTGTCAACATTAAAATCTTATTTGTGTTATAATGATCAAATCGATTGAAAAAATATTTTTATTTAACTCGAAAATTCTGGTAGTGGAATAGAATTTTTGCTCAATTTATAACCTACTTATCAATACCAGGTCAATTTTCTTGAAATTTCGCATACATACAGACTTCCGATAACGATACATACTATCTGTTTATTTGATTACCATTTCAATCAATCAACTTGTTGATTTTTCGCGTTTTTCCAACGGTTAAGGGATAAAAAATGAAACTTTGTGCAACTATGAAACTTAAAAAGGGCTTTTAAAACATATTTCACAAAAAGTCTTAATCGCAAATATCCACGTCAAAATCTAAAAGCTTCATCGCCACCATACACGAACAGCTGTATTTTGGATGAAACTGACTTACTCCACTCAGACAACTATAATTTCCGAATTATATTCTATATCAACAGTTCAGTGGCGCTTTCCTTTCATGTCCGGTGCAACGTCAGCAGATTTTTAATTCGATTTAAAGGCTCGCCCTTCGCCCCATTGTCCCGACCATCCGTTTGACGGAAAGGTGTTAAAAGGTGCATCGCTCTTCTTGCTGGAGGGGAAGAGGAGAGGTTAAGAGTACAAATTAAACAGGTGTACCGAAGCTTTTCAGGTGCTAAAATCGAGCGTTCACACCGACATAATAGACACACTAGTGCATAACATATCAAAAGTAATACGATGACTCAATTTAATCGACGTCTAATTTGTTCTATATATTTTGAAGGAATTTATATTCGTTATTTAAGTATTTCTTAATAGCGAATGACGTAATATTGAAGGGAAATTTCCATCCCCATTATAATCGTATTATTTCGACCTGATTATCATTTAAGTGTCGAACATATGGACGTCTAACGCTTCGAGTGCCGCAATTTGACCCAAAAAAATGTTGATTTAATTAAAGCGAATTGAACGGCATTATCATTTTGAACTCCCCCGGGGGGTGTAAAGACCATGGGAAAGAATGACCAAAACGGCGTTTAACCGCTTCTTAAGAATTCTATTGTATCACCAGGTACAAAATAAAAAATAAAGACGGACCTCAATCAAGATAATTCGAATCCATATAAAATTATAGACAAGAATGCCAAAATTAAAATGCTCTTTATGACGCACACATTATCCAGTGCGCCTTGTATCGTCTTTTTTCATCCCAATTTTAAATATTTCCGAGAAATTTGGCACCAAAGTACGGCCGGTCAATTTTGATACGATGTGTATTCATAATGCGTTTCGGATTTTCGGGCGCGCAAAGTACTCATTGAAATTGCTAATTATGTGCATAACTGAATTTAATTTTCAAATTTTAATATTGACGCAAATTATCGCACGTTTAAAATATATATTTTGGACAGTCTATTAATCGCGTAAATAGCCTGTCAAATCTTATGGCAGATAAATAAATTAACATTTTACTATTAATTTCTGCACAGTGTTTATTACCCAGAAGTATCATTAAGGATCGTTAAATTTATAATCAAATTTATGCTTAAATTATTACTTACATTATCAAACCAACTATTTATGGTGTTTGTAGGTACATTAAATACATACATTAGTATTACCATTGAAAAATTATCTGTGATATATATGTACATATATAAAAAGAAATTTATGTATGTATTATGTACGTGTGTTTTTTTGCATGGATAAGTATGTATATATTTACATATGTAGATTTCAAAAACTAAATATTAGAAAAATTACCAAAAGTTCTTAAAATCGCAACCGTGAACACTGACAAGATCACACATACACGAAGTCACATACATACGCATGCTCATTTGTACGCGGATGGCCGGAAAAATGTGTGGGAACGGAATGAGAGGGTAGCGCGGGGGTTGAAGTGAGGGAAAAATAGGTGAGAATTGACCGCAGGGGTGTGCATGCTGAAATCGCTTGAGCCAGGACACACCGGGTGGCTTGCGAGCAACTTGGTGGGTGAATTTGTTGCGCGACCAGATAAAACGTATGCAGTTGTATGCCACACCGGGAAATTCATTGGTTGCCCAAGCCATAAAATCACCTAACTAGTGAGATCAGGTGCCAGCCTTTCATTCTGGTCACGGTGATTTTAATGCTTGAGTGACAAGCATGATCCCTGATCTCTGATCTATAACGTTGTATTGAGGCGTGTTCAAGTTTTCAATTCTTTTCCAAAACCGACCGTTGAAATATCACCGGGAACGACACAAGTTGGGTAGGGTGACGATACGTTCCGTTGTGTCCGGAACAGTCTCATTTTTACGTGCTTTGCGTTCGTCCTGTTGTTTTCATAAATTTGTTTAATTTGTCCCGTTTTGTCTATATACTGATGCACAGAAGATTTTTTTGTCCCCTTTTCATTTTTTCTCATACGAATCTATTATAAATAATAACAATATATTTATTTAAAAGTAACATTTTAATATTTTGTTACACAATTCGTTTTACATGTTTCTAAAAAAATCGCTCTGTGCCGTTATTTTCATGATAATTATTTTAAAACAACTGTAAAATACAATATTATATTATACATATTTAATTTTTTATCTTCTTTTAAAGAAATGTACATTCTGGTAAAAATCATATTACTTGAAAAAAGAAGAAATCAAAATTTTCAGTTGTACATAATTTTTACAATTTATAGAAAACGAGAACATCTATTTGTTAATTTGTTAATTATTTTATTTGTTAATTTTACATGTATCAAAATAAAATTAGCCTGCAGCGCATGAACATCAAATATAATATGATTTTTTTTTTATTTCGTTTCTATTTTCTTTGTACGCTAAAATTGTATTATAGATTCTGAAAAAAAAATTCCTTGACAATATTAATGGTTAGTTGAGGGAAAAATTACAAAAATTTTGGATGTGCATTTTTTTGGGAGAGGGAACAATTTTTTGCGGAGCGTCCTCTTTAGAGTCCGTGGAAATATGGTCACCTGTGTATAAGAATAATAGATAAAGTATTTTTTTATAAAATCAGTGGTGAAACTTTGAAATGCTGATTTCATTTATTTGAAACAAAATTGATTTATATCTCTGGTCAAGTATATGTGAACGCATTATAGCCGCCAGGGACTATGACATAATAACTCTGACCACTAATGATCAAAAATATTTTTACTTTATTGTTTTAGCATTATATTTGAACGTTTATTTTCATGTGATGCTTTGAATCCTTTTATGATATTTATTCATTCTAAATACAAGAATCACCTGTCACGTTTAGTAGGTGGGTGCGGCACGTGGCGAGCCAGGAACAAATAATTTTTTCCAAAATAAAAAAATCCGGTTCCAAAATTAATTTATTTCCATAAATATGTATGTATATACATACATATATGAAACGATAAGCGCGTTACGTATCGAACGTTCATTAGTGAAACGCGGAATCGAAAACTATTATCGTAACAATATTTCAGAGCATCACCATAATCTTTTTAGCGGTCTGTTTTTTATGACGTTTACAAATTTCCTAATTATGAACGTTTAACATAAAAATGTAGCACTTTTCAAAACGTGAAAATCTCACCCGATCCGCGTTCGTTCATATTTAATTACAATTTATCGTGTCGTTGAACGTTAATGGCGCCCGTTCGTTCGCACCGAATCGTTAATTTAATTTAAATATATTTCATACCATGTAATCGTGTGATGAACCGATGCAGAAACAACCTTCAAGATATTTTTTATCAGAATTTCCCACCTGTGATTTTTGGCACACGAGGCAGCCGCACACCTAATTAATACATACTTACTGTACATGTATAAAATAAAAAGTATTTCTTAATTTATTTATTGAAAAATCAATAGGAATCAGATGTAGAAATTCGTAATAACAAAAAATAAATATAACAAAATAACATCTGAGCCCAATTATAGATTTATCCGTATTGGATATTGGATCCGTCACAACAATTAAGCTAGAAAAATCTAACAGGTGACGGTTGATCTGTGTTTTAATAACCACAAGATCTTACCAGCAGCGTATTTTGGTCGGGACTTGAACCCACGACATCTCTACTGGTAAGCAAATAGCTCTACCAGCGCACTACGCTGTGGCTATAATATGTCACCTATCTCTATGCTACAAACACACACAGTATCAATTTTTTTTAAACTTACCTAATCGATTGTTATAATAGTTTTAGATTTAGTTTCTCAATCCATTTAAGCCGTTTTCATGCAAATGTTTTAAAATATCTCCAATAATATATACTAACATAAATTTAAATTAAAAATAACTGAGAGAGGCTTACAAAAAGCTTTTAATAAAATATTATATTAACCTAAAGACTAATATAACCTAAACTTACATACATAGGATACCCATTAAGGAAATCCCAAATAACAATACACAAATGCAACAAATTAAAAGGTTTTTCTACGAAGTTAACGATAGGAAAATAATTTTTCCCTAATGAGTACGTGTACATATGTATGTACGATTACTCATTATGCTACACACCAAAGATTTTACACAAAATTTTATTAGTGTTATTGTAAAAGTACATTGTACATACATTGTGGATAAGCAATTAGCTACTTTTCATGCGTCTTGACTCAAGACTCTTGGAGGCGCATGCCCTTGTCGCACGTACATAATGTCGTATGTATGTAGTATGAACTATGTGCGCAAGCGCATGCGCCTCAAGACGGACGAAATGTGAACAAGTGGAGACATACATTATTTTAATAAAAACAATAATTTTATTTTACTACCGCCATCTATGTTTAAAACTAATCAACAAACGATGGATAAACGTCAACGACTATCTCGCTGGGCAGATATCAAACGCGTCTTACACGATATTTTTGCACCATCGTAATGGCGGAGGATCCATTTACTTATATTGATGATCAAAATGAGCAATATGGCAAAGTATGAAAACGATCGGATAAGAGGCAAACTTTTTCCTGAATTGTAATCGTAAGTGAAACGTAGAGGAGGTATGTAATAAATACCTATTAAACTTAAAGTAACGGAAAATGCTGCAGCAGAAACTTTCCCAAAATGTACCATATAACAACATCATCGCCAGCGATTTTCATGATTTAAGGCAACTTTTTCAATAGTGCGTTTCTGTGGGCGCGGGGCGTGCGGCAGGTAGCGCTGCGGGGTGTGCGCTGGCCAGAAATTCCATACATATATTTAACTTTTTAAAATTAACGTTAAATAGACTCAGCAAATATGTAGACATCCACACGTTCCAGAAAGAAACAAAACGCACTTTTCGTAACCATTTCCGTAACCACTTAATTCCGAGACCGAAATTGGTGATACAAATCAATATAAATTCAATGAAGAGACTGCGATTTTTGAGTGTGTCCCACCTTAGTCGCGGTGACATATGAGAATGCCGTTTTAATTGTGGTAAAAAACACGTTGGCGGCCGGGCGTGTACAAATCGTCCGGTAATGAAGAGGTTCTCGGTCGTTGTTTATTTTCGGGGATTATACAAATTTTTATAAGCAGTTTGCATTAAAATGAAACACTTTCGGGGGCGGGCTGGCGGGGTGGAGCGTTGTTGGGAATTTAATGGCCCGAAAAAATGCATATTCAATTAATTTACGTTGAATTAATTCCGTATATATTAGCATAAGTAATCCTTGACGCGATATCAAAAACTATCGTTCGATACGCGCATACATTACGCGTTTATGTGGATATTTCTAAATAACTAGCCTGCACCCGGTGTAGAGTATATTATAATAATATAGCAAACATACGAAGATTTCACTCGATCAATAAAAATCACGAAAACTATTCATTTGAACTGACTGCAATATACATACATATGTAAAATACGATGTGCACTGAAACGTATCATTCGTAATAGATGTTCAAGCAAATGTATGTATGTATGTCCACATTGCCTACATTTTTTCGTGGCTATCATCATGCTAATGTAATTAAATGCTTGTATAATCGAGTTTACGGTCGATTTGAACTTCCCCATATCCAATCGTTCGTGATACGCTCTTGTAGGTACACAGACCCAGCATGCATAACTATGTATGTACGTTTTACTACACGGGCATTGTGATCAAACGCCATTACAAAGTGAAATACCAAAACGAAGGAATTACGAAGGAACTCAATATTAAATTATTTAAAAATAAATTAAAATTCCATATACATATGTACATATATATATTCCTAGTGAAAAACCTTCGTCATATCAACGGAACGTTAAATATAAAATTTCATTGATTTTAAACAATGTCTTGTGTCTCCAACCAATCGATTTATATCGACAAATTTTTTGAAAAAGTAGCATTTTTTCATATATCTCTTATGTATTTGAGAATATTTTTTTTAAATAAACGCTTAATTTTTTAAGTTTGTTTGATTCGCCTATGATAAGTTTTAACTGATTAGCGAGAATTCAAATTTGCTATCTCGTCATTGGCTTCCCGCTGTATTTTTACCCTTATGGGGACTTTTGAACGAAACGGTGACTTCGAATTCCCGTTAATCAGTAAAAACTTGTCATAATCGACCCAAATAATTGGATGGATGAAATGAATGGATGAAAATTAGGCGTTTACTTTTTTTTTAAATAGTGAAAATATCAAAAATATTCTAAAATAAGAGATACAGATATGAAAAAACTTTGTCAAGATAAATCGATTGGTTGGAGGCATAAAAATTTGTTTAAAATCAATGAAATTTTTTATTCAACATTCCTTTGATTTGACAAAAGTTTTCCATCGATGAAAAACCCAAATTCGCATTTTTCGCTCCGGCCTAATATGTATAAATGTGTTATATAAAACTGAAATGTACTGAGGACTAAAAGATAATAGTATGAAAAATGTATTTAAATACGAGTTAATGATTTGTAGTAAAATTTTAAGATCAATGGATATATGATTTTTATGAATGTATGTAGTTTCTTCAACGTTTTGTATCAACTTCAATATTTTATATCAAGAAATAAGCAATGAAATATATATTTGATGCATAGTAGAAGATCACGAGCGGGCAGATGAACACCCCTGCCTCAGTAATGGTCTGGAATTAGTCAGCGAAATTGGCCGTTGCCATTATCGACGGAAAATTAGGAACGAAAAAGATTCTAGAGTGGTTCGACAAGCTTCCTGGTTCGTTTCAATGCCAGTGGAAGCCAATTATTATTTTTAAGTAAAAAAGTGTGTTCCACTTGCACGTACATTTTCCACCACATGCCTGACTTTAAAATGAACTATTGTTTTTAAATATAATATAATCTTCATTTAGATCACTCACTGCCTATTATACACATACATCGTGTATAAAAAATCAATAATTAAATATGTTAATACTTAATCGAAAAATCTCTTCTTTAAGATAAGTTCAAGAATTGCGCACATTTCTGCATTCGATAATCTGTCAGAATAATCAGTTTCCTGCAATCAAACATAGAAATATCTAATTTTATATTATTTATTTATAAAACACATACATATATGTACATGTAAGCTTTCTGGTATACATTTGTAAACGAGCATACATACGTAAGTGTGTTTTAATACTAATGCGTTCATAGCCGGGAGCGTGTGCTTTGGTTAATGAACCTATTTGTAGGTACAGAGAGATCTGCTCCGATTTCACTTTATAATTCAGAGACAACCGTTGGGACATTGTTACGAGCCAGATCTAACAATGAAATTTGGTAAATTTATCCTCAACGCATGCTACATATTCGTATACATTTATATCTATTGTAGGAACATATTGAGCATAATACGCTCGTTAGACCTGAGCAAAAAAAATTACGTACATACATAGATGCGCGATTTAAACGACGATTTTAGCCTCGAAAAAGTTATGATTCTATCAAAAATGAGCAAGCGTATCCGGTTGAATCTTTCGATAATATTTTTCAAGAAAAACCCTCATTAAAAATCGCTTTTATAATCGTCGGTAATGTATACGTCCTTTGTTCACGACTTGTCTCATTAGTCTAGCGAGATTTTGGTACGATAAAAAATGTAAATTGGTGGTTGTTGTAGAATAGATTAATTTATTTATATAAAAAAATGAAATAAAAATAAAATCTTGCAGCCGGATGAATCAGTGCCGCTTTTCAATTACAATCGGTACAAAATATCATCCATTCTCGTGGGTTTTGCTTATCTGTTGTACGCATGAGTCCGTCCATTGGTGATTTGTTTTAATAGATGTGTCGCACATGCATATATTGACGCACATTACGATTTTGCAGTTTCAGCGTGTAAATGAGATATGGTTTCCAATATCCATTACTCAGGTATATTGCGACGAGGTCGGCAATAACTCGTCTCCGATGCAAGCTGGACATCACACTTGTCATAAATTGGCGTCAGCATCCAACAGCTTGTGTGTCACGGCAAGATGTGCCGAACAAGGTCTCAGCTCTGAGGAAAATGCCTCACTGACACGTTTCATCTTTTCGTTGAATTTTAACTTGCCTTTTTATTGAATTTTTACTTTATTAACTTGTTACTGAGCGCTTTCAGCATCCAATGATCCGGATCAAATCGCTTCTTATTCTTGACCATACCATCAAATTCCAATCATTTTTTTATGCGGACGATTCGGGCACTTCACGCCCTTTTTTATGTGTGCTTTGAATTGATGTCAACTTCGTGACGCTACCATCACACTAGCTGGGTGTCGTAATTGAAGTGGATATCCATAAATTTTCATTTGGAAACATCGACAAAAACGTCATCGGAAAAAAAGCCTCTCAATCCCGCCGGAGGGGGAAAAAAGTATCCGAAGATTTAGAACAACCGAACGCGGACGGAACTTTTTGCAAAGTTGGAAAATTCGCTTCGCTCGGAGATTGTGAAAGATTTTCGCATCACGTTGCTTGTGCAACGTCTGAAGTTTGAAAGGAAAATTAAATAACGCCAAAAATTTAACAAGTTCACCTGATCTGGTAAACCGGATCGCTGTCGGGAGTTCGACAAGTGCTGAAGAGTTGTTCAGCACTTGGTTGATTCGACCAACTTTGACTAATTGACTAGGTAGGCAAACCCCACCTTGACTACCTACTTTGAACTGCTTTATTTGAAGATTAAATCGCTCGAAGACGCTTCGAGAATACTTCGACCATAAATTTTGAACAAAATTTTTCTTGTACGTAGATACGATTAATATACCCAATATAAACAAATATTGCAATAAATTTTTCAAAGAATTTTTGTACATCGATAGTATGTCAATAATTGTAAATTAATGTATTCTCTTCTATGATCGTAAAAAAAACACAACAAACCCATATAAATAATAGTGGCAAATGCTAGTGTGGGTGTCGAGAAAGATTCGGTAGGGGCGTGTTAGAAATTGACATTTAATGCATAATTTCGTGTTAAAACCAACGTTTGATATATGCGAGTTAATCTCGTGCCGTATAATTTTTGAATATTCGACAAGTTATTAATGACTTTTGCGTATGCGTATCTCAAAACAATCTACCAAAAACAAAAACGAAATAAATAAAAATACTTGCACCGATCTCTTTACATACTCGTACATACATACATATATATGTAGATATGTACATTCACACTAGCCGCAGATCGACTTTCGAAGGTCAACTTTTCAAGTTATCCCTGGTTTCGGGTGGGTAATTTGTGTCATTTTTTGAGGCTTTTAAGTCAGCTTAAGAGTTACGAGTCCGACGCGTTTAATTATTGCAATGTATGCGCTTTGCACACTTGCAAAGGCCGCGCATCAACGGAGGCGTGATTGACTGCACAACGGCCCGGTAATTGGAAATCTTAAGTTATGGCTGGATTGTCTCGTTTAAATTTAACCGGGGATATGCAGTAACCATGCTTTCGCACCAAACGAACAAAATCAGAATTATGAAGTAATTTTAATGAAGCAAGTCATTTGTTTCAATCCGATGTAGCAGAAACTGGTACACGCCCAAATTAAAAGTATATCACATCCAAGAGCTTAAATACATCTATGTTTCTGTTTTCATATTGATAACTTTTTACAATAAATTTTTTAAAACAGAAATATACAGTGATTCAATATTTTTTCTCAAAATTGACACCAAAAAAAGTTTCTATATATTTATCTATCCATTATATACTTACCACCACCATAGGTGCCACTACAGGTTGTCCAGGACGACACATATGGTCAAACTTTTGTACATAAGTACCAAATACCATAATTACACACAATGATTATATACAAAATATGAGCTGAAAACACTGTGCGACAACCCCTGTCATTCAACTCTTCCACTGCGGAAGCCGCTATAATAGCGCCGTCATATGAATATACATATGCAGGTGTTTCTTTACCCAATTCATCGAGAAAAATTAAAGAGTTGTTTGCCGTGCGGCTCAATATCACTGCTAATTCCCTTAATTCAAACAGGAAGGTCGACTAAATATATAAAAGGTATTAGTATTAAATCTTATAATATCAATTACTATCCAAAATCATCCGTCGAAATGTCAACGGGTAAAACATTGAAACAATTGACAATAACTTAAAGTTCATTCATGTATGAAAAATTCTCTTCACTGATCACTAAAACGCTACGGTAATTAATTGCATCTTGTGAACATATACGATGTATTTTTTTGGGATTCTCGAAACGTTTGTATTCATAAAGCGAAGTACATACATATCCTACACAATTCGGTTTGATATTAAGTAGTAGATTTGATCAGCCTGCAGTATTGCTAGATGGTTGCGTTAATGCTAACCACCGAGAGGCTCACGAGTTCGAGCTCTGGGTTGAGTATTTCTGCAGTGCTGCTGGTCAGACTTGGATATTTGTGACCCCAAGTCGATCGTTTCCTATCAGAGTTTGCCAATTTATCTGGTTTTATTGTTCAAACGGTTCCTCGTCAAATTGTCAAAACCATCCTACCCACTACATGTGAATATGATTTCAAATTTATAATTTGTAAATTTATATTTGTACAAGATCAATATCATAGGCTTCGCTCAGTAGTAACGTGAAATGGAATCATGATAAAATATATATAAAAAGTCTAAGAAGTTTTCCAGTCCCCTTGACATAAGAGAAAATTGCATCATTTGAATAAACCGAAAATTTCCAAATGGGTGACTGGATAGTAAAAAAAGGAAATAGTGGATTATCCACACACATTCGGTATCCGAATCAAAGGGAAAACGTTCCGGAAACGGAAGCGTAGCGAACAAGCTTTAATCCGAGGAGGGAGGTGGGAAGCAGGGTGGGTGGATGAGAAACGATTTTATGCACGAGCACTTATGGTCACCCCAGAGGCGAAGCCCTCTCATAACTTCGGTGCTAAGTGCCAGTATAGGAGAACGAAATTGGAAAAGGTGTCTCGTATGCAGATATATTGTACTCAGGGTTGGTAATAACCTACGTGTAATAGTACTGCGTGCTTAGCATTTTATGCGCTTGACCACAGATATGCTGATATTTTAATACCACTTTACGACCTCGCCGTCAATCCAACCGTGTCTCGTTAATAAGGCTTTCACGGCGATGCTAAAAAAATAATAAAAGATTGATCACCTCTTAGTGACAACGAATCAACGGTTCATACTATTGCACGATGCACTACAAGCTATACACGATATTATCATATGAAACTAAATACGTTTTGATTGAGACTCTTCAAGGTTGTTTCGAAAATCACATCATTCTTACCTGGTCCAGGAAGAATAAGGAATTCCCGTATATCATTATATGCTCCCACACAGTTTTCATTAGCAGGTATAAAAGAATATCCGACCGTACGAGGATCAATTATATGCTTTTCATTACCAATTAAAAACCACTTAAGGTCATTTAATATCGCGTTTTCGAGTCTCATACACTAACGGTATGAAATGATACGTGTTTCTTACATTGTTTTTATTTATTTTTTTCGCTTAATTTCATCTCTGGTATCCTTTTATCTCTTTTTTTGCGCGATTGAAACAAAGGTGTTGGCGCTGTGAGGCTATAAATTTTGCACGAAAATAATGCACGTCCAGTCCGCAAAGATGCAATTACGATACGATCAATCAATTGATATTAACATTGGCTGTGCGAGACAATGAACATTGTGAGAAACGTTTATGTGAACAAATTTCATCTCGATAGAAACATCTTCACATTAAAATTCGAATGTTTGGATAGCACTGTATCGACGTATGTATGTGGGCGACCACTATCTTGTTTTTGTAGTTTCACTAATAAAATGAGTCATTTTTTTACCGCAATCGCATTAGTATCCCCAAAAATGCATTAGGGTATCCAAAAATGTTGAGACATTATAACATTACGTCGTCGAATCCTGCCTACTTAACTTCTTTTTTTCCAAATTGAATGGACAACATTACACGTTTCGGTGTTTCTTTAAGTTTTTACTTCGACCCATTTAAGATTTTTAGACTTGAGAGTATTTCGCATTGTCCTTTTGGAGGCTGTTGTTTTAGAAGCATCGCTCAGGTACTAGATTGACCAAAAATGTTATTCGAGACTATCAATTTAGTGCAATTATTGTCGCCTGCCGCCAGCCCGGTTCACTAATGGATCGAGTCGGGATCGTTAGCAGGTATCCAATACAATGTATGCGGTGGAAACGATCCTTCAGTACCTACAGCATACACATGTATAATATAATATACAATATTCGAACAACATAATCCCAGGACTCGATTAAATTACCTACAGGACGACGAGCGGAAAAGGTTAAAGCGCGCCCACTAGCCGAAGTTCCCAGCTTCATTACCATTGCTTGGACCATCGCACACAATAACCGATGATATATTGTACATTTACGAGCTATGAATTGTGGACATTAACAAAATCAGAATTGAAAACTACCGTTGACCAGGTTAAAAGTGATATACAGTTCAACCGCATATATCTTTGTCGCGGTTCAATTGTGGTCGAAGAAATTCCATCGGCATAATGAATGGGTACTATGAATTCTATCGGCCGGGTAAAAAATCGTGAGAATATTAATTGGTCATGTCACTAATAGCTTACCAAAGAAGACACCACGTGGGTGAGAAATGTTTATATTTTTACACGATAGCAAAACCAGGTTTTGTAACGTGACTAACCCAACCACACCTAGGGAACATTTATTGATTCCAAATACGTCGAATTACCGTTTCTCACAAAACCATGCCTATATAATTAAACTAAATATAGTTGTTGGAGCTTTATTTCTACCAAAAATGAAAAGATTAAAGCTTTAAGAAAATTTTACTTTGTTATTAATATAACAACGCTCAAACTTTGGTATACACCAGTAGGCGTAATGTAATGTGAATCTAAATAGAGTTCAAAAATACTTTGGCATGTTACGGAAAATAAGACAAGTACATACATAAAACACTCAAATTATTAATTAGCTACAAAATAGACCTGAAATTAAAAATTGAATTTATTCGTTTTAAAATAATGTTTCATATAAAGAGCTATAATGACTAATTACTTACATTAAGTGGGTACGTATACTAACATAAAAATTTTGTATTACATTATTCCAGGGCTGTGGATTCGAAGTCGGAGTAGTGGAGTCAGAGCATTTCAAGCGGAGTCAGAGTCGTAAAAAAAATCGACTGACTCCTACCCCATTTTATTATTTTTGTAATTAATAGTATTATGGTATGCGTTAACTAGAGTCTCCAATATTATTGAAGTAATATTGGAGACTCTATGCTTTTCCTCCCGTATTCTGCGCGCGCACATTAATACGGGAGGAAAAGCCTGTTCCTCTTGTTCCTGTTGTATCCTGCTTGCGCAAATTAAGTGAGTATGTACCGTTTACCATGCACCATTTTCTTTTTGATCTTTCGACTTAAGATCTTTCGATTTTCGATCTTTGCCTTCCGATATTTGCGTTTTCTGTCATTTAACATTCTGTCAAGTCACGGAGACCGAAATATGAGATATAATCACTTTTTACAAACCTCCTTTACGTTTCACTTACTATTACAATTAAGACGACTTTTTTATTATTTATACCTCTTTCATTACCAATAATTCAATAAATCGGGTTACATGTCAATTTTTAAAAGCCTCTTACACTTACGTTTCACTTACGATTACAATTCAGGAAAAAATTTGCCTCTTATCCGATCGTTTTCAGACTTTGCCATATTGTTAGTGATTTTTTTTTATTTTATTCTTTGAATTCTTTTAATTTTTAAATATTCTTTACATCTTACCAAAATCGTTCAAGTTAGGATTTGGAGTCAGAGTCGGTATATTTTGATCCGACTCCACAACCCTGTATTATTCTCCATACATACATATGTACATATGTATATAAGTTTAAGAAATCCAGTAAAACTTGATCATTAAGTCACGTATGGCAAGATAATAACTATGATTATACGTTCGATGGTGTATGTACGTCAAATGTCGTTACATTTTTTAAATGTATCAATTTTGGTATTAAAATAAAAATAACGCACATTGTCGTAATATAGCCCGAAGATATAAAAACCACTCTAAAATTCATACGAAATAACTTCTCATGCCTAATTTGTCGAATTGCACATGTTAAATATAATGATTACATATTATCTACACGATAGATGTATTATTATTTATGACAGGTGTAACAACAATGTGATGCCGAATTCAAAGGATCAAATTTTCGATCGGAAATGGAGATAATATATTCATCTAATAAAGTTTTGGCAGCGTATTTACAAACAAACTAGGGTTAATGTTTGTTATATATTTAAATTTGACACATATTACGGTTAAGCGTGCAGTACATATGTATGTACATAGGTATAAATAAATATGTGTGCTAAATTGAAAATATAATACGAGTAGGGATTGAATTTTAGTTATGTATTCTTTAATTACAACTTCGTTTGACATAAACGATGACATAGTAATATGCACGCAACTAGAGAAGTCTTAAGCCTTTGATATATTATTGACATAAATTGAACGTTGTGAGACAGCTATGTAGTAAAGCTAGTATGAGATTTTTTTTCACAGAAACAGCCATGCATAGTAAATACCTATAAATAATATGTTAATACTGAGTTTGAAATCATTATCCCTTCCCACTTATTAGAGAAATCATTAAAATCCAAAATCCAAATACAAATATCAGTACATAATTAGCTAATGGTGGCTGTGAGTGTGTGACATTTATTATCGCATCAATTTTACTCCTCATAGTTAGAGAAAGTGCATTGGAATGTTGACAATTGACAATCCTGATCCTCGCACGTTGTATAACAACTTCTGGAAGCGCAAGGTGAAGCAACACGTTTTATTAGCATTCATTAAGTACGTTTCGTGTCGAACACGCCTGCATAAAAGCCAGGGGAAAGGGGAAATGCAGCAACACAATACCCAATTATTCCACACTGCAATTATAACACCGGTTGGACAAAAGGGTTCCCCTCCTCTCGTCTACCCCCCCATCCACGGATAAATTGATTAATTCGCCCCGTGAGCACACTTCCAAATTTAGCGTTACAAGAAGCCGGTGCACGCCCACTTTAAATCCCTGACGACTTCACCCGATCCAATCCAGAAGCACTTTTTCACAACTGAGCCATTCACTTTCTAACTACTAGTACGGACAATGGATCTAACTAATATTTATCAACTTCATTTCAACATGAGATTGCTTCAAGTAAGGTAAACATATAATTTTACGACCAACTACCAGAGACTTACGTACATTCAATACTTTTAAAAATATACTTTTACCCACATATGTACATATGTATGTATGTTCATACTCTATATTTCGTATACAAAATCTACTTGCTGTTTTTATTTCATTTGTCCATTTTGTTGGTGTTTTTATATTTCATAACCGACATCATAGCTCAGTGGTTAACGTACATACGTTTCTGGCGACCGAGAGATCCTGGGTTCGAACCCTGGTTAGATATCAATTGAAAAAAAGTGATTAAAACTACATACTAACATGATTTGAAGTATTTCTGCGATTCTGTTGGTCGGATTTGGACATTTGTGACTACATGTCGATCGTTTCCTATCAGAATTTGTCAATTTATCTGATTGCGTGGTTGGAACAGTTCCTCACAAAATAGACTATCTAATAATATCTAATATAGTACCACGTATAGGAATCAAAAAACGTGTTTCGATACAAATTTAGACGCATACTCTTACTAGAAAATTTATTTTGAAAATCTAATACATTGGGTGTATTAATTAATCGAAGAAAATGCTCCCTTTTTTGCCAATACGATTTGCGAGATAAAAACGATGTAGGTATCTTAATTGAAATTTTTGTTTTGTTCTTGATATCTATGCAACTTGGAAGTTCTCGTTGAACCAAGTTAAGGTAAGGCTGCGTACAACACACAGAGCTGAATAATTATAGAAACAAAATGATTTTAATATTTTCGATTTGTATAAGAATATTTAAATATTGTGTCAACCTAACGTGATTTTGCAATTCAATCAACTGTAATTCTAAATTTCCTACATCTATTGGAAAAATCTTTGCGATGGTTTTTTCTAGACTTTGGACATTATTTTCATTCATATGTAAAGGTGATCATAAGAAAATTTTATCAAGCTTATTAAATTCAGTGAACCCCTCGCTAAATTGATCCAATATTTCTCGTTTTAAAAGCCATTCCTTATTTTGAAGATACATAGGTCGCATTATTATCCTTGTTCTCAATTAAAAATGTTCCTATTTCAGGCAATACCTCTCGAAACCTAACAAAACATAAACTTTGCACCTTATTTCATTGTGAAAAAGGAAATTCTTGAGATGTGTCTCAACTTCTTCCAAAAGAATTTTAAATTTTCTTCTCTGAAGCGCTTTACATACGTATATTTAATAGAATAAATTATTTTTTATATTTCATTTTAAAATATGACAATGATTATTATTTTAAAAATTTATAAAATTGAAATCAACCAAATGTTGTTTCGCGATCGACCGGTTAGGAACCCTTGCGCTAGACGAACTCCGTCACTTCAAATCTGAACCGCCACATCCCTTCACAAACCTCTCTCCCTGGAGTGTTTTCGGTGATATTTTATCCTTGTTTAAGAGTGATTCCTATATTTGAAGAAATGTAAGAGAAACTTGACGAATTATTATGCGATTGTACGAATAAATAATAGCACGATGATACGCCGAGTCTCTCAACGCGTCCCGTGCTGCACTTTTGTTCTTAGCATTTATCTACGGTTTGGAAAACATAAATAGAAGGAAAAGTTTATAAAACAAGTTTGCTAAATTATGCCGATGAAGAATGAGCGATGTCTTCAAAAATCGTCGTATCGTCATCATAGCTTTAAATAATCAATATTGAATAAAGCACGGCGTATTACGCGCCACATTTCACATTATAAATTGAAACTATTAGATCAAACACAGGTGTGGCGTGCTTTTCATTAGATCACCACTGCGCTCCTCCTTCCTTGCTCGCTTATCTTAAACTCCTATCTGGACACTTGGTTTCTTCGTCTAATAAATGCGTTTCGGTTGACCTCCCGTGCTAGTTTTTAGGCGGATCGCATGTCGACGCCTCCTGCACTTTTTTCCATGGTGGGGGACGTCTTCATCGTCTGCACCAAAGAGTGGGGACTTTCTTACCCTAGCAGATCAGCAGACCGTACGAGCCAATACAAAACGACGTAATTGTTTCCAGCCGTGAAAAATGCACCATTTTATATTTTTAACGAGAGTACACGCGCTCTCGTCGTTGCACTTCCTCCGAGTCGATCTTTTCGACCATTGTTTCGACGAGTGCCTACCGGACACGAGGCAGCCTGATCGAATTACCATCGCATTGTTCCAACGGCAACGGTATAAATCAATTCCTCGGTGGATTGAATCGCTGTTAATTTAACATCGAGGTCGGGAGCGTAGTGGAGCTTTCAAGAAGGTATCGAATTCATTAAAGACGATCATCGATGGAGTTTGAATGGCCTGCCGTGTGTAGAAGAGGGACGTTCATAAATCGACGTTGCGCGTTTTGCTCCGTCTTCGAAACACGCGATCCGAGCTTTTCAGAATCGGTAGGCCGTCAGTGAGTCGTTAATTGCGGATGGACACCCTCATCAGTCACCCGAGTGTCCCGAGTTCCAGGGGACGCTTCTTCACACGCGAAATATTCGACGCATACCGAAGAAGCGTGGAGATTTACAGCTCACATCGACGATAAGCAAGATTAATATCGCGCCGGGCTAATGACTCGTGCTAGCCGCTTAACGCACACACACACACACACATACGTGTGGGTAAATATGTTGTTGAATAAAACGATTAATTCGAAAATAAACAGACTTTTGATATTTTTTCATCGTCAGCCCCCTGTAGTTGTGCGTGAGTGATTCTCTATTGGAAAACAAGTAAATTCTTAAAGCACATAAGAAAGCACATATGTACATATTCATGTGGAGCATATCATACGAAATGACGAGTTTATACGTAAGTTAATAGTGAACGCTGGTGAATGATTTTGTGACTGGCTACAAAATTAAAGTTAAAGTTTTACGTTATTTTCTTTCATTTCAGACAAATCTGAAAATAAACTAAAAGCTAATTAACATTTTACAATAAATGCAAAGTTTATATGTACAACTGGGAGATTAATGGGAAGGATAAATGTAAGTTAGTCGGGTGGACTTTTGGCCGAATGGACTCTTGGCCGACGGACGTTTAGCCGATTGTGTATCGAAATTATTCAAGACTCACCGAAAACAGATACATTATTCAGAAATCAAATCAAGTGGTACGCAGCACGTGATTTTTTTATTACAAGATTTTTATTAGTATCACTTCAATTATGTAGTCTGACAAACTTCCTACATTCTTCCGATCTCTTTGAATCTTTGCCAGTTTGCGAGGTTTGGCCACTGAGATTTCAATTAGGTCTGATAAGTCGATGGTGAAATATAATCGTAATAAACACGTTTAAGAATCCAAAAATTTTAAAGAAGGTGACAGCTCACCGATTGCCTATAATAAATAGCCAATAGACTGGTTTGTTTGACTTTCCTCCCCCCACTCGTTTTGTCAGATTGTAATTGCTTAAACGCCTATAACTTTATCATTTTCACACTATATCTTATAAAATTTGCATTAGAGGCTCTCATTATCTCTCATATATATTTTTACTTCACTGATAAATTATATAATTAATATTAAAATGTTTATATTATAATGCTGATAATTCGATGGCCGGTTAATTATTTTATCGCCTCTGTTCTAACCAATCGATCTTTGTTTTTAATTCTCTAATTTTCACTCGATTTTGGACTGAGAGCGTCTATTCGGAACTGCGATATTTTACGAACTTTATATTATACTACTTTTATAAACCATTTGCTTAGAAAGTTTTTCACATACAAAAAAGCGCTAGAACGCCTTATACATATATGTATGTACCATCATCACCTTACATATATGCATGGAAACTTGCACGAGACAAAAGTTCTACTTCCGGTTTTCGGATTTTGTTCAAATTTTTTTTATTACTTAAAATCATTATCAGTACTATACACAATAAATATCAAGAAGATTATTAATATAACTTAAAAGTCATATAAATGTAATAATTTAATCTATTGTCACTATGTACATAGATAAAGTAAAAATTACTAAACTTTTATGTAAAACTGAGCTTAAATTATAAAAAAAAGCCTTCGAAAATCGATAAAATTTACGATTTTCACAAACTTACATACATATATGAGCTGGTGGCAGTGCAAATATTTTTTTTAGAATTTTTCTAATATTATTACGGATTCCTAATGATACAGAACAACTTTTCCAACTAGGTGTTTCCAAATACCAAAAGTCGCTGTTTTCGATGTACCCTAATGTACAACATACATACATACATACATATGTACATGTATTAATCCGTTGATCGGGGTCGACAGACATTGGATAACCGGGGAGGGGAAAAAATGGAAGTCGAAAAAAAGAAGATGCACAGTCAGCTTCGGTCCATTATCTAGTACATTTTTTTTCATCGATGAGTACGTGGTTTAGTGGTCATTTGCATGAGCGCAAAATTGACCGGCGGTCGCAGCAGCCCGTCAAATCCGGCCATAAATCACGAGAGCCGTTGAACGGCCACTTTGAGAATGTGAACGATACATGCAATATCATTAGTCAAATATCCCGCGTCGAATGATGATCTGATATCTCTTCGCAACAGTAAATCGAACTCGGCTGCAATTCGAACAGGCATGAACGGTTCCATTTACAAAAAAATGAAAATTCAATAGATATATTGCTTTCTTGATCCAATGCGTTGCCAATCAAATATTGTTTTGATTATTGAGGGTACTTTCTGTGATATCCGTGAGGCTTTCGTTTTGGTGCATTGTTGAACCCAAACTCGACCTTATAACAACGAATTAAACCCTTGACCCAGAACGGAGTTCTATTTGTTTATGTCTATAAATTCAACCCATAAATATCAATTTCACGGAGTATAAAACGTAATGGCGATTTTTACGGTCAAAACATATACTTGCAATGATTATGCACACGTGCAGTTAGGTGCACGCACACGCACAGATGTGCGTATATTTGAGCGCTGCAAATTGATATGTTACTATTTGAATAAATAAATAACGACCGGAGAGGCGACAATGACCCTGTCTCGCCGATGAATATGGTTTAATTAGGAAAAGGGAGGGTCGGATTCACCCCCGTGAGCTTTTGAGGGTTGACTCTAGGGACGAACGAAAAGTTTCCCTAAGAGCAATATTGTAACAACACACACACACATGTAATATTTCTCACTTAGGTATTTACATATTATTTAGACTTAGCTATTGCCAATGATTTTTACTACAATTGATTGTGATACATATCTATATATGTATGTATGTACTTTGCATTTTTTTGCATTGAAAGGAAAAATGATTAAATTACATAGCTTTTTTAAGCTGGGGGTGCACAACTGTTGCTAAGCTTATTATTAGAAATGTTTCTCATACATTTGTATTCCACATCCGCATATACAAGAATTACAATACAAATTAATTACTATTAATTTTTAAACAGTGCCTACAAGATTTTTACTTATATAAGACTTAAACTATTTCATGAGCACATACCTTCACTTTTTTTCAAAACTAGCAACGTGGACTAACGTGGTTAGCATATTATGCTTTCGAACGGAGTAGATACAGTTCGATTTCCACTACTAGCTGTTGGCCAGACTTTTGGTTTGTGACTCAGTCAATCGTTCGATCGTTCGGTTTGAGGTCAATCGTTCAATCGAGTTTGCCAATTTTTCTGATTTTCATTGAAATGGTTCCTGTATATTGACATCTCCTTTCCATTTACTCTTGCAAATCTAAAGTTATTCAGCGTCTTGTGGTTCACCAATTTCTCTAATAATCTGCTGCAAAAATTTCTCCATAGATGTCACTGTGGATGATGTTTGTATGAATTCGCATTTTATAAAAATGCTTGTATTAATAGTATTATTGTATTGTATTTGTATAAATACCCGCTTTGGAGCGATCTGTAAAGGCGAGTGTACATGTTCGATTGAAATAAAATAATAAAAATATTTAAAACTCGATATGTAAAAACTGTAAATTTGTTACAGTGAATCTGTATTCCACGGGGAAACTATTCTTTCAATAGTTGAAATATACTTTCGCCAACGCAGTAAAAGCATATCACACAAATCACGACATTGAAAACATACTGATAACTTGAATGATAAATCAACAGCACCAATTGGAAAAAAGGACTGAGAATTGTCCAATTTATGAATAAAAGCGCATTCCATATGCAGCTATGTATATTCAGACAACTGCAAAAGTTGGTCTAATATCGTAAAAATTGCATTCTAATTTAAACACTGAAAAAGACATTGTAAAAAAATTGTTGGAGGTATAAGAAAAATACAACATTAATGTAAGTATTAGAAGTAAATGTAGAGTATTTAAAGAATGAATTCCCTAAAACGCCAGTGAAAGTATACTTTCATTGCAAGTATGAAATCACTGTAACATGTATGTGCATAAAGAGGTGATCCCACGCATAAAGTTAGGAAAACGCTATATTTAATAGATAAGTTTGTATTCGGTATAAAATTTTGATACGGTTAAACACACACACACATGTGTGTGCTAAGCCCGCATACAACATATTGTAAAGTATATCGGAGAGCTTTTGTGCGAGAGTGCACGTTCTACGAGAGAATAAAAGCTAATTGTTTCCATTATTAGGGTGCGAGCTTTTGTGCGACGAAACCAGAGATAACTAAGTAACCGCGAGCACATTTTACATTGAATATTTCAGCTGAAACTGAAATTGAGTAGGAGTCTACGTCAAATGGTATACCGAGAGCTCGGATATATGCATACATACAGTGGCGGACTGGGACTGAAATCAGTACATGCCAGGAGTCAAAGGGGGCCCAACCAGGGTTAAAAAAATTTGTCCCCCCCCCCCCCCCATATAACAAAATTTTCTTATTTCCAAAAAATATATAAAATTTTAAAAAATGGGAATTAACAAATTTAGGTACAAGAAAAATGGCAAAAGCAAAATAAATCCATAAATTACATTGTATATTTCGTTTTAATCCTTGTCCTAGGTAAATAGAACGGCTTTTACTTTCGGTAGAAAACAATCGGGGACGTCATTTCAGCTTTTTCTTGGGAGGGGCAGGCAAAGATTGGTCAAATTGAAAAATTTTCAATAAATCTTGTTTATATCGGAATAAAAATGGAAAATATTCTTTGCATACACCTTATTGAGTTTTAAAGAAAAATTTTTTCCCAAAAATCGACCATCAAACTGAGTACATTTTTACACTGAAATAGTTAAAAAGTTATTTAATTTTACTGAGGGCCCATAATTTCTAACAGATAGTGGGGCCCACATGCCATCGGGCATGTTCGCTTGTATGGCCAGTCCGCCACTGCATACATACATACATGTATACGAAAATACAATATCAGAATATTATCTTCGTATAAAATGAAAACTTTTCAAAGGACACGTCAAAAGGTCAGAAGTCGTACGAAGAAGAATCTCATTAAACCTAATGCCATATAAGACGTTTGCGTTATTGAAAAGGCGAAAAATAAATTTCAGACTTTCTGCCGAGTAACATTCAATTTGGAACGTTTGTTGAATAGTTGACGATTGCTTTACGAACATGCTGGTATGCATTTTATGTGCTATTTCGATCCACTTATTAAGAATTCAAAAGCAAAAGTTTCATAATCGATCCGCATAACAAACTACACACGTTCGTTCTGAGCCTAAAATAGATTAACTTGTTTAGTTTTGTGGTATGTATTTGTAAATTTTGCTTGATGTTCGTCAATTTATTCATACACACACACATTATAGCCTCAATGACTTACAGCATTAGTGAATATAAATATTACATTCAATTGCGCTTTATTTATTCAAACAAGTTTTTGATTGCTTTTATAATTTTAATGCAACGTGTCGGTGCAAAGTTCAGTCAAAAAATTACAAACCGCCCTAAAATATCCAAACGAACAATGAATGGCTTTCTAAAATTAATCGCTACACACTATGCAAGCTGCCCTGTTTAATTACATACAACTCGGCGGTAGATGAAAGTCTTTTATAATATACTAGATTAATCTATGCTACCTTCTGTGAATAATATGAACATTCATCTCACGTTTGCGAACTCTCAAAACACATTTTCTACTCTAAATGCATACATACATACATATGTAGGTAGCCAATTCAAATTTAAACGGAATGCGTAAGCAAACACTGCAAGTACAAATATAAGTATTTTGTTGTTTGCACCAAATCCGCACGGATGTGCCGTCGACGTGTTGATTCTCCTGAAATCCCTTTGATGGGGTTGGCCCGTCTCTCGCCCCCGAAATGTATGAAGGGATTTGAATAAAAACGACCCCGAAAAGTTGGACCCAAACAAAAACACGGACCCGACTGGCTTACAAAGGGATTTAATTTGGCCGCTGAGGTGTGCGCAAACGAAAAAAAGCCTCTTGATTGTTACCACAACGCGGCCACGGCCTATTTACCCAAGAACAGGGGGTGGTGGGAGGTGATGAGGATGCTGAGGATGGGGGAGGGCTTCGACGACGACCTACCTTCACAAATTCCAATTTCTCCAAGAGGTGGCGGAACTACTCATCGCTTCGATATAACTGTGAAAATAGATCTCTAATTCCGACTGTAGTGAGTTCTCGCCTAGGATTATCGTGATGAATAGCAGTTGCCATAGCATCTATCTGCCCTCGACCATCTATCTATCTATCCGCGGTGAGATTACTTAATGCTCGTTCCGCTAAGTGCGCCCACAGGGGTGGATCACAATGTGCTAGGATCCATTCGGCTTTATTATATTTTGATAAATTGTTTGTGTGTATCCTTAGAGTGAGCGCTTCTTGAATTCGCAACAGCATATTGCAACTCTGTATTATATGTATGAATGTATGTACATATGTATATACATATATACACATGTAAGAATCTACATACATACTAAATATAAAATAAATTAATGGACCAGTATTACGATTTTTGAATGATGAGATTTTCTTCGCTAGTGATGTATATACAATATGTAATATATGTAGGTACTTACTACTAAATTAGGAAAATACTTATACATATGAATTTGGGGACTTAAAATTTGATTTGCATTAGAGTTCGTATGTTTCCAATAAGTCCATTTTCAAGAGAACATGTCTCCTTTCTTGACAAACTTCGTTTGTTCTCTCACTTTTGTCAAATATGCTCAAAATGTTCTCTTTTTGTTTGATTTAGCCGACTAAATATTTTGTAATGATTAAAATAAGCATTTACGTTTGAACCGCGAAGTTCTAGGATTATTGAAAAACAACGAGCACGTTATTTACATATTTACTAAGGATTTTACACTATTTTGTAAAACAAAACGCTTCTTAGTATGTAGATAACATTTTTCTAATGGTGAAGTAATAATTAATGCACATGCAATGAGATGTCAAGAATTAGTAAAAATAATTTCGCCTGCAGCGATAAGTGCAATATTACTTTCTGAACATAATTTTTGTAAATTTGTATTTTTTTTTAATTGAACTGGGACTTATTTTTATTATTAATATCCGAGTTCTCAAATTTTTAAACCGTTTCGAATTTCTCACATCATTTGAAATCTACAACGTATTTATTGTAAATAATTCATAAAAAAAATACCTACAAATGGTTTTATATGGGCTTAATATCATATAATTTAAATAAAGTGGAAAATTTTAAAAATGTATAGTATTTTTTTAAAAAGATAAAGTAAAAATTCATGCAAGTGATCCGCGGCATTTAAAATATGAATTTAGTAGTCCGTGAGGTACAAAAAGTTGGTGACCACTATTCAAAACGATCTTGTGCTAAATTTTTAACTACAAAGTTCTTCATATCGAGGCTTTATTATGATTTTTTAATAAAATTAAGTGCTCTTTTTTTACTTCCCAATTGGCAACCCTAGCGCATGCATCACATTATGAATTGAAAACGTCTTTCTTTACTTACATGAATTCTAACGTCTAATTTTTCTTCATAAAATACAAAATCTTTTCAATTTCTTCCACTTATTGTGTATGTAAATGAATTAGTTGAAAATCTGGCCATATGACTCGTCTCAAACAATCTGTAAACAAATTTGTGATAATTCATGAATATTTAATTATTCAAAGCGCAAACGTACATAAATGGGCATGTATAATTTATACACAATATTTAATTAAAGATACGTGTATGTATTATATTATACCTTTTGAAAATGAACGATTTGGCGTTAAACGCTATCATATTTCAAATGTCACGGTTTTATCTGTCGGTGTACTTACTTTTAACACATTTATGTACATCCATTCTCATATGTACAATATATTATATTTCGAATCATCAATAACGCATTTCATTTTAATATTATTTAAATAATTATAATATGCGGATATAATTAATACGTATCGGCTACGCGCACGGGCAATAAATACATTGAAATATGTTTTATCATTTTTAAATGCATTGCGATTTTTAATTTCATTTTATGCTTCCGCTAATTAATTACGATTATATTTTATTTTTATATGGCAGTCGATTGTTTAAATCGAAATTTATATGGCGTGAAGATACCCCTTCGTTTAATTCGTATTGTTATGGTAAAATGGGCCGTCAAAGGGCGACTAACCCTTTATCGACAATAGAACATCGTGCCAGTTCACAGATGATGCTATAAACAGCACATAGCACCCCTCACGAGGATTATCGAATTTAAACGAAAAGCATCATAACGTATTAAAATACAAAATAATTTTGTATAATTTATCTATCAACTTCTAATGCAAACGTACAGTCAACAATGGATACGAATTTCATAGACTTTTTACCCAACAAAAAAGGGTATTTCGACATTCAGTTATTTACCTAGATAAACCGATCTCTGGAAAAGCTGGACCGCACTACAAACTTCACTCTAGAAAAGCCTACAAATTATCCCGAAATACTGACCCTTCCAGAACAATAGCTGAATGGCAAAAAATCATGACGCATTTCGGTTTGAATTTCTGTTTCATATACGTATTGTATTACAATGAATTCGTCACATTAGGGACGTATCCCTTTTTGCAATTGAACCATCCCCAATGCAAAAACAAGTGGTGCATTCATACGCCCGGATCAAATGTGCATCAAATGCACACTCAGTGCACACGTGTTGCTAACCTTTTCGTTGTAATGAAGGACTCGCGTTCAATACGTTGACAATTAAATGACAGCTGCCTGATTTCCACGGGGATTTGAACAGCGTCCCTTTGACTTCCAAATCGTGTCCGTATTTTTTTTATACACTCCACTTTAAAGTAAACAATTTGTTTAGGGGTTCGAAGAGGGCGAATTTAGATTCGGCTAAATCCTCTCGAAAAACCCTTCCAAAATCTGAATTAGTTCTACTGCATTTAATAGAGTGGAAGCTTGCGAATAATATAGGCACAATTGAGATTTACACTACATGAGACACAAAGCGTAGTGTAATCAAGTAAATTACAAATATCTTGGAATTGAAATCGATTGCACGTATTGCGCAACGTGTTGGGAATATTAAAGTTCATTTCTCTTTGGGTGGTCAGATGTTGATGCTGTAATAGTAGGCATCCTTTGTTACTCATTTAAGTGTTCTGAGAATAGCGAACGAGTTGGAACGCACTCGATGCATTCAAATCTGCATTATCTGTAGTGAAATTCTACGCGAGACGACGCGGTATCGGAAAGTGGCGAATGAATTGCTGGTTCATAAGGGCTCTTAAGTCAGATATTTTCGACATAAAGTACATATGTTGAGAATCACGTGTTGATGCGCATGTATGTATGGTAATTTGGAAAAGTGTGTCAGGTGTGTGGCAAGTCCAATGTCAGATGAACAATTTCACTCATTCGTTCCGCGCCACGTACAATGCCAAGGACTCGAGGTGAACGCGCCCACTAAAATATCCGAAGATTCATTTTCTAAAAATATTATTTTAGTAACATATTAAAATTACATCATATACCTATAGAATCCTTGGAATTACAATTTACATCATTCAATATTTAACTTTTTTCGTGATGAATTACTGAGAAACTTTTGCACCTATTTATGTACATACGTACAATGTATTTCTACAGCCTAAACATACATTTTAAATATCAATGAAAGTTTGATTCCGATTTATGTATTAACAAAATAATGAAATAAATTTCTTTTTTTTAATAATGCATGTACATACATATATTGGAAATTTTGTTAAGTACATAACATGATCTCAAACATCAAAAATACACGACTGTCGACTCACTAATTTAAGAGTTCATTATTTATTTAGTAAGAATCGTAAATATATTCTTGAGATATTTTCGTATTATGCTGTATACACTCAAATAAAATAATACTATCTAATATATAATTTGGAAAGAGACTTTGTATATCTGCACGTAACCTTCGTTCCTTGGATCGTAAATCCGTAAATCCGAACAAATAATTCGATTTTTCGGAGTCCCCGGCGATAAAGGCGCCGAGGGCGAAGCCGCCATTGCACCGGGGGTGAAGCCCTAGGGGGCGCAGGCGCCGGATTCTGGTATACATATAATTTCGAAAGAGACTTACTATATATGTTTGTTTGTTCGTGACAGTCAATATAATAAAAAAAACAAATGAGTATTCAAATAAATTTATATAAAATAAAACTTTTCAAATAAATGTAATAAAATGTTTACTATTAGATTAGTCATGTTTAAGCGGGTTATATTACAAATACCGATCGAAGCCGGGTAATACTGCTAGTAAATACTAACGACAAAAATAATGTGAAAAGCAGATCATTAGATCAGTAGCTATTAGAATAGATCTAAGATGTATTGTGAACACAATTTGAACAATTAAAAGCATTTAAAAATCAAAATTATTTATTTAAAAATAAAATTAGACCATAGTATTTTACATACATGGGTTAAATACTATAGTCTAATGCAGTGCTTCCCAATTACTTTCATGTCACGACACCCTAAATCTGAAAGAATTAATTCCCGGCCCCTAAAAAATTTTTTTTTCTAGGTAAAAAGTTTATTTGGCAGTATTTATTACAATTATAATACACATATTTATATTCAGCACAATATTATAGGAACTTCCTTAAAAACATTTTGTTTAAATTAAAACTATACACATATGAAACAATTTAATGCGATAGATGAGGTCGCATGTTTTTACATAACAAATCGATATCGGGTTCAATGTCAGAATCTTCCAAAGTCTGCTTATTTTTTAATATAAGTAATGACGAAAATGATGTTTCGCATAGTTACGTAGTAGCGAAAGGAATAAGAGTTACCAGGGCTTCTTTTCCGATAGCAAGATATTCTTGCTGTCGCGTTAACCAAAATTTTGAAATACTTTTTTTATTTAATTCCACTTAAAGCAAATTATTTGATCTGATTCGATCAACTCTTCTTGGGCTGTCCACGTAATATGATCATATTTTAAGGAATTGGCAAATGGTGTTATTATCCAATTGTTTCTTTCATCCTCTTGTTTGGGAAATATGTCCTCAAATATATACATTCCCTAAATATGTAATGTGGAAAAATATTCATAAATGAATATTTGTACTTTCTATTGAATATTTTCGCGACCCCCGCGAGAAATCCTACGGGCCCCCAGGGGGTCGCGACCCCCAATTTTGGACGCACTGGTCTAATGCATCAATATATCCGAAAACATCAGACTAAAATACAAAATTTAATATAAGTATACCCAGTATGTGATAATTGACGGCATATTGTACGGGAAGAATTTACGAAATAATACTAAATATACATATAATGTAATTTGTAAGCAATTTTTATTAAATAGTTTTAGCAATATAAGGGGATTTAAAAAATAAATCATATTAAGAAACTGTTCCATTTTATGTAAGTCCCATTTTATCAGCACTCGATAGAAGCGTCTGACATTTGAATTTGTTAAAAGATTAACCGTTTATATGTATGTACATACATACATATACATTTCCAAAATGATACTTCTGTCTCAGTGCCACGAATAAACGTGTGCGTATGTGCTTAAAAGGTTATTCGCCGTTTTTATCAGTCGACGTGAAAAGTGTGAAGACTGCGGCCGACAAAAGGCTCACTAGACAGATAAAAGAGATGTCAGATCGTTCGCATTCTTCGTATTGTCTATGACCATCTCGTTGGATGTCGAAAGAACAAAAAGAGAGTGGTGGGGATAAAAAAGAAGAACATGCACACTGTTAATGCCCAAAGACAAAAAAAAACGTATTATAAGTACCATTTTTCGCTTCCCGTTAGTTGTCATTCCGTACGAGCCGTTCTTCAGTACGTACGTGTGCATGTACATATGACTTGGCTCAATTCGTCCCATGTCTCACGAGCCGATGAAAAAGTATCGAGAGTGTTCATTTGCCGGAACGAAAATACAGAAAGACTCAAACATACTAGGTTTGTATTAAATCTAGCAACTTTCTAATCAGTCGGTTCAAAACAAAAGCGCCTTGCTATGGTCATCGGATTCGTACGCGTCTCAAGCATTGTTCGTTGTGTTCAACGTCAGGTGAATACAAACGCAGATTTGAATAGCAATACAAATGCGATTCAATGGACAAATATTTACATTTGAATTTGTTGAAAAGAAACCGAACGCTAATTGAGAATGGAGAAGAATGGGTCAACTCGTGTGAGCGCTGTTGGACACAAAGGACATAATGTGGAGTTTCGTGCGCGTGCACTGCATAATGACAGGACCATATACTTGTCCTGTATATTCATTTTCAAACTAATAGATGCTGTAGAAGCACTCGAATTCAATATGTGACAGCAAATTTTATAAATGCTACAATTTTTAATACATCGAATTCTCTATGTGTCGATTATCGTCTTTACAAATTTTACACATTAATTTATTGTTACACGTCAATTTGAATGAATAATATAAGAATGCTAAAGCTGGAGATGCAAGTTCAGATAGTATAAATAAATGAATCGGTTTGAAGGAATTTATTAGCTCCATGATCAGAATACTGCAAAGAAGTTTGATTTGGAGATGAAGCTGCGTCTATTTAAAATACACTTGAAACTTCCTTGTGAAAAATCTGCATACACATTAGGTAAGAAGGAGGTTGGATTTCAGAGATGCTAGGGGAGATGCATGCTTCCCAGCATCCCACATTAGTTTCATGCAATGTTTCAGCGTTGCAAATTTTACTCCAAAATTTTGCAAGTAACGCAAATAAATAGTAAGTAACAAAATAAAGTAAATACTTATTAAAATAATATTATGTATGATCAAACATTTCAAGATTATAATAATCTTGTGAAGAGTTTTGATGATTTAAACAAGATAAATATAGCTTTCAGGTATAAACACAAATTACCAAAATACTACTTCCTTTAGACCGTCGACTTTATTATTATGTATACTTTATATTTATGTATTATACTTATTATTTGGTTTTTGAGCTTTTTTTCCTATTATGCTCTAAAGTCTAAACAATAACATTAAAATAAGATAATATTTTAAATACAAACAATTGTAAATATGTAAATAGAGTGAAAAAAGTAACTTTAAGCATTGCTCAAGTGAATTGTGAAGAGGCGCTAGAAAGCCGTGTTTGGATAGCTAGCTTTAATTGCTCTGATCTCACAAAAGATTCTGAAATATGTACATTTTAATGAATTCGTTAATGATTAAACTCCTCTAGTTTAGACTTAACGTCGGAGAAATTAGCTTACTTGAATGTTAGCTAACCCCCCCCCCCCCCACCCACCGTATGTCGGTAAGTTAACAAAGCAACCTAAAAGTGGAAGTGGTTCAAAATCAGATCACATTTTTTTGACAGGCAGGAATGTTACTGAACTAAAAGAGTGAAGCTAATAAAAAAATACTTGTAATATTGATCACTGAATCAATAACTATTAAAGTAGACTTGAGATGTATTGTAAACATAATATATGAACAATAAAAAGCTTTTAACAATCAAATGATTATATGTAGTAATAAAAATTCGTTTTTGATAAAAAAAAAAGCCTCGGTTCAATTTAAAGCCACACCTCAGATATGTATTATTATAATTTTACGGGCTAAATTTAGCATAAGCATATATGTAGTATATCACGAGTCTTGCGTAACGCAAATGAGACCCGACGTCAAAAAAGGCGCCATTTAGCGTACCTCCTTATTTTGGCGCCCACGACGTCGTGTTTTACACACAAATTTTGCGAGTTTTGCATAATCGCGTCGTCGGCTATAACTCGACATGCGAAATGTGTCGTCGTCGTATCTCTCCACTGATTTAGTGTTGTGCTTTCCTGCGTGAGCTTTTTGGTGTGACGCTTCGAGAAAAACTTCCTGACATGAGGCGCTGGCACATACATCTTCACTAGCGTAGACACGTGGAATGATAAGCGCAAATTCCCGGTGTGACCGAACTTTCGTATTGAACCGAACTTTTATCAGCTCGGATGTGTCGCAACTCCGACACTACAGTATTGCTCAAAGTATCACTGGAACCATCACCAGAATCAGAAGAAGTATAGAGACACTGTGAAACTTTGATTTTTAGTTTACGGATTTCCATAGACAATTTATGTATGTGCATATGTGCATATGTACATATGTGTTCTTGTCCAAGTGTTCACTCCGATTTGTTTATGAACATACTAGTTTATTCATACACCAACTATTAGTTTAAGTTTAAGTACTAACAGTCAAAAGCTAACTTAAAATAGACTGATCAATTGTTGCCTTCAGCCTTTGATCTGTCAAAACCTTTGAGATGTCAAAACGCTAAGTATTTAAATGGGAAATCTTATGGAAACCGCATTAAAACATTGCTTTAATTCCCAGTTCTCAAATATTATAAATATTGCAATACACAGAGGATGGGACAAACGATTGAAATTACTTAAACTTATGCCCAATAGTTTGTGCATGAACAAACTACTTCGATTGTCAATTTGTTCTTTTGTGTACACTATAACTGGCCAGATTGGTTTATGTATGAACAATTATTATGTTCATGAACGAACGAAATATACACTTGAACTGTAATATATATGTATGTACATTCATAATGTTTCAAATTAATCTATGGATCATCTCATGTCGATTGATCAGAGCCTAAGCTCTATTTTGTCATCTATTTTGAACTAAATTCAGATTTCATACTCTTCATTATCTTAATTATATACCTATATATGTATATGTATGTACATACATTGCTAGATGAGTGGTTCTATTATTTGGGTGTCATTTATTGGCATTTTTAAGTACATCCATCTTCCACCTTCCCTTACATGTACCATTTTAATACATATATTCATTGCACCACCATTGGCCTTTTTCTTTTTCTGTCAGTTTTCATTGTATTATATTTATCAAATCAATTTAAAGCTACATATATGTATAGGATTTTATGCCTGAGGACCACATTGTCGCATCTACTCTGACAAAACTCATTGATCAACTAATTAGAGATGATATAAAAGATTTTTATTTCCCATTTATACTAAATCTATACTGAAGTCAAACTGTAAAGACGGGTAATTAGCAATCCTTCTATATCTTCAAAACAAAACGATTCGTATTCAAAAATCATTATATGTAGAAACAATAATCGATTCATAACGAACGAAAACCAACATTTTCCCACACGAAAAGACGATGGCGTCATAGCTAACATTAATACTTTTAATTGATGGACGTTTGTCTATAATCATCATCTCAAATGAACCTCATATTTCCTTACAAGCTCAAAAACAATCACCAACGCAAAAAAAAGAATCCTGCTATAATACGACAAAAACCTTTTTTTCCAATTCACGTTACGTGGGAGTGTGATGAGTGGTAAATTTTAACCCGGTTATTACACTCACATCATCGAATTAGACGAATTGAACTAATGACGAAATCTCATCAAATAACCCTGTGAGAATTTCAATTGCGACATACAAGTACAATGAGTTGTTGATATTTATTGGCCGCGTTAACACAGTCGGCTCACAAAACCGGTAGTCGATTAATGAAAAAAAATAATAGTATCGATACGAGGGCGGTATTCATTACACGTCTAAACGGCCATTTCGAATTTATTCGAACGGCTACTTGCCTCATTTCCTGGCCAATGTGTGTATAGTGCGTACATCTCAATCAGGCATTCCGAAGAGTCTGGTCTCTGATCGATAAGGCACGCGGTGGCTGCTCATCATCATCACGCCCCCTCACGATTCTGTCGACCTTCGACTCTCGATCATGAGAGTATACTCTGAATACTACTCGGTCCTAATCAAAATGCGAGCTTTGTCGGTCAAGGTCTCCTTCGTGAGAGCGAATCATCAATCGAATCAATACTTGATTCTATGGAAGAAGCTTTCCAACTTTCAAGCAATTTTAACGACTTCGTCACTTTAATATACATTCATAGTTTCATATGCAAGTTACTGCCTTTTAAATAAGTTTACTTCACAGGGCCATTTACACAAATAAATAAATAAAGTGATTAAATATTGTAACTGCTTATACATGGCTTTTTTAATACCTCCCTTGATACCCATTACAATGTCTACTATATATTTCAGTTCAAATATATATTTTCTCATATTCAAAGAGGAGCAGTTCAAATACATTTTAAATTTAAAAATATACATAAATGGATAAAGAAAATTAGGTTGCTTTTTCACACCTCTTTTTTTCACAAATTATTCGAAATGAAGCCAAACGAAAATATATCATGACACTAACTAGTGACTATTATATAATGCATCAGCTTTTAGAAAAATTATGATTTGGAATATTTCTCAATGATAACATTGGAAATATTGTCTAAAATTGATTTTAACTTGCATACTTCTAACCCACGTATTCCGACAAAAGTTAACTGATGTAATGGTGAGAATAAAGAGATTGAAATGGCAATGGGTAGTTCACGTAGCTAGAAGAATGGATGACGGACGAAAGAAGTGCTCGAATTGTACTCGAGAGAATGTAAAAGGGTACATGGAAGGCCCAAAACAGAGAAACATGGTAGAATATTCGAAAGGTTTTCCATCCAGCAGTGGATGACGAATGGCTGATGATATGATGATTTAATTACTATTTAAATTTTATAAGAATATTCCACCTGGAGGAATTCTATTAAATCCATTAGATTCAGAAACATATATGGAGTAGTATGCAGATTGGTTTATGATCAAAATTGATTTCTATTTTTACAATATGTATGTTATAGTAGCAATATTAAGGCGCACTCCAATCAATTCTTTAGTTTTGCTAGATATGAATTGATAAGATGAACATCTACATATGACAGAGCTGCTATATCGGCTTCCGGAGTGGAAGAGTTGAATGGCAGGAGTTATCACACAGTGTTTTCAATTGATGTTTTGTGTATAATTATTGTGTTTAATGATGTTATTTGGTACTTATGCACAAAAGTTTGATAATTGTCATCTTGGGAAACCTGTAGTGGCATATATGTACATTTTGTATATAATCGGGATTAATATATAATGGATAAATAAATATGCTAAAACTTTTATGGTGACAATATGTATTTTGAAAAAAATTTGTAATACTGCATGTTTCTATTTGTAATAAATAAATATTTTTTCACAAAATGATAATCCTTTTTTTTCTTCAAATATTTAATCTAATAGGGAGCACAAGAGAAGTACCCTTTGAGACTAAACTAAGTACATGGCATGCAGTAAAAATGTTTGTCATGGGCAAACGAGTAGGTGCGCATTTTCAGAACATATTTTTTAATCAAAATTCACATTTTGCGGCAGGGTAACAAAAATAGAATATAAAAGCTCATTGTTATCCCACATCATAAGGGGGTCGGTTTTTTATCTCTCGAAAGCGGGCGTGCGGTTTTACGAAAAGTTGATATTTGCGCTCACATTTGGGAAGGGGGTTTGACGAGAGCCGGAAAAGTGCCGGAATAGCCGGTAATTCTCGCTTACGTATGCTCGTCACGTATCGTCGAAATCCGCCCGCAACGAATGGTCGAAACCGGGCATCGATAATTGTCTACAAAATATAGTTAATTGGCCATACCGGGGATATAACACGAACCCCGCGATCCGCAAAGCCCGCCAGGATTACGGCCCGTGGTCGTTATCGGGTTAAAAACGGTTTTGCGCCCACAAATTTTGACGAGGGCTGCTTCCAGCTAACACCGCATTCATTTCCACCCGCAAAAACATCTATGTATGTATGTAGAGAAATTCTATAACTGACCTTCGTAACATAGGTATAATACGTGTCTGTGCTAGAAAGTGCGATTCGATTGATTATACACACATTGTAGATATACACGGGTCTCATGGGTCCCTTCACGTTCGTGACCTATCGTGTGAGGGTCACTAGGACCACCTCTCCCTGCAGCTGGAGGGCGATCGTCACGTTTTAAAAGCCCGTAACCCATTTGTAGTGTTGCATCGTAATTTGAATGGATGAAAGTTGCCGTTGCTTTTTATCTCGCATTGTCTCGAAACCCACCTCTTCGTTTTCTCTCACAGATTGCCTTTAATCATCGCCACACCGCTTTCGATAAAATTTTATCTCCTTGGATGAAGTGTCACTTCTGTCAATGATTATAATTTATGCAAAATACGTCTCGCTAATTTTATAATACATAAAACGCCTGGAAGTCTGAGCATCACTCGATTAAGAGGACCCAAGAGCTTTTTTTTGTCAAATTTGTTTAATTCCTTAAATTATTATTTAAATCTAAGCCATACATGAACCGAAACGCTTAATGGCACGTCTAGATGACGCATGGCACGTCTAGATGACTCCAGCTGTAATAGGCGTGTCTTCATGTCATTGTTAATTCGTACGATCTTATTCTTTCGACAAGTTTCTCCTACATTACTTCAAATACGGAAATCACTGTCAAACCTATATCAATACAAAGATAAAATATCACCGAAAATTGTCTAGACGGTGAGTTTTGGGAATATCGCGACGGCACAGACATGTGCAAAATATCTAAAAAAAACTTCATCTATTGTACCTGCATACATAATCACGTGCTGCGTACCACTCCGTGTGTCTGCAACTTAAGTTCAGTCATTTGCAGTGGCCACATCAATCGGTTTTTTTAAAAAGTTTGACAACTTCCGCTTGGCCTCTGACTTGACTCTGACTCCGACAAATATATGTATTTTTATTACTCAAATATAATCAGTTGACTTTTTGTTGTTTTGTATAATCAATCTATGATGGATCTTAATTACAAAGGAATCGGTGTATATGTTACAATGGAAGAGTATCTTACAGCTGTAATATATTTTGACTAGTAGGAATATATTCCATTTTACCTGGTACAGTTTATAAACTTCAAATTCGTCATTTTACAAATCAAATTGATCATTTTACAAATCAAATTTGTCGTTTTACAAATCGAATTCGTCGTTTTACAAATCAAATTTTCCCTAGGAATTTGCTGGCGGATCCGTTATAATATTCTCTATAAAGTTCTCTCTATGTATAATAAAATGAATTGTTTAATTTGATTTGCAACATGATGAATTTGATTTGTAAAATGACGAATTTGATTTGTAAAACGACGAATTTGATTTGTTAAAGGACGAATTTGTTTTGTAAAATGACGAATTTGAAGTTTAAAAACTGTATCAACTACCCGTTATAGTCGTATTTTCAATTGTAATATATTTTGAATAGTCGGAATATATTCCGTCTAACCCACGAAAGTTGATTCATATGGAAAAAATTACATACATTCCAACTGGTCAAATATATTACAACTGAATATACACTTTAAGTTGGTACCAGGTTAGATGAAAAGGTTAAGTTTTCGTGAAAACGTCACTCGACTAGTAAATTGAGTTGGAAAGTCACATTTTTGTTTTGAACACATTCTTGGAGCTATAATACGATACCCATTACCATAATTCGTAATATCTAGCAAATATTTACGCATTATTAAATTCTAACGCATTCTTAAAAACATCAGAACTATCAATGATATTTTAGAGATATAATTTACTAGTTGATTTGTATTATATATATGAATTACCTAAATCGTCGGTTGGAATATATTATAAATGAAAATACATTTCGACTGAAACACATACATACATAGTATACAAAGCATGAGAGCGACGAAATTGGGGGACAACTTCAGATATGCATAAATCAAAGTCTAGCGGAGGTCATAATCGTTGTATTTTTATTTAAAAAAAAATTAAATTCAAATCAGATCGACATGGACTGTGAGCCAGTTGGCTACGGGTAAGTAGCGCGCGCTACAAATGTTAATTTTTCAAAAATATACATAGCATATCTATAATAATAAAAAAATGAAAAGCGAGCAAAGCAACAGTGTTAACGATGACAGTAATGACAGAAACTACCCATTGTCCGCCATTATAAATAAGCGTACTTAAATGAAATAAGGCGTCACTACCGCAATAATATTGTTGTCATATGCGTCGTTAACCTCAATGCACTTGGATCACAACAATCATTAGCGTGTTTAGTACGGTGAGATTATAACATCACGAGCCGTCAGATATGACGGGTTTTGGGAAATTTGCATTTGAGAAGACCGCTTCAACTTTGGGATCTCGTACATCAATTATAAACGCGATATGGATCGCTATTAAAGCATTTCAATGTATAATACATATAGGATAAAATATAACCACAAAAAATATATATGTACATATGAATTTGTATTTTCAAATTAAATGTCTCTCTAGTAGTGCATATTTGTAGCAAGAGTTCTCAAGAGTATACAAATTATAAATTAGATCTTTCAACTTCAATACAAGAATCGCAGTCAACTTACATATGTTCTGTCAACCTACTTCGTCATGGTTATGTTATATTTCTTACATACTTTTTATGCTTGTCTTAAGTTTTACAGTGAAACGTGATCTCTGACCCAGTACAGCAATCCTCTCATACAAATTAGGGTTCATTGTGCTTATTGTGCTCTCTACTTATTTTTTTTTCATTTAAAGTCAATAAAAGGGCTAGGCTTCTCAATCTTCGCTTCGCATCGCTCTTATCGTGATTCCCAGACGACGAGGATTTTGTGACCCGTCGTGACTGGTATAAAAAGACCCTTGGAAGGTGAAGGGCGGTCATTTTGTTCCGATTTAGGTCAGCCTTTTACGAGCGCATGCGTACCAATCCGGCACACTAAATTCGAATTTGATCGAGATTTATATTTTCTACGTGTAAAATTCAAAAGACGGTTGCATCTCCCTCTAGGTGATTTCTTACATATGCCCGTGTCGATTTTTATTTGATTTTTTTTCATATTATACGACCTCTGTGTATGCTAATTCGAAGAGATCGAGCCCGCCTTCCGTTCTCGGTCTTACATTTTAATTGAGACGAATTCGTTAAGGCGATATCATCTCCATTAGGTATTCGCGGCGCGTGAATTCACAGCACTCGTTCGATTGCGCACAAATCACACGCTACTAACGCCCTCTCACTGGCACGAATTAAGAGAGATAGCAATGGTTAAAACTACAAGTTTACCGAAAATATGTACATAAACTAACAGAAAAAAGACGATTAATACTTCTTCAAAGCGGACCAAAAAGCTAAAAGCTTAAGCACCCTAATTGAGGTAGTAGATTTGTGGGAGCTGTAAATTTACATGGGAAAATTTCTTCATAAACAACAAATTGGAGAAACTCATCAACATTAAAAATTATTACGATTAATATTAAAATAATAACAATATATAAATTAAATAATATTAAAATAGAAACAATATATAAATAATTTTCTAAACATTCAGTTTCTTTATATTTATTTATTTAAAGTTTGGACCATTGTGGCATTACAGGAATTCCTAATGCGCCACGATGGCCAAATTAAATACATATTCATAAAAACCAAAAGTTCAAGCAATAATAGAATTAGTCACATATGTAACATACATAATAATATTTAAATGGAGAAAAATTATTAATGTCTATAGGTAGCGTCAGTCAGCAACAATATACATATGTACATATGTATATATTTACATATGTACAAGAACCAACCATGAACACAAAAAATATCCATGAGGCCCAAATCGAAGAATATCAAAAATCCTCAAAATACATCATATCCAATTATTTATTTATACATTAAGTTTGGATCATTGTGATATTACAAGATTCCCAATGCAGCACAATGGTCGAAAAAAATGTGAAAGGTGACAAAAATAAATATATATACCTACACAAACAAAAATACATTTAAACACAATCATGAAAAATTCTGATGTGACCAACCCATGACTTTATTTATGTATTTGAGGAATATAAGAAGGTCACAAAACAAAATTCGATATTGAACCGTACAGATGCATTCACACATGCCGGCAGCATTATGAAATACTAATAGCTATGACAGCATTTTCGATACAAATTGAGCGCAAATGTATGGAGGTTTGCACAAGACAAAAGTTCTACTTCCGGTTGTCGTATTTTTTTCAATTTCAACACACAGGCACACATACACACACACACATTTTTTCTAGATCATGAAAACGTAATCAGTGATCGATTCTGAGTCCGAATCAGTCAAAATCTCGAGTTCGAATTTTCGCATGATCACAAAACTTCATCTATTGTTACTATGTACATACATAGATAAAGTAACAATAAGCATTATATAAAAGCACATTTTTTTTAAAGCTGTGAGTGAAACATTAAATTCACAACGCCGCCAAATAATCAAAATAAAATTTCTCACTACCCGACCAAAAGTACGAAAGAAAATATTTGTTTCTAAATATAACAACGAAAGGAAGTTTTTCCATCGAAGTATGAACCTAATAACTAATCTGAAAATTGTGTTTGTCAGCCTTGACATTGCTCGAATGGTTTCGTTTTTCAAATGAGTTGGTATTTTTAGAAATTCACGAATACGTAAATGTCGCTAGAGTTCTTCGTGGTTAACCCATTCCGCATCTACGGTGCTCCACAGTTTCGACACTTCGAATATCGAACATTTCCAAAGTTCGAAACGTCTGCTTCCTGTTTAAAGGCCGAAAGCGTACAGACAGTTGAATCTTCGGCATTTCTATTAGTTCAATTCTCAGCGTGGGTGGGGTGGGAAGGGGAGGTTAAATAGTTGCAAGTTCGAGACGTGATTCCCGTTTTCTTTTGAATATTATACCTAACACTAGCGGGTTATGTGCGTACATATGCACATACGTATCGATATAATACGCCAGCATCTGGCTCTCGTATCGTAAAATATTTCGTAATAACGGATTTATATGCGTATGTAGATTGAACCCGTGGAAGCCGTGCGTACGTACGCGCAAGATAAGAAAGCAATCTTGGGGATTTTCTCGCTTTTTGGTCTTACAGAGTCTTGTTTCGATCGACCATTGTCGATGGGATCTCGTGCAATAAACCAAGATCGTTCTCGTTCCCAATCAATGGGCCGTCACTTCTAAATGAAGCCATAAAAACCGAAACGGACCCGTTTGTGAGTATGGAGGCGTTTCAATTAACGAGATGAATCTCGAGAAAAAGAGAGAGATGGAGAGGTATCTGTTTAGTATGCCAAGCACAGAGTGACTTACCAAAAGGTAATAAGAAAGAGGGACGCGAGTCGTCACGCCTCTGCGTCTTTGCATGAATCAAACGAAACCTACACGCTCAGATTTGTGCTGCAGGTGCTGCTATCTTAATTAAAATAAACCTGGACATCAATATGAATAGTTAGACAACAAAACTTATAAGCAACTCTTAATAAATAAACAATTCGAGACAGTTAATTTTTTTAAAACTAATGAACTGAAATCAGAATATACTTGGGTATGAAAGACTATACATTAGAAGGAATAACATTCCGTTAGTTGTAGATGCCACTTACAAATTAACCAGATTCTATAACAGAATCAATAATAACAATATTAATGAAAAATCTCGATGATTACAAAAATGCCTCTACTTTTAAATTATAATACAGATTATCAAATCGCAACTAAAACTTTCATCAAGTATAAAATGAGCATTTGATAAGAGTTTCAGATAGATTTTGAGCTTTTTCTCATACTGAGCACTTACATAATGACAGTGGATGTCCCGAAGAAATATGCAGGTAAGGCAATTCCTACAGGCGGCAAATATTAGGGGGCGGCAAATAATGACAGACTAAATTTTATTTTTAATAAAATTAGTTTTAATAAACATTTTTCTCGGAAAAAATCTTTTTCTGTATCTCTTAAACGTCAAAACGTCAAAACGTCACGAACTAAAAACGTCAAAAAGTAAGTTTTCAATGGCTGTAACAGTCCTAAAAGTAATTATGAATATACCAAATGAAAAGTTATCAAACAAACTGAAAATATTGCTGATTACCTACACAAAATGCATGCATCGAGAACGTGTTATACTCTCAGAAAGCTCAATTGATATGCATCATCTTTTATTGTGAATACATATATGTATGTACATACGTTTCCATACAGACGTCTGTTCTGGGTCTGCGAGAGCGTATGGGATTCTGCGGTCTCCTAATTACCGGCACCGCTGTAAGTTATTATGGCGTAACTAATTGATGGTGCCCCATAGCTACCGACCGCTATCGGCTCGCCTATCGGCTACTACATAATAACACAAACGACCCAAACAACCCAAAGTTTACCAGAGCGACTGCCCCAAGACGATAAGAGCACGCGTGGTGCTTCGAGGACCCTCGTTATTAAAACGACACGGCGACATAATCGTTTCGCGATACGACCCAGATTATTTTTTACACTGTTTGTTGTACCGAGGTAGGTGTGCCACCTACAACCGCCGGAGATAATACCATGTAAACGGAGAGCTATTAATTATATGAAGCTCCTGCAATAACCGAACGTGGGTATATGTAAGTATGCAGTACGGTAGCAACCCCGCGCTGGTAGCTTACCGAGTCGTGATTTCGGCGTTACTTTGTCTAGGGGTCTTTTTTTGGTCGATGCACGAGGCCCATTACCGGTTGGGTTATCCGGACAGGAGGTCATCATGACTACCGGCCGGTTGGTAATTATGCGTAAAACGTGATCGGCAGCTCCACGTGACCCAGACCACTAATAATAATCAGCAGCTTAGACGTCAACGCCTCCGCATCTACAATTAACCCTTTCAATAGATCTGAAAGCTTCATCATACATTGAAGCTCGAAATAATCATTTGAATAGAACAAATAATGGACTTTGAGAAGTGCTTTTGGAGTAAAATTTCAAAGCCCAAATTCCTTGTAGGCTCTCTACAAGGATTTTGCCCAAATTTTGCAATCATATTATTAAAACCACATTCAAAGGTGTGGCTCGTGACGCGTAAGTGGACTGCAGCGGAGAGAGACGTATCTTCATGACATTACACTGTTCGACACGAAAAATGGTTCAGAGACAAGATATAACTTTTCTTATAGATCTATGCCCAGTAAACACGAATCTGGTAATACAAAATGTTGATTGGCTAGAGATTCGGAGATACATATGTGTTTTTTAAATCGCGCGATTTTTTTCTATATCTTGGTGTTGTTCGGTTGATGTCTCAAAATCTGTCAATTTTCTGTTCAAAATGAATATTTAAATCTATAGTCGGGTATTTTATCTTTCATTTGTAGTACTTTTCAGCTTTCAAATCTCTCTAAGTAGTCGTCCAGTTCAAATCAAAAGTCAAAAGTATTTTCGTATTTTCACTTGGGATTTTTTCCCACTGTTAATACTATTTTATATTGAGTATTTTCTATTGAAACATGTTTATTGGGATACTGTTCTATAATTACACTATTTTTTGTTTTCGTTTAAAAAAGTTAATTGGAAGTGTGCTGAATTTTAAATCGGCAAAATTTCGAGCTAAAAACTCGTACTAGTATTTACTCGTATTTACACGAATCTGAATTGAATTAATACGGATAATATATTAAATTGTCTTTATATGAGAATTAAATAAAATTCCACTTTGAAAAATCATATTTCAATTATTCTTGTGGATTAATAACAAAAATTCTATTGATAACTGGATTACCTTGATAAAATAAACGAATTTTTGTTATTAATCCAAAAGAATTTTGTATTTTTACTTTAAACATCATCGTTAATTTACCTTATTAAAAAAAAAAAAAAAAAAAAAAAAAAAAATATATATATATATATATATATATATATATATATATATATATATATATATATATATATATATATATATATATATATATATATTAACTCGTTAACTTATTAAACAAAAGAATAGTCAGGTCCATTATTCAATAATATTTTGAATCAATCAACCGATTGTATTGTGCTTGAACAAAAGCCCGGTATATTGGCATATAAGTTGCTGGTCACTAAAATTCCGCTACGACGACATGCTTGACGATTTAAATCTCTACGAGGTCTAAATCCACTTTTAGATTTCTAAAGTATATCTACATACATATGTACGTATCTATCTACATATGTACATAAGAAAAAAAATCATATGCATACAGATTTTGATATCTGACGTTTGCATTTTCCACGATACTCTAATTCGAAGTCAAAATCTTTGGGCCAAACTTAGTACGAATTTACAAGAATTTAGAAATGTTTTGAAGGTATTTAAGATAGAGACTATCTTGCCTCAGTTATGTATGTTTATTTTTTTTCAATTTTAAGTACGCACACACACACACTCATAGAGGCAAGCTAGCATATAGCAGTGCCTGGATATCGGCTCGTTTATCTCACGTAATTAATGTTCCCTATCGTAAAGTTGCCGCTACTAATGGTCTCCTTGCCGAAAACAAGGGAGATTTCCGCTCCGGTTGTGCACCCCTGTCGCTGAGAGGGGGCGCCTCGTAAAAAAGTTGAAGGATAACTGCCGTGTTTATCGGTCGTATTTCACCAAATAAGCAGGTGTGCGAGCAACGCTCAAAACAAGAAACGTTTAAAATTCATTAGTGAAGTGTGAATTCATTAATTTAATTCAAAAAATACCTGGGAAAAAAATCCCATTCAATAAATATCGATAATTATACATATAATGAGTTAAAAAAAAAGCGCACAATTCAACGTGTCTTATTGTGTTATTGACAGTGAAAATCATATCTACGTATCTATCCGATTATATCTACTTTTTTTTTCTTCAAAAATAATTTATTCAAGTCTTCAAAATCCAAAGCTCAATTCTATTATATTTATTAAATAAAATTGATGAACAATACCTTAATCTGTATGATGACTTTTAAAATTTTAATACAGGCATATCTAGATATTCCTCGGAGGCAGATATATGATGAGCCGAATGACTTTGTAGGCGATGACAAGGCTGAAAATAAGACAATAATAAAATTAGATTCCGATGTTTATCAAATTGCGATGATAATTATTAGGTATGTACTACTGAACTATACATATATGTATGTATATATGTACAAGTATGTACATACATATGTATATATTTATTATTATCATTTTTACATCCAAAAAAAATTCCAAAGCATCTTAAGGACACATCGAAACACAGTTGATTGGTTATATAATAATTTATTTGCAAGCCGAATTGATTATAATACATAAATTTAAATGTGTATTAAATTATGTTATATGTGTATAATATGTATAAAATGAAGTACATTCACATATGTACTTCATTTTATTTAATTAATTTATTATTATATGTAAATTTATGTCATGAAAACAAAACACATAAATTGCAAAAAAAAATTTTTTCAAGATCCTGTTAGCAGATTTTAGCAGTAATAATAATATACAATGTATGTAAGTTTGTTTTCGGAATATGCACATATGTACTAGAATCGGTGTATAACGTGCTGGTGTATAATGTCCAGTGATTGTATAACAATAACTCACCCTCCCCTCAACGATCAATCATATTTTTTGTTGGATGCAATTGTTCCAGCAATTGTTGCACCCGACGCATCACTTGCACCCAATCCCCTTCAATTGCACCCGACTCGCCCTCAATAATAAATATTATTATATTATAAATACGCGCGTGACATTTGCTATGAATCGAACGGTTAATGAACGATAAATTTCGCACGTCGAACTATCGAGTTACTTATTCGACCATAAGGCGCGAAGATTAATTTAACACGTGAATTTCGCCATACGATTATAAAATTATTACGTATCTTGAATATTACTATCGGGTTTAATTTTAGCGTACATTAATCGAGACTTCTGAATGAATTTTGTATCGAATATACCTATACATAAATTGAACGACTTCGAATTGTGGGTGAATTTTTCACCCTTCGATCATTCAGCAATACATATGTAATTATAATATTGTCTGCTTTTCTGTTCTATAGAGTAAATCGACGGTGACATTTGTTTTGAAAATCCCAATACCAGATCTGCACCCTAAATTATAGTTGTCGTTTCTGATTACATTTCAATAGCCCCTATTGCCACGGGGTTATACTTTCAGTCACGCCATAACATAATGGTTACGAAACTGGGGCTGTGCCCCAAATATCAGATCGAATTAAACACGTTCGATCCAATCGTTTCGATCGATGTCCAATCTGTTATAAATAAATATTATTAACATTTTTCTGTAGCAAATGGAGGAAATAGGTCAGATGGTTCTTTTGTAAGAAATCAAACAAGTGCCTTACCCAGATGTTAACAATGGGAAACGTACGTTTCGCACAATGGAGGCGTTTTAATATTATCATCGCGGTTCGTTTTCTTTGCGCGATTGTGTAAAAAAGTAAAAAAAAAAAAAACTAAGATTGATAGTCGCATTGACGCACGGCGGAAGATAAACGGTTAACTTTTAACACATGTGCGTAATTAATTAAAAAAACACGAACGACCCGCTGCGCAAAGGGCTAGAATGCAATTTTAGCCGACGTTCTTTGTTGTTGAAAATCCGAAGAAATTGCTTTCCATTGTTGGATAATGGATGTGACGAATGTGAGACAATTTTACGGCGTTTGATCGCACGTTACAATCGGGCGGGTTGTTAAACTGTGGATCGCGACCCAAAATCAGACACACTGTTACAAATCAAAATTAATAAACAGTAAAGTTCTGCAGTATACATATACATATGTACATACATAGAGTTTATCAAACGATTGTTCCAATTAAGTTACTGATTCCGTTGTGTGTGCGTTGGACTACATAGTTTGGGTTACTTTAGTTTTCATTTGGAGAACGTTTTCCGAGGTTCCTTTACCGCAAAGTTGACTCGATTTTCCGGCGTTTGGGAGCTCAGAAGAACTAGGAAAAACGAACGGTAAAAAAAATGTTGAGAATAGTTTTCAATCAAGTCTGCAACACCGGGTCGCAGCAGGGTCGAACTGGGGTCCGCTCACGTACGACCCAGACTCCCACAGGGCCGCACCCCAACTTAAAAGTAGCCAACTTACACTTTGTTATTTATCTATTGGCATTTATTTCATCCGGAAAAACATTTTGTCTTATTTCTTCTACCATGAAGGAAAAGTTTCGAAGGACAACGTTCGAAGTATGACTGCTATTTGAAGTCTTTCAATAGGTCAATAACGTGTCCTGGTTTAATTTTATTTAAAATATCTGAAAGCATCATCGCTATAATCCGTCTTATAGTTGTACGCCATGATCTTAGCGAGCAATTTATTGTATGCAAGGCTGTGAAGTCGGAGTCGTAAAAAAAACAGCCAATTCCAACTCCTTCTTCATTATTTTCTTTAATTAATAGTATTAAGATATGTGTCAACTACAGTCTCCAATTTTATTGAAGTCAATAAAAATCAAGAATTTATAAAAATCCAATATTTGTAAAAAAATTAGAATTTAAATACATTATAAATAAAATCGTTGAATTGCGCGTAGTTTTATACATATGTTGTGGCCAAAAATGTTTCCTGTCCCATAATTTATTTTATTCTTATATCTTTACTAAATTAATTTGTTTGTCTATGTTTATGCACATATATCCAGCAGTATGTCTCGGTGGTTGCGTTTATGTTAAGCACCAAGAGGATGCCGGGTTCGATTCCGTGCTAATCTTTAATGCTGCTGGTCAGACTCGGATATTTGTGCCTCCAAATCAATCGTTTCCTATCAGAGTTTGCCAATATATCTGATTTCATTGTTGAAACGGTTCCTCCATCAAATTGGCAAAAACCATCCTACGCACTACACATATCACCAATATCTGAATTTGATTTATGTACAATATGTAAAAATGTATGTACAAGTCAAAATCCATAGATGTTTCTATGGATTAATTCATTAAATAATTAATTGTTAAATTCATGTTCTTCAGCATCTCTAAATTCAGCGATTTATTTAATTAAAAAAAATGCTGCAATATTTACAATTGGCTACGAAGACGCATTGGCGTTTACCTATTATGACTTCCTGGTATATCTAAGTTAAAATAAATAAATAAATTACTTACTTTTTATTTATACATATTTTGTTACCAATAGTTCAATAAATTGTTACCATTTTTATTACTAAAAATTTTATACCTTTGCAAGAAAAGTCAATTTTTTATAAAATCGTTGTATTTGGAGTCAACATATGTCTCTGTCGCCATTTTGATTCCTAAAATTTTCGCCTACCGTGGCTGCAATTCCTCACTGAAGTGACTCTTAAATTTAATGCCATAAGCAGACTGCTAGCGTTTAATAAAAACATAGCAATTGTATGTCAAAATAATCATGCATAGTAAATTGAATAAAAATGATGATTCTGCATGAAGAGTTGTATCAAAAGTGTTATCGCCGTGTTTTTCTCACCTCAATTTAACAACTCAAACGCAATGAAATTAATTAATTTGAATAACTATAGCGACCGCTGAGGGCGCATTGTAATTATGGTCGGATTACTTGAATTTCAGTTATTTATGAACCATAAACCTTGAATTACAACGTTCGTTAGTAATGCGCTGTGCTCGTAAAATTAACGCGATTCGTTATTTTTGCTCTCAGCCTTTATAACATTTAACAAAGAGAACAGTTTTGTTATTAAATTAAAACAGTTCAACGTAAAATCGCTCAAATGATGGCTAGCCTAAATCAGTCACTTTTTTATATTTAAAATAACATTCCCAATTAAGCAATGAAGCTAACGCGAGTTTTACAAGACAAAATTGTTGGGTGTGCAATGAACACCTTTACAATAGCAATTACTATCTTACATATATGAGAACATTGGCTTTTTTATTGTTATTTGAATCTGTAGATGCGTGTGATCGTCGGACGACGTTTAAAGGGTTAATCTGCCTACTCATACAGAGCATCATGTTCTGAAGCACAAAAGGAACATCGGCTTATTTGACGAGGATGTGCCGGTAAAGGCGTTGGCGTCACGAACCTCCCAAAAAAAAAAACTGGTGGTAATAGTCTCACGATTTGGTAACTAACCTTTTAAGCGCAGTAAGGGAACTACAAAACTAAGAAAAAGTGTACTAGAACTGGCACGCTCGCTTTGAGGGCGAGAATTTCACTAGACGTGCACTCTTTTTCAGCGCTTTATTTTTATTTTTTTGTTTATTTTCGTGGCCGAGGAAGTTATCTATCATCTATGGAGATACGATCCGGTGGTGTGAAGAGATCTAGCAGCCGATCTAGACGGCTTTCGTCGCCTTTGCCTCCAGCCGCCCCGTGACCTGAATGCGCGGAAAAGCAAATCGCTCGATCAACTAGCTAAGGAAAAATCAACGGGAAAACCGAATTGGTTTATATTTTATTTTACACGGTTGATTAAATGAATATTTACCAAAATATAAAATTTATAAGCAAAAAAAAAACATTCGAATTGCTAAATTTTTATGAAAATGGTTTTTTTTTATATAAAAGAGAAATGAATTTTCCCTTGATACCAAAAATCCCGCTTTATAAAATTTTAAATGAAAGCTTTCCTTAATATTACATATCAGATGAAAGCGGGATTTAATTAAATTTTCTCTTATTAAAATGGGGTTATATGTATAATATGTATAATCACCGTAAAGGTCAACCTCATCACTAAAAAAGTTATTCAATATCATAATTTCCATTGAATGGCTAAAACACAGTAACTTTATCCACGCACAAGCGTCTATATATTAATAGTGACGTTTATGGTAAAGTCAAAATACGACAAAAAATGCAATAAATTTGGTATGAGAGTCTACCTTTATTAGCATACGTTACAACTTATTAAACACAAATAAATTATTTTAAATACACACCAATTTAACATAGACATTCCGCAATGTAAACATTTTCATACGCTCGAATAATTTACGCAGTTCACTCAGGAACAATTTAAAATTCTGAGTTTATCGGCGTTCAGATTTATAACCTCTTCCTGTCGTTGTACAAGCCGTATTCAAGATTTTTTTATTCCTCGTTTTTAATAGGAACATTCAAATATATTCCGCCGCTTTTTTATATTACAATAAATATTTTGGACGGGAATATAAAATACCAAACGAAATATATAAAAGGAATATGACGTATTCATATTCGTTGTTAAATTTTACCGTGCGCGATGAGTAATTAAAGTGAGCGCTCTTTGTAACGCGACTATAAATTAAGTTGTAATTTAAGAATCAGATAAAAATAAAATAAAAGCGAAATAGTACTGAAAGTTTATGGATCGATCTGGAAAATTCTTCTAGTCAAAACGCTTACCGATTAGTTGAACTTTTTTAGTACAAATTGAGCTTTTACAAACACACGTGACTTATAATATTCATTTATTAAATTTAAATAAAGATTTGATGTACATATATAAGTACTTAATTATATAGTTGAATTCAACATAAATTCCTGGGAGGTTTTACAACATATGATTGCTTGATCGAATTAAACTTCTGGTGGTATCTCTACACATTTTTTATTTATTTAAAGAGATACCCACTGTCGCATGAACATTTTCGTAAGTTCAATTCGAATTTGAGCTGATTATCATAAATTGATGTTGAATATTCGCCGTTGTGGGCGTAACGTGCGTTACGTATTTGGCGCACGTCGAACACCCTCCCCTCCCCTACCCTCGCCGCCAAAAAAGGGAAATTGAATTCACGGAAGCGATCATATCTCTTTTCTGGGCGTTTTCGGCTCGAATTATTTTTATTGTATGTAGGGCTGTTAGGGCGGAGGCAGGAGCTCGTCCTGATGAAGGACTGCATACGCGATTCGAAACGCACGAGCTGCACTCGAACTGCACGCTCGCTGCGCCGGCAAGCGCACATGCATAACCAATTTTTAAATTTTATTCAATTTATATTTTAAAACCTCGAAAAATATGAAAATTCAACTTTCAAATTTTCTGAAATATGTTATTTTATTTAGAAAAAAATTCCAATATCAACAAATAAAACCCTAAATCTTTTAAATTGCAGTGCCTACATTTTTGACAGAACATAAAATCAGAAGTAAAACATGACATTTTGGCATGCTTATATTTCTTAAAATTTAAATTTTTTGTTATAATTAGAGGTAGGACCGGAAGCGTGGCGTCTATTGTTCGATTGTTGTAAATGCTTTGTAAAAAAGGTTTGGCAAACCTTTAACAATGCATTTACAACATTTGAACAATGGAGGGTCCGGGCTTTAGTTATAATTAAGGACCGGCGGACAAGATGCTCGACGGCAAAAAAAATTGTTCACTATTGTCAATTTCTATTATCAACCATTTTTTTTGATCTCCTGCTTTCTCGAACAATGGAGAGGCTTATTATTATTTTTTCTCAAGTTATAATTATAGGTACATACATATATACCCAAGAAAACTGTCAACGACTTTTATTTTCAAAATAATGACGGGAACATGAAAGAAATTACGATTTTCTGAAAATAATGCTTCCGCCATACAAAATAGTCTACATCAGGCATCGGCAATCTTTTTTGGCTGCGGTTTTAAATCAACCAAAATGTGACTATTAAGAAGATGTTTCAGATCAGTAGATATTTCCATTTTAAAAGAGTATTTTCGTGAATAATGCAATAAATTTTACGAAGAGATAAACTCTTCCATTCCGCGTACATTTTCTAAATTGAGAAGCTATTTCCTTGGAGTCATTCGTTGAAATCATTATATGTAATGGTTCATTATGTCTGTTAGGAATCTATTGTCTTAAGAATCATTGTTTATCATTGAGTTCCAGATCATTTTTATCGATTTCGTTTAGAAATATTTGCATGTCATCAAAACACTACAAATCTATTTTACCATGTTATTTCAGCATGTAACAGCAAATCTTTGAAAAACAAGCACAAGACTGTTTAAAATCGATGACTTTTTATTTAACATTTCCTTGATACGATGTACGTTTTCCACAAGGTCCATCGATGAAAATCCGAAATTCTCGTTTTTCGCACCGGTATAAATTGTACATATTTGACTTGGCAAATTGGGTTAGATTGTGTATGTATGTTCATTTAGCTTGTATACTAGAACAACATTTTATTCAAATACATTGTCATACGAAATCAGCTAGTGAAAAGAGATATATGATTATGATTAGTGACTGAAATGGCGGAACGAGCGAAGAAATCGAAATTGAAAGGACAAAAGATGGACAATAATGCTACCCAAGAGAGTATAAAAGGGTACAAAAAAGTTCAAAAATTAAATAAGTAAATGATGTAGGGAAAACGTGTAGTTTTACATATGTACATACATACATACATACATATGTAGCTAGTTGGTTAAGTGTATGTACATAATGTAATCGACATAAATGCTGTATTGAAAAGAATTTAATCAACTGCAAATTATGATGATTATGATCATTTGTGAAGATATATACCACAATTTAAATATCCAAATCTATTAACATTTCAGAATTAAAAGTATTTATTCAACCTAACATCAGACACCATGAAATTCAGAACTACCAAGTGTTTTTAGAACGTAGCCATAATTATTAGGATAATGTGGTAATTTTCAAATTAAACCTACGATTTAGTAACGTTGCGACATTTACAGTAACATTCGCGTGGGTCAGTTAAACATTTTCAAGATTTATCCAGTTCAAATCTCGGATATGGATCTCCATCTGCCCATAATGCAGATGTTGCTCTATGAATTCCCATAGATCGAATCGAGTCGTCACGCGCGGATCATCGCGATTCGTTTCGCTTTATTTCCCATTTGTGCGTAATAAGATTTGATTTGGCTTTTGCAAAAAATACATACATACATTGAATAATAATAATACATTCATATGCGTACCAGTCAAATTTTTCACACATCGCATCTAAATAATAATATCATACAATGTATTATATTTATTTCTAGAGGTTCGTTCGGGATGTTGATAAATGGAATCGCATTTACAGAACGAATGACGGCTACGATAATTTAATTGAACGTTCCGATTATCGTAACACACATTCACTTATCGGAGGGTACATCTTTTAGATTTTACGTCATATATTTTTATTTTACACCTTTCGACTCCGACTTGGTCCAAAGTGAGGGAATTTATACCATTCTCGAAGAGATTACGACCCCCCGGTAATGACATGTCATCCGCCATTTAACCCGTTCGCGTCTTATCAGCTTTATTTGTTTTTTTCTTCTCACATTAAGATAAGCGCTGACGCATTTTTCATCTTGATGCGTGAGATTTCTTTCAAATTTTCTTATATTTTAAAATTAAATCGTATTTTTCATTTGAAAACGACAAGAATTTTAATACATTTTAAATGCTTAATGATATTATTTGACATCGGAATTTTTTATTGTTTTTTCCAATTTTTCCAAATAACGCCTACACCTTTTTCGATTAGAATTTATTTGTTTGTTTATTTACGCGGCACGGTCACTATCTCTATAAAGTCAAAGAACAGCATCGATGATTTATCGAAAGGTGATAAATAAAAAATGTGGACATGCTTTGGTAATTCCACTCCGATCGAAGCTTACGCGGCTCGCGCCAAGCGCCGAAGCTGCGTTCCTCAAAATGTCCCGAAAAATATATTTCCACACATTTAGGACATGGGAGGAGTTTCAGCGAAACATGTGCGCTTCTCAAACTTTCCAATTCGCCTTGTATTGGTAAAGTTTCCCTCGCGGCGCACCTGCTGAAGCATGTTGACCTCAAAGATTGTTAATCTTCATTTTGTTTCGTCGTAGCGGAAAACTTTCTTGTTTGTTCTTGTTCAGATAAGCAACATCCCATACACATATTCCAATTAATAATAATTCACTTGAAAATTGCAAAATTTTTATACTCCATCAAAAGCTACTTTTAAACATAATAAAAGAAAAAAAACTTTTTTATAAACTAACCTTCTATATTTTATTTATAAAATTAAGACAATATATAAAAAACCTAATTAAGAAATCACCAACTCTCTCCGTAAACTTTGATCATGAGTATGGCAGAGTGCTCAATCTGCCATAGCGCGAGGGAGGTGAAAAGGGAAAAAACGATCAGAACAGTGTGGACAAATGGGACAGTGTGGACGATAGACGTCACCGTGAACGATATACGTCACCGTCAATGAAGATGCAGTATTTTCAAACGTGTCTATTACGATTATTTGTCACCATGGTAATGACGGACGTCATTTGCATTTATATTGATGACCAAACCGAGCAAAATGGCATAGTTTGAAAACGATCGGATAAGAACCCAAACTTCGTCAGAAGACAAAATTGATTCTGAACTAAGAAGAAGTTAGTAATAAAAAAAAATAATCGCTAATTTCGATAAAATAGATTTCAACTTTAAAATTTAATGTTTAAAGAATTTTTCATCTGAAATTATAATTCATTAACGTGAAAAAAGTTAAACGTATGCGGATGTGATCACGGCATAAATTCCTGCTGTTTTTATATTATAGGATAATTTTTACGATTTCACGACTCATTTGATGTTGAATCGAAACGACATTTTTTTATTTTAATGTCATTAATAAAATCCATCCATTGTGTAAATAAATTTTACGTACAATAAAATGTCTCACGAATAATAAATACTATATACCTGAACGAGTCGTTTTTGACGGGAACGAAAACAATAATAGTAAACAATAAAAATTACAAAAAAAATCTTAATTAATTCATAATATCTCGTAACTCAATTTCTTATGCGAATACTAATATTATTATGAATATATATGTATACATTACAGGTTGAGAACCGTCGACGTCAATATGCCGCTAATAAATCGTAACCGGTAATGCTGTCAATAGACTTGTAATATTTGGCTAGAATTTAATAATCCTTTTGTGTGATTGTCGTTTACACCGCAACGTGACCATATATTATTGGTACTTTTAAATGGATACCGTTAAGCCATCCATCTGTATTGGAGGCTTTCACGCATCCGATTATGTACATATATAAGAAATCAGTGGCTCCGAATGATTTCCCCATCAAGTAACTAAATTAATATTTTCATCTCAAATGAGATATTTACCGACATTTCCACTATCGAAACGTTTGGTATTCAAGTGAAGCTTGAACGATTTTTTTACAAACCTCCTTTACGTTTCACTTACTATTACAATTAAGAGGACTTTTTTATATCTCTTATCTCTTATCCGATCGTTTTCATACTTTGCCATATTGCTCATTTTGGTCATCAATATAAGTAAAGGTATCATCCGCCATTACGATGGAGAAAAAATATCGTATTAGACACATTTGAAAATACTGTATTACACGGTGACGTTTATCTGTCACATTCATCATTCACATCGGTAATTTCATTTCTTTTCGCCCTGCCATCTCGCTGTCAAATTTTAATTATTTAAACGCCTGTAGATTTTTCTTTTTTCACTCTATATTTTTTCTCAATTATATGATACTTCTTATTTGAAATAAATGCTTCCGGTCTATCGACCTGAAAGAAAGCCAACAACACGCGAGCTTCTTCTTCACATAAAAAATCTAATAAACGTGCGCCAAAAAAAGAGCATACACACATAGACATACAGAGTTATTGATTCGTCACAAACTCAAGTCGGAATTTATTTATTTTAGTATTCCGATGTATATTGAATGCTTTCTATCAATTAATCGTATACGTATTTTATATATTCAATATATGTACGTAGAATGTAATTAAGTAGCGTTATTGGATGTTCAGAAGTGACGAGAAATACTTTCGATCTGTGTCCCTAATGTTTCCGGGAAGTCCACAGTAATCCAATTTACATGTTTGCATTTTTATACGTCCGTGAAAAATTCCAAATTAAGTATATACGATAAAAATTTAATAATGTAGATGTTTTGAATGTAATTAATAAATTAAAAAAGGGATTCAGCGTTAGACATGGTCGAAAATGTGAACCTGACATTACCGTTAGTGTTGGTGGTCTCTACGTGATTAATATCGAAACGGACCACAATGAACTGTGACCACACACACAAAAAAGGGCGCACAAAAGCCTCCTATTTGATACGTACAGCATTTTTATGTTATGTGTATATTTTTTTATACCCATTTTACATAAATTTCAATTTAAAGGGTCGTTCTAACGTTGCGTTTCGAGATATATCTCCGCCGAATGGATTACTGAATTATAGCCGTCCGAGAAAGTTGACAAAGGTCCTCGACCCTTTTAAATCAAAATTAAAATAATATGACTACCCCACCCCACAACCTCCATCCCTTTTTTAGACGATTAATTTTGAATCTACGCCACTTTCATAAGGACAAAAGTGCTTTCAAAACTGGGCAGTGCGGTCGCAAACGTTCAAAACGAACTATCAATTCCAAATTTCAACATTGATAACGTGCGAATCTTTACAAAGGACCACACACTTTTCAGGTCTAACACTCTCAGCAAATATTTTAACAACGTTAATTCTTGATTTTCACATCTATTCATACCGAGCATGGTTTACTTGAATAATGAATGCTACATATATTCGTTGAACGAGCTCAATTCAACCGTATTTGACGACCCAATAAAATCTCCTACAGAATCTCTTCTTTCACTAGAGATATTGTTCAGTAAAACTTCTTCATACATTCCAACTACAGTTTCAAAAGATAAAACACCTCAAACAGATACGTTTAAACGCATGACAAACGCTAATGACCAATGTTGGCAGACAAAAGCCACTTTTTGACCGCAAACGATACGCATTCGTGACGCAACTTTGAGCTTTTGTACTAAGAAAGAACTTTTTTTCAGCTCTCACTATGTACTACATACAGTCATCGATGCATTAACTTTTCAACCTATTCAACAACGTACCATTCTCGTTTAACTAAAAAGACAAATAAATATTAAAAACAAATTAACTACAAACCAAACTCTCTTAGAATCAAATGGCGTGAGAGTTTCTTCACAGCACTAAAAATTCAAGTTCAAAGAACAATCAAAAAGTGAATTGATCACAATATATCATACTTTATAAGTGTATAAAACCCCGAAAATGTTATAAAAACGACGATGCACCTACTATAACGGCGTTTTTGTGCAAAAGCCTTTAAATTATGGCATTAATAAAATCAGAGCGATGCGATACGATGGAATGAATATACGAACCTACCATAAAAATCGCTATAAATTCGATGCTATATAAATGGTCTGTCTTTATATCGATTGCCGATACCTATTCAACGTTTTTTCTTCTTTCACTAACGGAAAAAGCATTTTCCGGATATACGAATCCAACATGTCATACTTACGCTACGCTGTCGCTAGGAAAAATATTCTTTTTTAGAAAATTGAAAACGACATGTGATATTATGCGGCCAGAGTAAATATTTATGAAAGTTGAATGTTACGACACATGTTGCGGTTCCAATCGTATTATGCCTCAGCATACAAAGGCGACAGCGTATTATATTACATGTCGTTTAGTAATAAAGTATTCGCATATATATTATTACAAAAATAAAGTAAAAAAATCCAACATGTCCTTCATTGCTACGTACATATGTAATTTCTTTCTCCTCAATAACACAACACCGATAACCCAAAACCAAACTAGCAATTTCGATAAATTGTTATTCAAAACCGATATTCTCCCTTCCCCCCCCCCCCCCGAATTATAATTAACATGCGCAGGCCGAGGTTCCGTTTTAAAAGATTCCAGTTAATGCCTCGTGCCCTGCGGTATGTAAAATTTTGGCGAATCGATTCCGGATTCCTGATGTTATCGCCACAGAATATTTTCCAATATTACATAAAGTAATTACACGATCAAATATATACACTCGATGGATGAAGCAAAAATTTACGAGGTAGCTTTCGTGTTAACGATACCCTTTTAGAATCTTTATGTATGTGGGTAAGTTAATGAGCACCGATCACAATCCTGAAACTCGCAATCCTGACACGTAAACAGGTAATTTTAATGAAAACGAATTCTTTCAGAAAATAAAAACAGCACAGAAGTAAAATTTCCTTACGCAAAATCTACATGCACAGATTTGATAAGTGAGGCAACTCTCAAGAAAGAGGGAACCTACTTATATTTTCGTGTAATGTTTCAGCATTCAACTGCATAAATGAATTCAATCCACGCATAAAAAGTTTTGCTTTGAAAAAAAATTATTATTTATTGATTTAATTTTTTTTTAAACAATATCGAAGCCACTATGGCCGAAAAAATGAAAATTAAAACCAATAAAAAATATTACAAAAAATAATGCATTGATACTAATGAGAAAAATAAAAAAAGTACAATAATAAAATAAAAATATTTGGAAAATTTGTAGTTATTTTATTTGTTAATTTTACATGTATCAAAATAAAATTAGCCTGCAGCGCATGAACATCAAATATAATATGATTTTTTTTTTATTTTGTTTCTATTTTCTTTGTACGCTAAAATTGTATTATAGATTCTGAAAAAAAAATTCGGGTGTGACCAACCCATGACTTTGTTTATGTATTTGAGGAATATAGGAAGGTTACAAAACAAAATTCGATATTGAACTGATGACTATGATAGCGATACAAATTGAGCGCAAATGTATGGAAACTTGCACAAAACAAAAGTTCTACTTCCGGTTGTCAGATTTTGTTCAAATTTTTTTTATTACTAAAAATCACTATCAGTTATACTCATTAAATATCAAGAAAATAAAAATAATTTTAAAAGTCAAAATAAAATAATGAAATATTGTTTTAAAAAAAAATACTACTTCCGGTTTACAAATTCTGACCAAAACCCTACCAGCTCTAAGTTAGTACATAAAGGATAGAAATATAAATTTTCAGCTTAATACGTTCAGGGGTGTGGACAGAGTAATGGGCACAACATTTTTGACCTTTCTACGAGGAAAAAAATCCCACTTCCGGTTCATTAAATTAAGTTTTTTTATTTTTATTTTTACTTTAAATCACTATTTTTATAATACACAATAAATATCAAGAAGCTTAAAATAATTTAAAACGTCAAAATAAAATAATGAAATATTGTTTTAAAAAAAAATACTACTTCCGGTTTACGAATTCTGTCCAAAACCCTACCAGCTCTAAGTTAGTACATAAAGGATAGAAATATAAATTTTCAGCTTAATACGTTCAGGGGTGTGGACAGAGTAGTGGGCACAACATTTTCAACCTTTCTAAGTGAAAAAAATCCCACTTCCGGTTTATAAAATTTAATATTTTTTTTTATTTTCATCACATTGCTACAAGAATTATACTTGAATTTTTTTGTGACGAACACACATGTTTAAGGGGCGAAAAAAATAGTGGAAGAAAAATCGAACAAGAGTAAATTGCCACTTCCGGTTGACAGATACTTACTAAATTTTATTAATAACTTGGTATTAAGCTTAAACTTCTAGATATGAAATTTCAGTTCAATAAACCAAAAAGTTTTTGAGAAAAACATAAAAATCCTCCATTCTCTAGAGTAAAGGACCACTTCCGGTTCAGATAGAAATATTCAAAAAATATAAGGCTATAATAATTATTATTTCTATCATATTTTAAAAAAATTCAGTCTGATTCAGTTAGTGGTTTGGGAGATAATTGAATTCAAAAACTTAAAAAAAGAGGACACCTATAAGGGGAGGTACCATTTCCGGTCAACTTAAAAATTTGAAAAAAAATTCTGACGTGTCGATAAGAATTTCATTAACCGATACTAAGTTTCGGTTCGATAGGACTAACGGTATTAAAAATATCCCCAAAATACACACACACACACACACAGACACACACAGACACACACACACACACACACACACACATTTTTTCTAGATCATGAAAAAGTGATCAGTGATCGATTCTGAGTTCGAATCAGTCAAAATCTCGAGTTCGAATTTTCGCATGATCACAAAACTTCATATATTGTTACTACGTACATAGATAAAGTAAAAATAAAAATAGTACAATAATACAAATGAGAAAAATAAAAATAATAAAAAATGAAAGAATATAAAAGTTCACATGCGAGATGAAGAACAAATCAAAATTTATTGCTATTTCATTGAGAACGCATATCGCACACGATACCAGCGAGTTTTGGAGCATGTGCGTGCGCGAACGGAGATCCTCGAAAATTCATAGATCGTCACAACTTAGCTTATAAACTATGAACCTCTACCAATACTGCTGCGTCGTTCACTTAGATCTCGGAAACCCCTAAGCTTCAACGCTATAATACCATACTTGTGCCGAAGAGACTTCTTTTGCACTCTCTCAATGAGTATAACAGTATTTTGCGTGCGATGGGCACCAAATCTCAAGACTCCAAGATGCTGCAGACCAGATATCGTTGCCGCCATAATCTAAATCTGATTTCTGAACATCATTGCAATTAACAGATTCATTCATTACGATAATTTACAAAATTCCATACATTTTTCACACAACTTTTCACGCAATACAACGAACTAGCTGTCAAATTGTTAGAAAGCGTCATTCCTGTCACAAAATAAGTACCATACAATAGTCGCGTCTATTTTGTCGGGACATCCGCCAATATACGCCCGCACGACACATGTATTTCTATGTCTGAATTGCAAGCTTCAAGATAATGACTAAAGATAATACATATGTATATGTATGTACATATATAAACCCGACGCTTTTCAGTACATGGATACGAATTGCGTTATAAATTGAGGACGTCGGATCAAATCGAATGAAATGGTAATGTTTACCAGACGCATTAATTAATACTGCGCTCGCGGTGCGGTAAAGCATCGAAACCGGTAATCTTCTTAACAAATGAGTAATGAATTCACCGTACAAGGACCGAGCAGTGATAAGCTATCAGTATTCCGGCTCGAAGGCCCACCGCGATCCATGTGGTCTTGCGGAGCTATGCGACCGATGTGATGACGATGGTCGAGACAACTCGGTTCGATTTCGACTCTTTTTATTTATTTTTCTGCCATACGCAGAATTTTCTGTCGTCCGACGTTTAGTGGTCGATGCTGGAAATAAGAGGGGTCTGTGTGAATGCAATTCGCAGTGCATGTGCACCTCCCACCGGGGCGCTGTGTAATTAAAACTCGATCCGGCCCTGCGTCTGGTTTTGTTTATGGCCGCCGGGGCCCACGCACCGCTCCTGGACCAAATTCAAACATGGGCGTTTCCCGCCGCGAACACGCTAATTTATTGCACATTCTGACCAATATATTCCCAGCGTGTGTACGTATGTATGTGTGTACGAATTAATTTATACATTCCATAGAATTCGACAATGCTAAAAATGTTCATTGGAGATATTATTTATAAATACCTCGCCTTCGACCAGACTAGACATTTAGAATTACATATATCATAAAATTAGCTGAACCCGGCATACGTTGCAATGACAGAATAAGGCATGCAATTCCCGTTACTTTCCCGTTCCCGTTCCCGTTCCCATTTCCGTTCCCGTTTCAAGTGATGGTTCAAGTGAACTAACGTCTCTTCAACGCCGTGTCGTCATAAACCAACTGGTAACGTCGTTACCAACGAACACATTGTCTTGACCTTAATTACGAATATTATTATTAAGAGATTTTTTCCCGTTTTTTTTACAGTAAGCTTCCCGGATATGCATACAACAAATCCTGAAAGTTCCATCAAAATCGGCTGAGTGGTTAACGAGCCTATACGAGACAGACAGACAGACAGACAAATAGACATTCAATTTTATATACTCGTACATATATAGAAAATCACTCAACACGACCGAGAAGCAATAAATAAAAATAAATAATCTAATAATTTAATATTTTTTGTCATTTTATGCCATAAAAAGAAGCCCTAATAGACATTATGGCTAACTGTACAGTATTAGTAACGTGCCGTCATTGTACCAGAGGGAATAGGCAAGTACAATATTTTACCTAAAATTCAAAAATATCAACAATTCAATTGCGATACATTCAAATCATTCTCCATATTGCAGTGGCGGCGCTAGGGGTAGTATCACCTAAAAAATATTTTTATTAATTACATATTAATATTTGTTATGACTTACGAGAGAGAAGCGCCAAAATAGAAGCTAAGTCACACGTTGTTTCTAGATTGCGTCTCCGTCTGACTGAATCCGTCAACCTTCTAACTTTTAGGTACATTCACTTTCTCAGGAATTCGAATAAAAGTCAATTATCGCTCATATTTTATGCTATATATGTAGCTGGACCAGATGGATTTCGCGGTAGCTGTATAAATACTTCCCCAGATTACCCAGAAATTCTATAAATAATTTTATTAATCAAAATAAATAGTACAAGTCAGCAATTTAATCCAATCAACAGCTTTCCTTATTTTCATAGTATAATAAATAAAACTTTTTACGGACAGTATACATAGGTATAATGGAGAGCTTTTATGCAGCTGAACGAGTCACGAAAATGTACAGAAAACTAGTGGTTCGATTAGAAAAGCGTCTCCTCCCCTCTTCATTCTTCTTCTTGAGGATTTTCTCACAAACCTAACATGTGTCTTATCTGGTGTGTATTTAAAAGTTTTGCTTTCTAGCGTCGAAAGACGTATGAAATTATAATGTAGTGTAATTGGGCGAATAAATGCCTTGTGATAAAAAAAATATCTTGGGCATTGATCGCCAAAATGCTGTATAAGATTCAGCGTACTTAAGTATTGAACGCTGTATGCTTGACATACCGAGGAGAGACAGAGAACGGTAATACGTCGGTGAGAGTACAGAGATTGGAATGGCAACAGCCGAGTCACATAGCTAGAAGAACAGAAGATACGATACGAGACGTGACGATATTGGACAAAATAAGTGCTCGAACGGTACCCAAGAGAATTTAAAGGGGAGCGCGGAAGGTCACAAGGAAGATGGGTGGATGAAATCAGAAAAATGTGTGAGATGAGATGGATGAGAGTTGCCCAAAACAGAGACCAGTAGAAGCGGATTGAAGAGGCCTTCAATACGAATGGCTGTGAATGATGATGATGATTTCCTACCATTCATTATAAGTTATAACTCAACAGAAGAATAGAAGAATACAACGCTTCGTAATATGTTCAGCTGCATAAATCCAACTCAATATGAAAATTCTTAAAAATGTTTTCATAAAATTTCCCCGTACTTTATATGTACTTGTTGAATTCAAATACAAAACTTTTTAAGATACATCCGCAAACTTAAGCTCCACCTAATTAAATAGTATGAATGTACATACACGAGCTGGAAATGCACACACACATACATAAACTAGTATATTAATCGATTCCGATATCGCGAGCGATTCTTTCAAATGCATGCATGCAGGCCACGGTAATCGCATTATGCACACAAATAATGCAATAGGCGGGGGCTCGTCGATAAGCTCGTCGGATCGGAATGAGCTCTGGTCTCGGATACAAATCAGATCAGTTTGTTTATACATATACACACGTACATATATACATTCATATCTACATCGATTTAGTATACACTCGTATACCAACGTACAATATAAGAGGTTATTGCGGTGGCGTTGACTCATCCCGGATAACCATCTAGCACTGACAATAGAACGTCCGTATCAAAAAATTAGATCGCGGCGGCATCATCGAGGGGGAAGACTTGACTTCAGCACCCCGTCGACGTCGGATCATTTATCAGCATCCGATATATTATATCATACAGGGCGTCCGAAAGCTCCAAGTCTCGACTCAAGCGAGACCTCCTCTCGCTTTCCAATCATTTTCGCGCAGAATCCGCACAAGTCTGAAATATTCATGTTTTTATTTCGCGAACAAGAAATTATACGTTCTTTTGCCGGATGTGCCGTAAAAGTAAAGAATGAGCTTTCGCGTGATGTATACCTTTAATTTCGTAAAGCTCGCGCTGGGTTCGTTTCTCGACTTTCCCTTATTTTTCTCGAGGCGAGTGATGTATGACGGTATGAATCAAATTTGCACTATCAGTTCCTCAAATATTTGACCGAAATTCAGAATTCAACACTATTTATGTACTTCTATACATACATAATAAAATCATACTAATTGCGACTTGTTCACACAGTTTATTCCGCAGCTTGAATCTCGTCATAGAAAAATAAATCTCACGCAAAATAATCTACCACCCATGTCCGACATCGGTCTCCGTGACGAGCCGGAATGTTAAATTACCGAAAACGCAAATATCGGAAGGCAAAGATCGAAAATCGAAAGATCTTAAGTCGAAAGATAAAAAAATGGTGCATGGTAAACGGTACATACTCACGTACATTCTCACTTAATTAGCGCGAGCAGGATAGAACAGGAACAAGAGGAATAGGCTTTTCCTCCAGTATTAATGTGCGCGCGCAGAATACGGTAGGAAAAGCTTGTTCCTCTTGTTCCTGTTGTACGCAAATTAAGTGAGTATGTACGTGAGTATGTACCGTTTACCATGCACCCTTTTTATCTTTCGACTTAAGATCTTTCGATTTTCGATCTTTGCCTTCCGATATTTGCGTTTTCGGTAATTTAACATTCCGGCTCGTCGCGTAGACCCGTCCGACATATGTTCATCATAAAATTATGAATTGTCTCTACGCAATTTGAATATAAATCAAGACAAAGTTAGCTCCAGTCTGGGTCAATACTGTGCACGTAACTGTACTCTTTAATATCGACACGCGAAATGCGCTTCCACATGCCATGTGATTGATAGTACTAAATAGCGAAATTTAGCAATTCAAATTTAATTTATTTCATAATAATAATAATATTAATGATACAGAGTACGCGTGCTATTATTAATATAGTAATATTATACGTATACAAAATGCGTAATAAATATTTATACACGTATGTACATATAACAGTTATATAGCCAATCGTTCGTATCGGCAACGGTTCATCTATACGGGCACGGTTGCAGTTATAAATCTCTCCACCCAATAACTCGCTGATTTATGAGATTAAAATCTTATATACATGTTACACACAACAATATGTAATATTCTAAAAATAACTACGATTTTAAAAACAGCACTCGATTCAAAATTTGACGCATTATGAATAAAGTACATAAAATGTGAATAATGGAGATGAGTCACAATTCACAAGGGAGTGTCTCGATGACCGCAAATCGAATCGCTCATGAAATTTATAATTATTTTTTAACCGCACATTTAATCTGACTTCGACATGCTTTCACTCGACATGTGCATGATTCATTGTTTTATAATATGGAATTCGTTGTTTATTCTGGGGTGTATAATGTAGAAAGCCACGTTATTCTTACCGAATTTGATGACAACAGTCAATACGTTTTGATGTTAATTTTTAATGTAAATCGAAACAGACAAGCATTGTTATAATTTTGAAAATGCTTGATATTTTAAGACAACCGGGCTTAATAGTTAGGTCAAGAAAAAATATATACTAAGCATCAAATATTGCTATTGTATAATATATCTTGATTGAAAAGGAAACGGATAATTATCCCAAAACATTAATTTTAAAATATCAAATTTGCCAGAACATGAATCCGACACATTAAAATTCTGGAAAAATCGTCATGTAATAAAAAATATATATCAACCGAGCCGTTATATTTGAAAGTGGCGGAAGTCCAATTTTCAGTTACAAAAACAATATTTCTATTTGACCAAAAACACTATTTCACAAATTGTTATCACTTATTTCAATTCGATGTGTCCAGAATCTTGGAAAAGCAGAAAAAACGTATTACAGCCGGCCAGTGTTTTTAAATACATACATACATATATTGTTAAACGCAGAACATTATATTTACTGTTTTGCGAGATATTTCTCGAAATGAAGAAAAGTGGTCTTATGCCACTTTTAATCATAACGGCTCAATTACTGACACATGTTATATGTATGTACATATGTATTAACGACTTTAAAACTTTGAATTTTCAGGACAATGACCAACACTATTTAGAATTTATTTAAAAATCGCGGCACGCCACTGATACATATGTACATATGTATGTATTCGGAAATAGTCTCTAGTTTTGGTATAAATTATCTTTGATTTTAAATTTATGATACACTTAGCGGTTCCTTAGAATAACAAGTCAAAAAGGACGTTGCGTGTTAACTCATTCTACGACTAATCCATACAAACTAAACAAAATATCTAAATTTAAAACAATTTAACCAATACAAAATTTAAATTATTATAATTCCGGTAGTACCGAATATTTAGTCGACTTGATGACTTAGGGTGAAAACACACTGAATAATACGGAACGTCAGGTCCTTGGCTCCACGCTGTGACAGTTTATTCCCCAATCCGAATTGGGATTGACCATTATCGACCACTGTCAAGCAACGATAAATGCAAGGATAAAACATCACCGAAAACACTGCAGGGGGTGATTGGGTGTTTTTGTTTGATGTTTACCATGTATATGGGCTAGGGGTACTGCGTTTTTTTCGCATGTTTAAAAGTATCTAAAAAAAAGACACATACCATGTACCATTCAGTGTGTTTTCGCCCTTACAGTTGCAACGTTGCTTCAAAGTTAAACGAAAATTGTATGAAATTTTGTATAAAGTCCGGTAAATGAGTTATTTTATTTTTACATAGGTATATACCACGAAGGCCTAACTGGTAAACCCCAATGCACTTTCCTAGACAATTAATTGCATTAATTGCAAACATTGCAGCATTTTTATTACATAAATCGCTGTATTTCGAGAGGCCGAAGAACACGAATTTAACAATTAATTAATCAATAGAGACATCTATGGACTTAGATATTGTACATAAATCAAATTCAGATATTTGTGACATAGCAGGTAGGATGGTTTTTGCCAATTTATGAACAGAGACCGGCGGACACTATGCTTGAATGGAGAGGTCTATTGTTATTTTATACTAAGTCTGGTTATGAACGAAACTATTGTTAGTTCCAAAGGTATTCACAACGCAAACGTACAAGACAATGGTGACAACGTTGAAATAAATAAATTTTATATATTTACTATGGTATTTTATTTCCGCAAAAAAAAGCACAGGGGACGAATTCACTTTAAATATAATATACGAACAATCCTGGATACATTGGAATAGTCGGATAGAAAACTCCCAGCCAATTCTTACTGTCTACGGAACGACCGGCCGTCTAATATTCATTGTATGCACGTGTACGTGTTCAATCATGCGCAATCAAAATCCACGTTATGCAATTATTAATATAATCCGAGTTCAAAGCCTCAATGCGAACACACACACACACACAAACAGTATTAACGTGATTGCTAATCCCCGTGAGGTCTTCCGCGTGATTTGACTGCATCACCCCGGATGCACATCGATCGAGATGCACATCGGCGGGCCTTGTGTGTGTGTGACCTCATAATTACCTCATTTCGGATCAATTCCCAATCATACATATGTACATACGTACCTTCGAATGCATATGCGTGTACGTTTGGGTTTATTTAAGTCGTCGAGTTTTGGGTTGGCCGTGATTTATGCGGCCGCGATGATCGATCGCGCCCAAAGCCACACAAACCTGGCCAATTTAAAACAATAAGCGGTCGCTTTGAGCCGCTTGCTTTATGGCCATCTCTCACGTGAACCGCTACCGGCCTGGAAGGCCTTACTTAACCTCATGCCAAGAAACGTCTTGGAAGCGTGTGAAGTCCTAGTGGGTCGTTCAATCCTTACTTAAGTCGGACTACGTATTGAACTATTGGCCCCGAGCGAAGTTTAAAATTTGTGCGACTCTTCGAAGGCTCGAATACAAATTTCCGAGAATAAATACTAAGCTTGGCCGATTTTATAAACGAATCTAGTTGAAATTAGTTCAAATTGTTCATATATGTACATATTATTTTATTTTTATTTTATATACCAGGTATATACCATGAAGTATATACCAATGCGCCTTCCTACACAATTAATTACAAACATTGTAACATTTTTATTACATAAATCGCTGTATTTCGAGAGGCTGAAGAACATGAAATTGACAATGAATGAATGAATTAATTAATCCATCTATGGATTTAGACTCGCACATAAACTTTTACATATCTACATATATATGTACATATGTATATACAACAATGTTTGTATATTTGTCTGTCTGCCACATATGCGTTCCTATACCATTCTACCGATTGCGATAAAACTTACAGGAGTTATTGTCAGCGATGGTTTCTGTAAAAAAAAATTGCCCAAAAACGGGAACAGAAACGGGATTGAGAGGCATTGCAACGCAATAATTTCAAATATTTTCGCGTCTCCACCTGCGTTGTTAGGGTAAAATAAACAAACAATTGAATAATTTCAAATGTGTTCGCCGCCTGCGTTTTTCCGCTGTTAAACGCTGGATAAGTCAGATTACCACAACTAGGGAACGGGAATTGTATGTGTTATTGTGGCATTGCAAGGCATACCGGGTTCAGATAGTTTGACATACATAAATCAAATTCAGATACTTGAGACATAATGGATAAGATGATTTTTGCCAATTTGATGGAGGAACCGTTTCAACAATGAAATCGGATAAATTGGCAAACTCTGATAAGAATCGATCATCTTGGAGCACAAATATCCAAGTCTGACCGACAGTATAAAAGATTAGCACCGGATCGAACCCGGTAAATAAAAAAATACATTGTATGTACAATTAGTTGCACTTCCAAAAACTGAATACTAATGAAAAAGTTTTCAATGAGAAATTGTTCGCAACTATTCAATATTATCAAACATAGTATGTATGTACAATGTACCTTATGTCTATCTGAAGAGTTACCTTGAAATACTTGAGTCGATTAAAACTAGATTACTAAATTGCGTCGTAAATTCATATGTTGGTGACTACATAATGTACATTTACACACTTAAGTGCTTTATACATACCGCGTTTTTGAGTCCCTCTGTTGAGTAAACGTAAACGAACAAATTCGTAACGTAATTTTCGATACCGTCACGATTGTATCGATCGCAACGTCAAGGAGCTTACGCGTATCTTCGACGAAGAGAAAAAAAAATCGGCAACTGTAAACGACACTCCGACATTGAAAATTCTCCGTCTTGCAAGTGTGTGTTTGTGTTCTAAAGTCGCTGAAGGATGTGCTGAAGTGTGCGTTCGAATAATGTGTACGCAGATGGCTCTGACGACAGTTCCAATAAAGTCGATTCTTCCGCGAGTCGCGAACGCGTTAAGCGCAACCCCCTCCCACCCACCCCCACTCTTCTATTGACGTTTCGGCAATTTTCTTCACCCCGAGACCCACCCCCTACCGCCAAAAACCACCTCGCAGGGGTGGTGGGGTGCGGGTGAGCTCGCGTGCCGCCGTACGTGCGCGATCTCATGCGAAAAATCGTAATAAATTGTGTTGCGTTCGCGACCTAATGACGTGTTTACTGATTCGTAAATTAACTGAGCCGCGCAATCACTGCCGAATCACTTAAAAGAGACATGGCTGTTTATATCTGCCGGTGGCGAAAGGGTTGAAGTATCCAACTCGTGCTAAACAACCCAACTTAATGCACAAAACAAAAACCATATACATTTAACACAAACAATCAATACATTTGATAAATTATGATAATAAATACATATATGTACATACATATGTGCATATGCAGATAAAAACTAGTGTCGATAAGAATTTCAGTAACCGATACTAAGTTTCGGTTCGATAGGACTAACGGTGTTGAAAAAATCCCCAAAATACACAGACACACACACATTTTTTCTAGATCATTAAAACGTGATCAGTAATCGATTCTGAGTTCGAATCAGTCAAAATCTCGAGTTCGAATTTTCGCAAGATTACAAAACTTCATCTATTGTTACTACGTACATAGATAAAGTAAAAATACCTCATTCAAATTAACTTACCAGTAGAAAGAAACATAGGCGACAAATGCAGTTCTCATTCGATTCAACAAATTATACTGGACCGATAAACAAATTATATTGCAATGCCAATTGAATATTTGCCAATTTAGTACATACATTTGCGACTGGCGTCAAAATATCCATATATCAAGTTGATTCAGATAATCAGATGGTTTGATTCTCTCATAAGTTGTTCTAAATAATAGAACTGTCGATTGAGTATGTTTGATTCATTCATTACAACGTCAACCAATTGAAATCTGAATATACATATGTATGTATATACATATATGTGCTCATAATTATGAAAGTGGTCTAAGTCAAGAAAAATTTTATTTTTTTTAAAGTCGATTTTATCGTTTAATATCGGTTATATTGTAATATGTAATTGATTAAAAAAATAGTTTTTTCTTGACTTAGACCACTTTCATAATTATGGGCACATATATACATTACAGCAAAATTGTTATTGTCATTGAAATTAAAATTCTGATAGTGAAATTACAATTTCCTTATCTCAGGTATCGAGTATGGATCTAACAATACAATTATAAATTCACAAGGCAATTCTTAGTTTTTTTATATTAAATTCTTTTAAAATATTCAAAATGTATAAGAATTTTAAATCGACAGCTATTAAACTAAATCAGACCTAATCTTACTAAGTAGAAGTGATGCACAGCATCATTCTTTGGAATATTTTAAGGGACATATCATCGTAAATTGTTATTTTATTAACAAAATATAAATTCGGTTATCTTATTTTTAATGAATTTTTGCATGGTTTATTTAATAATAATCCAGCATTGAACAATACAACAATGATCGTAAAGCTCATCTTTATTTTGATCAATTCGAATTATTTCAGTCAAAATAGTTTGGGGTGAATGTAATCAGGAACCTAATTTATCTGCCTTCAAGATATGAATTGAATCGTATAGCATTATATAAAATATTTATTTAATAGTTTATTCGTTGGTTGCTTAATTTAATGCCCGTTTTTCGCCAAAAACCGTTTAAAAATTGACCACGAACATATGCAACCACCGAATAATTTCACTGATCAAACTCGGAATATGCAACTTTCGTAGTGAAAAAATATACATACGTACATGCAATTTAACTATAACATATACAGCATATTACCGTGCTATCCGACAAGTATACAATACAATAAAACGGGCTTGAATACGGCAATAAATAATTACATAGCATAGCAAAATGTAATGTAAGTAAGTACATACCGAAAATCGCCAGTAGATCTACTAAGACGAGCTTGAAACTAGCATCGAAGTTTTAATCTGAAAAAACACATATATTTCACTTGTTTTATTATAAGGCACTTTTTCATTATTAACGTTTTAATAATAATTCAAATTTAGTCGTCGAGAAAGTGCGTCACGTGCAGTTGAAATTATACGCACGTTCAAAGTTGTATCAAAAATAATAATAAAAACGCTTAAACGGATCGCGATCGTAAGTGAAGATCGTCACGAATATTTTATTAAATTCAAATATCATTTAAAATTGATCGCGAGCGTTCGACCGACGTCATTGACTTTCGATTTTTGTCGTCAGTCGATTATTTGCTAACCCGGCCGTCGATTGTCACGAATCTGTCTACGAATCTGATCGCGAATCTGCTCTTCGCATGCAGCATCGTTTAGTTCAGATAAACCGAAGTGTCGATACGTTTACGATACTACATATATATGTATGTACATACATACATTTCTGTACGCGTTTTTAAATAATACATTTTTCGATGAACCGCGACGCCATTTTCTTGTATCCATGCACAATAAAATTCATTTGTTTTTCTTATATAAAAATTTTCGTATTTAAATTCAAATTTATTTAATAAATGTGTGATAAATATTAGTGTTTATTCAATTCTGTGCAATACATGTATTGAAGATGAATTGGTAGAGGAGCTTCTATACATACATACATACATACATTTACACTAGAGATGGTGAGTTTTTATAGTTGTTTTAAATTTAATAATGAGCATTTATTTTTTTAATAATTATTTTCAATGTTTCTTTTTAGGATGCAACAAAACATGTAAGTTTTAATTTACGTACTAAGACAACGGCTTCTTTACCTGTAAGTCTATTTTTTACAAGCCTTATATCAGCTTGCTTTCGCTTTTTCGTCTGAAAAATTTTGGGTTTGATCTCCACACTTTTCCGATCGTTTTCAAACTTTGCCATTTTGTTCGGTTTAGTCATCAATATATGTGTAAATCAAATCCGCCAAATAGACCGTGTAAATCAAAGTGAAAAATAATTGTAATAGACTCGATTAAAAAATGCTACAATTTCGATCTTCTTGACGTCTTAAAATAAGTTGCCGTGTATTTATCTGCCTCTCTGCCACCATCGCCCTTTAAGTGTTTAAACGCTTATAACTTCACACTATATCTTATATATATTTTGTGTTGTGTGTATATGATTAATTAAATCTGGGGACGATTTTGCATTGGTAATTATGTATCGTATAATTTGATATATTTTTGAATTGTTTTTTCTTGGTTTGCTGTAGAATTATAGAAATTGTAGTACACAACATAAATGTATACACGTAGTATGTTTTATGTGAAAACATCAATACCGGTTCTTAAGTAAATCGCTTACATATTAATCCTTTTAAGATATTTTCCGAAAACCTGGACTAGTTCAAATGAAATGTCCTATTGTTTAGTCGTTCGAGTAGATTCTCGTGTTTTTCCTTATTTTATTAATTAACTAAAGAATTGCTTTCTGGACAACATGGTCCTTTTGAATTGACCCATCGAACATACATATGTACATGCATAACATGGAACATACATACATGTCATATTTTAAAATGTATATGAGATAGTATCAAAGATTGTAATATTTAGAGTACATGAAATTAAAGAAGTAATTGTTATCACTGTTTAACCTGTGAGTTGCACGGGATTGGTAGAAAGATGCGTTTGGATAGCTAACTGTGATCGCGTCGATCTGACATCGATTCCGATTAAATTCCTCTAGTTTTATCTCGGAAACGTTTCTTACTTCAATAAGAGCTACCCCCCCCCCCCTGTCTGTCAGTAAAATATCAAAGCGATTGAAGAAGTGGTTCAAATTCAACTCACAATATTTTTTTTACTTTCTTTTAGATATTTGATATTATTTTTCTGTACAAAAGTATATTTTAGGGATAATTCGTTTTTAAAAACAAAGTATACATACATACATATGTGTGTACATCCGTACAATAAATGTAGCCAATTTGTCGAAAAGCTTCCCGTTCCGGATAGATACGGAAAAAGGTTCTGAAATAAATTCAGAAGCTACAGTTGCTCTATTCTCGCCAGGGACGGCTCTAGGAATTAATTCGTGTTGCTTATCAATAATAATATTTTTGTTTGGCCGAATGCGAGCGGCGAAACGTACGTGACCCGAAACATTGAATAGCTTCAAATTTATGTTTCTTATCGCAGTCTATTTATACAGTACGTTATTTCACAAGCGGAAAATCCTCATCCAAAAGAAAATCGACTGCAATAAGTGGATTGCCAACAATAATGAAACTGTTTACATCGCAACGGCGATATTGTATAAACCCATACATATGTATGGTATATATTTCCTCAAAGGATGGCTTCAAATTATTCGAAAAGGCGCCGATGATCAATTTAATCTACATAGGATGTGGTATACATATAGATATATTCATGTGCGAATGTTCATTTATATGCAAATGGCCGAGGCGTTTAAAACACAAAACGTCTTAATTAACCGTCATATGTAGGGACGTCACAGAAGGCTTCGACGCCATCGACAAGACCCAGAGATGCGTCTTTAATAGCCACCGAGGATACTTGTATATCTTATCGCCTCCGGTCCAGATAACAAACTCGGAGATCAGACGGCGACCGCATCGATGGAACCAGTTCTTCGTGGAAATTCAAAGGTTCGACTTAGCGAAACCGCACGTGTAATCTTTTATCACTTAAAGACCATCTTATCCGTAGTGTCAAGTTTGAATGTCTACGATACGACTTGTCTGACAAAATGTGTATTGACATGGACGCGATACGGACACCTCGTTCAAAAAATTATCGTTTTGAAGAAGATGTACGCGAGAAGGCCGCATCTGTCTCTCTTTTTGCTCTATTTTTACTTTTTTTGTAGCTAATATCAGCTACAATACATGGCTGATCGAATGCTAGATTGTGTCTTTGGATGAACGTGTCGCAAAGCGCTAGAGCGCTCATCGGATTAATTAAATCAAATAAAAATGCATTGATCGGTGTCTATTTGTTTGACTTCTATTTGATGTGTGTTTGGTTATTAGATCCTATTTTAAGTACTGAAATATTTTAATAAATTTTAAAATAAAATTCATAAATTTATTAATAGCAACTACCTTTAAAATTGTTCCAAAATATTACTCGTTAAACCGTTTCATTAGAAGAGTGAAAATATTTAGGTAATAAAAACTTGCGTATAATAAAAATATTTGTTTTTTTATGAGCCTAGTAGATACTCAGATATAAAAACTTTGCTTTCTTTATATTACTTAAATTCAAACTGAGATACTTCTTTCTTCTTTTTACTACATATGAATATTCCCTTGGGTACCATTCGAGTAGGATATGTTCTTCTTCATAGCGTCATGCCCTGCTCATTATTATTTCAACAACTCATTATTCGCTTTTTTTAATCTATTTTCTATTCAACGATGTTTCTATTGTTGCCTAAAAATACCAAATTGAAATCTTTTACGTTGTATAAAAATAGTTTATGAAATTGAATTTGTCAAAACATGAATCAATTTTCCCATGTTCATTAAAGAATTTCTTCTTTTTAACGTAAACGGGATAAAATATTTTAAATTACATAGAATACATATATGTATGTATGTACATATTTAGATAAACTTGAAATTAGAAAAAAGCGTGAGATGACATGGATGAGAGGTGCTCAAACCAGAGACCAATTGAATGATGATGATTTTGGTGACAATTGAATGGTGACACATATGAACTTATTTTAATCATAAAACCAAATAGATTCTAATAATTAGTCGGTAATATTTAAATTTTTGCTTAGACATTTCAATTATTTTATTGAATCGGCATATTATGTTCAATAGAAAATTGAGGTTGATATTTTCAATGATATGGTGTGACTGCCGTACAGCATTCTTTTCCTGTGTACGTTTATGAATTGGATGGTGAGAATGGAGCTGACTTTGAAGTTGGGTTGACATTTCGTGTCGACGACAGTCAAATGTCAGTGGTTTTCACAATACAAAAATAGGTCTGGCTTCGGTAAATAAACACGGCTCACTTTTACCCTAGAAATGGGCGAAGGGGCGACATGGGGGAGGTAGAGGTGGGCGAGTGGGTGGCGGTGGGTGGACTGTGACTATCGATTTGACCTAATGTTTTGCGTGATCGAACCGAACCCGAAATTATAGAGCGGCCAACCCAGAAATAGCCGACTCTCGAGCAAAACGGTCCGCTAAGTGGAGGTTACCAAATGCGAATTATTTCCGCAACGAAGGGTTCGATTTGTTCACAGGTGGCGGGTGCGTGAGTCCCCGACCACTAACGAGACGCGGTCGTAGATCGCGAACAATTTTCGCTCAATTTTATTTGCACACTCACATGGGGATGTTTTCAGTCGACTTTGAGTCTTATTGATACTTATTTTACACTTGAGGTAGACTAAAACCGATATAGATATACATATACATATGTAGATTAGCAATTTAGACTAAATTCTCGATTTATCGATCAAGTTCTATTCTTTGGTTAAGATCATTTGGAATTTAATACAAATTTGTAATTTTTTCCTTTATTGATCGTTTATTACACTAATTATTCTACCTTTCCTTCAATTTGGCTCCTACTTACTTTCAAATGCTTTGGAGATTTATTTTTCTTTCTTTATCAAACCCATCGCAACAAATTAAAATTATATATATTTTAAGCAACCGCGAATTAGTGCTTCAAGTTTTGCAATTTTCACTAATAATAATATAAGAAAGTAGCCTGAATATGAAATTATAAAATATCAAACCGTATGTAACAATTTCATTTATTTTTCATTTTCTTGCGAAACAGATCTAGGTGTTTATAGAAGGATTGACTTAACCTATTAAAAAAATATATAAACTGAAAAAAGAAAGAGTTATAGGGGTTTGAACAATTAAAATCTGACATAGCGAGATATAAAGTAAGATGAGGCTAAACGCTCAATTCGGACGATAGACGTCAAGAAGAAATATGACGGAGTATTTTGAAACTTGTCTATTACGATTATTTTTCACCATCGTAATGGCGGACGTCATTTCCACTTATATTAATGACCAAACCGAGCTAAATGGCAAAGTTTGAAAACGATCGGATAAGAACCCAAACTTCGTCACACGACCGAATCGTTTCTGAAGTAAGAAAAGGTTTGTAATAAAAATTCAATATTTACTATTTTTAAATCTTATAATTTTGCTTTGGTATTAAACAAAAATTAGCCGATTGAACTTGACTTGAAATAATTTACTTAATATTAAAATATTTAATTAATAAACTTGATATAACCATTTGTTTTGAAAACTTAAGATAACATTCGAGAATTTTATAAATTTACTAAAAAAACGTAAAATAAAAATAATAAAACTATTAATTTTATAATCAAAATTACTAAAGAAATAGAAAAATACATATTTTGAGTTAAATATAACGAGGTAATGTCCCTTGAACCCAAACAAAATATATTAATAGTAATTTTAAATAAAAAAGAGTGTCAATCTCTGCCTAAAAACACAACACTAAATAGCCCACTTATAAATAAAACTCTTCTCTGTATGTACATATATTCTGATAAAAAAATTAAATCAAATTCTCTGACCTTCATTTATTGTACATACATACATATGTATGTACGTAGATAACGTACAAAAGTTCAGAGTTGGTTCCGTCTAACAAAATTATTTATATAATAAAGATGATAAATTAAAAATAATACTAAGCCAGCAGAATCTCATCTCTTACGACATCTATAAAAATGTTCGAAATTTGATTTGATTCAATAACAATAAATAATTTTTTGAAAAATAATTTATTATGCTGTATTATTGACAAACATGAACAACGGCAATCAAATCGTTACATGCGAAATGTATTCTAATTAAATTTTCCCATTCTCTTAGTTTGGTAAACTCTGTGGTAGGTTACATATGTGTTGCTCCACTTTTGGTCAAATTGAAATGTACACATATGTAGTTTGCATGTGTGCATTTGTGTACGACCACGTTGTTTTTGTCCTAGTTTGTAAAAGGTTTACGTCTTCTGTCGAAGGGCAGGGCCTTTTATACATGAATAGGCGATGAAGTCCCCCGGCCCGGCGCCATATTAATTTGCAACTTGTTGATCGTCGGTCGTGTGTGCGATTGCAGAGGTGTTTATTGTTTCACATCACGCTCGCCGAGACATAAATCATGGTCGCCTCTGCTACGATTTGACCGTTAAAGCCAAGTCCACACGATTCCTCCAAGTTGACGTCACAGCCCAAAGCAACGGTCCGATTGATTTTATACCCCCCTCCCCCCTCCCCCTGACTTCCGCCCCCTAGCCAAATTAAAAGCTCTTCTGGAAATTTACCGTCCGTTCCTCTCGACCGAAATTCCAAGCCACAACAAAGTCTACGTTGGCTATTTCGACGACAAACTTAGTCGAAGTCTTTCGTTTACTTTGGAAATGTGTATAATTTCCAGGGACAAAATATAAATGTTTTGCCGCAGAGGGCTTACGTGTAAACAAAATGCCTGTAAGCAATCAGTATAATGGCCCAAGTTGGCAAAACTGACATAAAAACAAATAAGATCGTCCTCCGGGTCTATTTCGGGGTCCACTCGCACCCTCCCGCTCCACAATAACACTAAAAATATTAAGCGTGTGCGTCCCGTACACTTAGGCAATAATAAAAACAGGCAGTCTGAGGGTTAATAAATAACTAAGACAATATTAATATCGCTCCCCAAGCTCTGCACAATTTCCGATGGCCGTGGAGGAAAGGGAAAGAGGCGAGGGGGGGGATCGGTTCATATTCATAACAATGTGAATAAATTTCACATAAAATCAGACTTTTATGAGTGGCTTGTGGCTCACCCTCGTTTGAATTATCGTATAAAGTTTTGATTGGGCGTCACAATCACAATTTGAGGCTTTTGTTCGGTGCTTTTGTGTGCTCGGAAAGCTCGAAAGCTCTCGTAATGGTTATATACAAAACGATTTGGCCGTGCGCTTTCAAGTTTATTTTTTTCCGTTAGTGAATATTTTGTCAACCACAAAGGCATAAAGTAATTACATTATATTTACAATATCCGTATCTGTGATTGATGTACTGAAAGACTAGAAGCTTTGACTCGAAACGAACTAATATGAAACAATGTAATTGGTTATAAATTGCCAGATGTCCTCGTGAAACGAAAACGTGCACATATTAGGTAAAATGAATACCAGTCGCATTTTTTTTTTTGACAATTTAAAGTCTGTTATTGAAATGACAACTTTTTGATTTTTGAACAAAATTTTTTGCAATTAATTTTTTGAATATTACACTTACTTTTTTTCATATGTTGCAAAATATAAGATTTAATTTGATAAATATTTTCTTTAAATCTTCCTTTATATATGTAGGTATAGAAAACAAATATCATACCATATGACTACCATAAATAAAAAAGTCCATACTTTGATTATTTTACTTTTGTATAACATAATATATGTAATGTCCTCTTCAATTCATGCAGAATTGAGTTTCCCAATCTAACTTAGATATAAAAGATCTCGCAGTTTGTTCTCTCCTCTTATTGGGCAATGCCCAATATAATGGCCATTGTTAGAAGCATTTTTCTTATTCTTCATAGTCGGTTCCTCAAGACTGAGGATTGTGTCCTTCATTAGCTCCATCATCTGGGCTGAGGTTAACGACTCTTCTGCAATCTTCTCTGGAAACGGAATTTTTACGAGCTTTTTATTATTTAATTGTAGATTGTAGTTATTTATTATTATAACTCATATGGAGGTTGATATATCTAAATATACTCTTATTATGATGTACTTTATATTTATGTTTAATTTTATTTCTTACTAGCTGAACCTGGCATGCATTGCAATGCCAGAATAAGGTTACCAAGAAACACATTTCCTTGACTACACAATGGCGCTTCATACTTTCGCGTCGGTAAAATCGTAATTACAAATATTATTATCAAGGTTTTTCCCGTTTTTTTACAGTAATATTCCCGGACATGTATACAACAAATGCTGAAAGTTCCGTTGTAATCGGTTGAGTGATTTAGGAGCCTATACGAGACAGACAGACAGACAAAGAAATATACATTCAATTTTATATACATATATAGATTTCCTTTATATTTATTTGGTCATGTAGTATATTGGGGTGCACCTCACGGGATCGAATTAGAAATGCATGAAAAACCAAATATCGGAAGGCAAAGATGGAAAATCGAAATATCTTAGTCGAAAGATAAAAAGGGTGCATGGTAAACGGTACATACTCACTTAATTTGCGCGAGCAGGATACAACAGGAACAAGAGGAACAGTCTTTTCTTCCCGTATTAATGTGCGCGCGCAGAATACGGGAGGAAAAGCCTGTTCCTCTTGTTCCTGTTGTATCCTGCTCGCGCAAATTAAGTGAGTATGTACGTGAGTATGTACCGTTTACCATGCACCCTTTTTTATCTTTCGACTTAAGATCTTTCGATTTTCGATCTTTGCCTTATGATATTTGCGTTTTCCGGCATTTCACATTCCGGCCCGTCACGGAGACCGAGACCCAGTATCTTGTTACCTGCTATAAAGTCAAGATAGTTTTATTGTTTAAATAAATAAATACATTTTCTTTAATGCGTAGTATAATTTGATATTTATTATTACTATTATTTTTTTTTTTATATGAAATTTCAGGGGGTTATCAAAGGTAATATACATATACATATATGTACATGAAGTATTTTTAAATTTAATTATTGTACTGAACATGTATTTCTGTACATATGTATGTATGATATGTATATATGTACACCGCTCGTATACTATGTAGAAAATTAAATTTGTAAAATAGGTTGTCTTTCCAATTTCCTACGTCTGAAGTACAACATCCTTATTAAATTCGTCAGCTTTTTATGTTTTTTTTTTTTGTAAAGCTTTCATGCAATAATCATAATGAACGTATACGTGAATTAATATGTCGCAAACGAGGATACTCCCCCGCAGAATTCGTCAGAAGACGAATCATCTCTCCCGTTTCTGGCACGAGATTACTCGTTCCCGGTGCAACGATGCACAAAAGATTCTCCCCTCGCCGGAACCCCGAATTAAATTTTAGCACATAATAACCACACGGCGTGGTACTGCGACAATCATCGTTCGGTCCACGGCATGTCTGGAGAGTCGAAAACCAACCCTGCGCATGTAATAAAATAAAATTAGAGGGAGTGCGTGTTTACAATGGGGCGCATTATGCGAAATTGGCTTGGCAGTCTCGCATCCAACCCCTCACACCCTCACCGAAACCCATTCACACATCTCTCACACACAGCCCCACAGGTCTTTTTGGCAGTTTAGCGCTGCGAATTTGAACCGTCAATTTGTCATTTTCTTCTATTTGCCTTCTATGTATGTACTTCTGAATGTAGGAAAGACGCGATGGAAAATTTATAGTGGTTTAAAGCATTTAATACCCATGTATGTATGTAGTATGTACATACAAACAATTATGTAATTTAATCACATTTTGTGTAGAGATTAGTAATATTAATGCGGTTAAATTAAAACGTTAAGATCGTGCTATTTTCCAGCTGGAAATTAAAAATGTTCTTTTGTATAAATATTATTGCTTATCGACAGTCTGCCGCATATGTAATAGTTATGTTTTTTAGAAATTTCGATCAGAATTTTACACGTAATTTCCGTACCATCGATGTCTAACTTGATATTTTGCAATTAATTGTAGATGTGGAACTTTTATACACATATGTGCGTATAATTCAAAGAAAAATACGTGATCAACTAAGACCGTATGTAGATAGGTTTGTTTGTTTACTATGTATGTATGTCTACAGTTTTTGATTAAGAAACTTCAAATTTGATAATCTAAATTAGACTGTAGATAGCTTTTAAAAAGGGTAGTAGTTCAGGAACAAGCTCATATAAAATCATCTGAAAAAGTTTCATTTTTTTTTTAATTTTTAACCACCTCAGAAACGTAGTTCGGTACAGTATGTGCATAGCTGTATTATCTGCTTTTTAAACATAAGTCAGATATTTTTCTAACAAAAGTTTGCTATTTTTTAAACAAATATCTGGTATTGATAATTCTGAACCTTTTGGGTCATCAATATGTATACATATACATATACATACATATGTATAAACAAATTTTGAAAGCATTTGAACTCTCGTGCTAGTAACCTATTATTTTTTTGCAAAAGTCGCTTCATTTTTTATATTAAAAGGAAAGTACTTTGAACAAAATTGGTGACTGGATATGACCCCTTACCACGAGGTTTTTATTAGTTTCTTATATGTAAGTAACATGGTTGCGAATAATAATATGTTACTCAATCGAAATAATCGACCACTTCCTCGGCTATCACTGTCGTGAAACGGCACAACTTTTTATAACCGTTTTCCTTGAATTGTGGCATAAAAATTTATTTCATTTGACTTCAGTCGGAAGTCACAGTAGTAATCCAAAAATACCCCTTTGATTGCGGAGATGCGTAAATCTATATGCAAAGTTTTACAATGACAAACATTTTCTACGGTACGAACATTATATGTATGTATAGGTTCTTTTAAGATATTTTAAGCTTTCTATATAAGTCTATTTAAGTATGTACATAGATACACACACATACATATTTGTTCACGTTTCCTCTCTTTTAACACATAATCGCCCCCTGCTTTCCCGTCTTTACACGCCGCGACATTCCTTCGATCCCGATTTAAATTTACGACCGTTATTGTGCATTAATATCGCCGTTTCGCGCGTTATTTGATTTGCTCCCTTTTCAGCGTGAAATTTAATTTCTCGCACCCCCGCCAACCGAATAACCCTTTATTGGCCGGTCGCATGAACAATCGGGCACACCATTGTTAACTGTGATTGAACTCAATAAAAAGCACACGCATAGTTAATTTTCATTTTGCATTTTGATCGTTCGCCGCCCCTTCAAGAGTTTTTAATCAATGCCAGTTTCGTATTTAGTTCGTGCTCGTGTCGAATTTATCGAGTGTTTGACTTCGTAATGAATGAACCTTGAAATATCATTTTCTATATTTGAGCGCTGGTTAAATAATGATTTTACAAAGTTGAATATAAAATTCCGGGCCGCGGGTTAATTTGTCTTACGACGTTTGTGCAAACAATTTACAGTTTATATTACATTAATTTTATTCGATTTTGCGATCTATAAATATACGTCCGCGATTACAGCATTCAAACCCCTACATTATAAAAGTTACAACCCCTCTCGACTGCAACAATCTTGCTTATTTGTTTGCGCATAGTTCGCTAAATCCAATAAGTTGAAATTGCTCACACCATAATAAATAAAGTTTGCTTCACAAATATTTACATAATGAAGGCGCAGCTTAAAATTTGATTGGAATAAATTGAATATATAAATATAAAAATACGTTTTATAGTTATCGGCGAATATATTTGAACGCTTACATTGAGGAGAAAATGTATTAAATAGTTCTGACGGCTCATCAATTGTACGAGCTTTTAAGTAATTAACGGAGACGCTCAGAATCTAGATCAATTTCCTATTTCCTCTCTTACGTCCATTATCGTATCGGGGTTAAGTTTTATCATTAATGGATATCCACTTACAAACTGTAGTCATATCCATTTTAACACTGATTGAACCAACAATCATTTAATCAATAGAAAGTTTCGATTTCTATGAATAAGTACGCGTATATGTATACGTATATGTATATAATTACGTGTATGTATGTATGATTAGTTTATTAATATGCTTTTTGATGATTGAAATTTTAAACGTGTTGAACATATTTTCAATGAAAAAAATCCTGATTAATGTCCAAAAAGACTACTGACTGCAGCAGGGTCTTCATGTTTTTTGTATTCCTCATCAAAACCGCCATGATTCGAATTAAGTAATTACGAAATAAAATCATTGATCAATATCAACAGAAATAATTATTTTCGTAGGAAGCCCCTTATACACATGCGGAGAGAGAGGAAATTCAGTACGCTGCGCTCAATAGTCAGTGTGATAATGATATCCGCCTTGGAATGACGGCTCAGCTTTAGCTGTTATTTTTTTAAATTCTTGCACTTACATATTTTCGACGTTTAATATATGATAAAATGATTTTTATAGCTAATGACAATAATTAACTTATGTCAGATTTTGCACCATTTTAACTTAAAACACACATTTTTAATTGGACTTGGCTTGGCGTCCATCACAGTGGCTGATGAATGTTTTCTACCACAGCAAGGCAAAGCATTTCAAATATATACATACATATATATGTACATAGTTTCGTTAATTTAATTATTAATATCAAAATCATGAATAATTAATAACACATTATTCGATTACTAAATTTCTCATGGATGTAATCTAATAAAATGGTACACTTGAATAGTGAATTTTATTATTGGATATGCATCTAGAATAGTGTCCCGGTGGTGTTAGTACGAAAATAAACCGTCTACGCTCTCAGCAGGGGGGGTTCAGTGGAGCCGTTAGCCCCCCGAGGCCCGGCTCCCGCGACATTTAAATTCTATCCCGGAGGAGTTGAAGCATTTAAATAAATTTAATTTTCGAAGTTCCCCGCTGACAAATTGTCGAAACCGCGACAGGCAAAGGGGCCCAACGCCCCCTTTTCATTGAAACTACTACTACTACCCCCGCAATGTGAAGGGCGATCTGGGATCACCCTTAAACCCCTGAACCGATCGACCGCTTCGTAGGAAATAAAGTTCGGTCGCGAAAGGGTTACGACATTGTGTCGTAAGTACCGTCACCGCACACACAAGCGATTGAGCAATTACGACAGTATTTAAATTACAGCGGTCGCCTGTAATAGTGTGTCCTCGTTGAATATTTTAGTGCGGCTGGGGAGGGAAGGGGTTAATCTGTGCGAGGAATGTCCCTCCCCATTGTCCTGTTATCTCGCTAATGTCCCAGTGCGTAACTTTTGATAGTTCCATAATACAAAGTTAACGACTCCTCTGATTATGTATGTATGTATATTTAATACAGCTCTAAAGCGGTTAATCGCTGGATGAGATTTTTGCGATTTGCATACCGTGCGTTATATAATATACAATATTAGTGCTGTGAAAGGAATTGGATACACGAATTAAAATAAATATATTATAGGAGGTAATTTATAGACGCGCGCGCGCAAGTATTAATAGAAAAAATCGAGTGGGCGCATTACACGCTCGTCGATCCAACCCGGTCACCCGTTCGAAATGATGAATGAACGGGTGTACATATGTGTGGATGCTGACGTCACCCGTCACTCGGCGCTCCATATCAGTAGTTGGTTGTTAGTTGACGCGTCCACCTATACCCACAATCATACATACATAAATCGCGTCCGTTTTATATATATCATAGTATAAGATATCGGGTGGATGCTACATCGTACATACATTTTGTTTTTAATGTCCATCACAAAAGAATTGATATTATTCAAAGAATGAATGGTAATGAAAAATAATTGTTTTGTCCGCGCGAATTCAATATTGCCCGGAACGGAAACTTGCATGACTTTCAATTCATGTATTTCTCACTATGATTGATAATAAATGAGAATAAAAGATAATAAAACGCTAATATACTCGTCATGACGCGATGAATATGCTACGTGCGCAAACAATACAGGGTCGTTTGATAGCGACCCCTAAAAATAATCGTAGAAGGGCGTGGTGCAATTATTGTAATTGTCTTCGGACCTGAAGACATCATTATTTATCCTGTCTCCTTTGTAGAGCATTTAATTTGCCGTTAAAAAATTCTCTGCTCGCGTAAAGGGACTTCTAAGTGGTTGTTATGACGATACACTTTAATGATGCCTTCAATCTTTAATAGAAAGTGCCTTTATTAGTTTCGACCGCGAGCATTTCATAACCAAGAAGATGTTTCAAAGGAAAAGACTTTTAAAATCAAAGTTATTAAATATACCTACACAAAATACGTATACGTATAATTGCATGCCTTTTATAAGCGTTATTCTCTAACTGCCATTTGAGTAATCATTTGAGCCATGATGGTAAGTGTCTCATAATTAAGATGATAAAAAAGACACATAGATAGATAGTACTCCCATAAATGAAATCGAGTATACATAATATGTATATACCACAATAACAATTAAAGGGGAATAAAGTGAATGACATCATTAAATATTTTATGTATTTTTTTTAAACTGAATTAATTATACAAATGACATCAAAATATATTTTATTGTGATTCAAAAAACTTTTCGTATTTCAAATTGTTCATTCATGACTTAATTATTGGAAAATACGACACACATATTCGAACACTACTATGCAAATACTTAATATATTTTGCCAATGAGATGACGTATAGATGTAAAACTATAATAAAAACATTGAGCGCCAAGGTGATATACAAAGTCTAATAAACTTAAAGATGTATAGAACGCTGTTGACATAACGAGGAGAGATAGGAAACGGAATACGTGAGTGAGACGTATGAAAAGAGTGGTGAATATTGTGGAGAGAGTGAAGAGATTGAAATGACTATGGGTGGGTCAAGTAGCTAGAAGAATGCACGAAAGGTGGACAAAATTAGTACTAGAATAGTACCCAAGAGAATATAAAAGGATGAAAGAATGGCCGCAAGGAATATGCGTAGACAAAATTCAGAAAATGTGTGGTGTGAGATGGATGAGAGATGCTCGGCATTATGTGGAGACATAGGAAACGGAATACGTGGGTGAGGTGTATGACAAGGGTAGTTATATAGTAGAAATGTTGGATTGATTAAAATGGCAATGGTTGGGTTACGCAGTTAGAAGAATGGACAAATGATGGACAAAGGAAGTGCTGCAACGGTACCTGAGAGAATGTGGGTGAGGTTAATGACAAGGTTAGTGATATAGTAGAAATAGTAGATTGATTAAAATGGCAATGGCTGGGTTACGCAGCTAGAAGAATGGACAAAAGGTGGACAAAGGAAGTACTGGAACGGCACCTCAGAGAATGTGGGATGAGATGAATGAGAGTTGCGCAAAACAGAGACGAGTGTAAAACCTATTGGAGTGGCCTTCATCCAGCAGTGGATTGGAATGCAAATACTAAATGCTGATCAATTGATACGGTAACCAGTAGCGGCTGGTCAAATGCTGTATCTCTATCGCACAGTCAATAGTTGCATGTGTGCGAGGAATGTTTCGTAAGAGCACCAACGCTCCTCGGAAAAACTGTTTACACACATGCAACTATGAACTGTGAGATAGAGATACAGTATCTGACCAGCCGCCGCTGATGATAATCTATGTGGTAATTAAATACAATTTATCCAATATAACTTCAATTAACTCCCACTAACAATTCAAATATTGTTTTAAATTTATAAAAATGAATTTTTGTCTTTGGGGTGAGTGTTATAATATCAGATATTTGATCTCTAATTTTAGGCGAGAATTTACGTCGGTGAAAAGTTCGTCGGTAAAAAGTCGAAGGCTCTTCATAACGCCATATCATAAATTCAAACAAGAACAAAATTATTACCATAGAATGTGTCGTATATTACATTCCCTTAAATTTGACGTGTGTATATAATTTAATTACGAAATCACTAACAATGACAGCGACGAACGCACACAATCGAATTAACATATTCAAATTTTAATTTTTCACGCGCGTCATATAAAGATGGTAAACGTCTGAATTGCGTACAAATTTACGTTTATTAGCTGCATTCTTTCACATGTCTCGAACAGCGTGCGGTCCTAAGACTCCTAGCGTTTGGCTACCCCTGACAACGCACTCATTATATTTTATATAAATCTTGAATAACTTGAATAAAAAAAAATGTATTCGGGATTTAATGACTAGGAACGAGTATGCTGTGTCGTTGCGCGTGCGCACTCCACTTTTTGTCTCGTTTCGTTATTGTTAAATTATTATTCATGTGTGTAGCATATCATCAGGCCGTCAGTGCGTTTCGGCGTGACGTCGGACAACGTTATCAGGAAATGACCGACCAAACACCTGCTGTCTCTGAGCCGTTCTTCGTGACGACCCTAATTTATATTTGGGCGACTAATGAAATAACGTGGGCCAACACCACCCATTTCGCTCCGCCACCCGTCGAGAAAAAGGGGTGCTAAAAGGAATTGGAGGGGGCAGGGGGCGAGATGTCCCATTAGTTCAGCTATGGCAGAACAGAACTGTTCGAGTAATTGAACAAGAAAAACATATAAATAGACGTCGCAAACTTTAGACGTCAAACGAAAATATGTCGGTAATTTGTTGGGAAACAATCGCAGTCTAAATATAATCGATGATGGTATGAAAATACATAGGTAAAATATACATATTAAGTATTTATCCTATGTATGTACGTATGTATGTTGGATATCAGTTCAATGTGTGAAATTCAATGTATCGGTCTATTTATAAAGGCCCATCCCCACCCCAAAGAAAATATGTGTACAGTTTGTTCATTTACTGACTGTTGTTTTTACGCATATTTTTTGAGGAGTGGGCCTTCATCAATAAACTATATATTTAGACCAAAAAAAGAAATTGAGTAATATTATTTCCTCAATTTAAAAAAACTATAATACAGTTGTAGACATACAATATTCGATAATTAATTGGATTTAGTGCTTAAACGTTCAGCACTCAGTGAAACATTCGTGTATGTATGAAATAACAAGATGAGATCGGAAGAGTGCTATTTTGAGTAAGGAATTATATGGTATAAGGTGACGAAATTAGTGAATGAAAATCCTAAAATGACAACAAATAAGATGGATTGCCATCATTTAGATAATGAATTTCAAATAGTATCTCCAAATATTTAATAGGAAAGCCGGATGGAGTAAACTGAATAAAATTGATGAAAGATGAAAGTTTTGCAAGAGAGTGATATATGTATGTATATATGATGCTTTGAGAGCCTTTCATCAACAGCTGATTGTGAAAGAATAGCTGTGATGATAAAAAGTTTCAAATAAAGGTGTTTCCTTAAAACGATTTCTGCACCAATAACTTAATATTTAAGATATTTAAAGATAATGTATAAAATCTTTTGTTGCATAACCGATATACATATGTATATGTTACAGTTGAATTGCATCTCCAGTTGTAATATACTTTAACTAGTTGGAATATGTTCCATCTAACCTCGTACCAACTACCGTTATAGTTGAATTGTATTTTCAGATGTAATATGTTTCGATAGTCTAGGAATATATTCTGTCTAACCCACGTAAGTTGATGCATATGGAAAATTACATTCCAACTTCCAAAATATATTACAATTTACTGAAAATACACTTCAACTATAAGTGGATACCAGGTTAGGTTTTCGTGAAAATGTCACTCTACTAGAAAATTGAATTGGAAATTCACATTTTTGTTTTGAATACATTCTTGAAATTATCGTAATACGATACTTATTACCACAATTCGAAACACCTAGAAAATATTAACGCATTATTGAATTCTAAAGCATTGGTAAAAAAAATCAGAGCTGTCAAAACTCAACTGCTATACATTTCTATTACAACTGGCGCACATTGTTGATTTTTACTAACCTCTTCTTAGTTCAGAATCGATATTGTCGTGTGACGAAGTTTGGGTTCTTATCCGATCGTTTTCAAACTTTGCCATTTTTATTTGAATATGAATTATCTATAACGCCAGTTGCAATATACATATTACAACTGAAAATATACTTCGATTGTAACAATATAGGAAAAAAAGAAATTTAACGGATCAACAGCATATAAAATACTAGCATTCATATGTACATAGAAGAGGAAGTTGAGATATAAAACCCACACCAAATTGAATATCTTAGGAATGGAATTCGACTTCCCTTGTTCCAGTGTAACTCACATAATCATTGGTTTTATTATAGTAATTTTTACGCACATAAAAATAATTGTTTATGGATATACCTAACTCGTTTTTGGATTGAGCTCCCCACGGTGAGCACAACCAGTTAGTTGCCCAGAGGCAACGCTTCGTTTTCGGGGGTTGTAACATCCACAAAAATAACATCTGCCATTATAGATACGAACTCGATGATGGTGCGATATGAACATGAATTAAAACCCAACTATTATATCAGCGAAATACGTGGCAATTTATGGCTCATTCACGGGAGGGGGAAAAAACAACGATGAATATACACATGCAGATAGAAACTTTAATATTGCGGTACTTTACATTCGGAAATTTATATGTATGTACATAAGTCGTGAATATTCATTTAATTGAACTCTTTAATTGTGTATTCCGCGTATTCGTAAAGTGTCTGTGGCGAGGAAAGAGTTATCCCGCACTTAAGTTATTGATGGATGCAATAAAGATATTCAGATCTATCAAAAGTTATGACGCTTTAATACGAATCGTTATGCTGGTAGTCCGCAATTGTGGTATAAAGTCGCGTGACGAATAACAAAATAAGTGTTAGTAGTATAATACATACAGAGCAATCCCACACATCCTTTTAAATTGCACCTACATATCTAATTGTAATTTCCAATGCGCATAAATTTCGATAAGCGCCGACTACAATCCAGTTTGTTGTTGCTATCAATCGACGATGAAATGAAACTCGTGTATGTGGTGAATCCAAAAAGAATACTTTGTGTACGTTCACGTCTCAAGATGAAGGGTCCTAAGTTTCGACTCGGGTCCTAAATGTGCTTTCCGATAAGACAATAATGAAATAATGTCGCTTTGATGCGTTGCGATGCACTTTGTTTTATTTTTATACACTGAATTCCTTCTCTGTGGTTAAAATTTAGTTTAATTTAAAAAAATGGTTAAAAACACTCACTGGAAGATTCCATTGATTATTCCAACATGTGTACATTATTGAAGTCGATGGTACTCAATGAATGATTTTCCGCTTCATATTTTGTAAAATTGATGGTGACTACCTACTTTACGCACCTGCGTTCCAAATTTTTTGTGTATTGTAAAAAACGTTGGAATTTCAGACATATGATACTGTAGTGATTGGTTAAACATGTCACTCATTATTAAGTCTCGTGTTGCTCAATCTTTCAAAAAGCGATGCATTGAGTAGGTATTTCGGACGATCAAATTTAATCGATTTGAATTTTGCATAATTTTCTATTATGAAATATAAATATTGATGGTTTGGTAATGTAAATAAATATACTTACTCAATCAAGCCGGTGTAATATATTCGCCGATTAATTTATATGGTGGATATTTATTAAACGGCAGATAATCAAACTAAATTGTAATAAATTATCGCAGTGCAAAAGCGAAACCAACACTAAATAGGTGTCTCGGTGCTACTGAGACATTCTCTTGTCTTATTATCGTCTGGTCATAATTCATTTTCCCGGTGGTAAATTGTTATTTATTCCCGGCACGTTTGCGGTTAATTAATTAGTAAATATTATTTGGAGGGAATTACATAAATTTTGTCTTATCCCAAATTTACGACCTCCTTTGTTTACTAATTGTGCGAGTCTCTGACGGCAAACCCACACAGACGTAGACAGACAGACAGACGGACAACAAAAAAGATCATATTGTAGTTCGGGAGAGAAGCCTTCGCGTAGAAAACGAGTTTTGGGCGAGCTCGGTACATTAGTTTGGAACTATAATCCGTTCGGGATTTTTGGCCTCTAATTTAATTCATGAAATATGTTCAGAACGACGTCATTAATTATAACTAATCTAAATGACAAAATAGAAGAGTTTAATTTTCGTAAAATAATATATCTGTCCTTTGTTTATTACGCAGTACATGATGATGTTTTTCTATTCAAAATTCGAAATAAATTTTAATATAATTCAAATTATCACAGATTAATTTTTAGAAATATACATATGTACCTACAGTACGCAGTACAATTAAGTTAAAACTATTAATTATTAATTTTAAGAAATATACATATGTTCTTTACGCAGTACAATTAAGTTAGAAGCCATATTTTTAAGTCGTTAAAGAACCACTTCAATCGAATATTGTATTTAGTTCTCGAGACAACACTGCTATTAAAGCAATTCACCGAATGTGTACATATAATATTCTAATTCTGTTATTATTCTATGAATTTTTAAATTGTCTCAAAGAAATTCAAATATTTGAGTTGATACTTACATTAAGACATTAATTTCAGCGTGGTATTCAATCTGGGAACGTCTATAAAAATACAAGTTAAAATAAAAATAAAAATACATTCATACATATCTATTAAACATTTTTAGATTGTAAAAGGTACTAAACATTTTTAAAGCAAGAACGTACATATGTATGTATATCTGTATCAGCGGCGTCCCGTCATTGGACTAGAGAGACGAGGCTAGTCCCCCAAAATTTAAAAATATCAACAATTTAATTACAGTAAACTCAAATCGTTGTCCATATTGATATTGTTTACTCGGATTAGCGAAGTTCAGGAACCAGAATCGGCCCTGTGTTCGGAAATGTGTTCGTTGGCAACCACGTTACCAGTTGGTTTATGACGACATGACTTTGAAGAGACACGAGTTGAGCTACAACTATCCCTTGAAACGGGAACGGGAACGAGAATTGCATGCGTTATTGTGTATGTAATATTTTTGGTAAATATTTTTTTAATATTTATTGGTAAAAACAGCATTGCAGAAATATATCTAATGAATTCTTTTAAATCGAGGTTAACTCAGGGCTTGAATCCGGGAGCCTCTCAGTGGGTAGCATTAACGCAACCACCTGCTAGCTAATATACTTGATGCTTTAATATACCTTTCATCTTATGCCATTATATTTCGAATATATTTAAGTAGTGTAATCAAAAGTTACGTTTATTTTTGAACATTCTTAAACAAGTATTGAGTTATGTCATGAGTGTTTTAATGTATTATGGAATAACAATCATAGTGCGTATTATTACGTACATAGGTACATGGTCTGAAGTCGCCGCCAGCGCCGGTTTTGGGTTTTATTTTCGTTTTCTAGTCCCGGACAGAAATCGACATTAGCCCAAATTGCCCGTGGATTATTAGCATAAATTCATAATATTTTCATATGTTTCGGCCACGACATGTACGCCCCCACTGAAAGGTGTAATTACCCCTTACCTAAAACGTCTATTAATCCACTCACCGTTGTTCGGATGAAATCGTCATTATTATCGTCACCTATTGCGGAATGTATAATATGCATGTATGTATGTATGTATATCTCAAGTCCGTTTCCATATCCTCTGCGGGTCCAATTAAAATCGAAATCAACGAAAGGGGTTACTGTTTGGGTATTCAGAACTCGGGGCAAACAAATAGCTCGAATTCTCCGGAAAATGCTTATTTGATACGAACGCACGTGTGAATATTTCAGCGTTGGAAATTTGGAAGGTTTTGACCGGAAAAAAATTCCGAAGTATTCCGAGCACGCACTGGTGAGATAATGGGTAATATCCATAATAAAAATGACGCTGAGAAACGTAAGATTTTTCAAGAACGATCCTGAAAAAAAAATCAAAAGATAATACTGAAGAAAAATACCCGATACTAAAAAAATATTAAAAATTTGTTTGTTTTTAAAATGGAAAAACGTAAAGGAGGTATGTAAAAAAGCACCAATCATCCGGCAGGTGATGATGATTTGGTAATTGTTTACGGATGACGGGAATATTAATATCAGAAGTGGAACTGATTTGTCGTAGGCATCTCGTCGACAGGTGTATGCGAGTAACGAAGATTCTCAAACCATCTTTATTATTATTGTACACAGTATTAAAATACGTACAACTGAAATTGAAAACGTGAACTTTAAAACTGAATGAAAAAAAAACGACGGTAATTAACGTCCATTTTCCCAGAGGCTGTATTTTTCAATTAGGGAACACTGCGAGAGGTATTCTAAGACTGTTAAATATTTTATGAACGGACAGACGTACAGACGTGCGTTTAAGGTTTATAAATTTTCTAGCAAGGCGTTGCCACTCTTTCGGTACGTGAATTTGATCGCAGATATATTTATTAATATGTACGAGAAAAATTGTGTAGCCGGCGAGTATGAGACGAGACGGTATCGCCTTACCGTAGGATATTTTATGAGGCTGTGAGGCTAATTGATGGCGATCGAACTTATCCTACCGGTCCCAATTGTAAATTATTCAATGCCGGAGGGGGTAGAGAGGGCGCCGGCGACGAAATGTTGGAGAACTGTAGGCCGTAAAAAAATGAGAAAAAATGAGATCGGCAGTAATCGATTCGCTTCGAAATATCTGTCACGGCATTATGGAGATATTAACCAGTCATTGTGAAATAATCGATGAGCGAAATGTATATACAATTTTTATACCGTAAAAACGTAAAGTCTAGTGTCAGCTCTAATTTATTTAATACTTAAAATGTATTCCATTCATATATTTTTATCAATATTTACATAAAAAATACAATTGCTGCAAAAATTTGCCTCATTATTTTATTCGTCGTCAATTACAATACATAATTGCATCCGGAGTGTCTTTCTACGTATTATTTATCAAAATTGTTTGGTTCCGCTCATATGACAGTTTTGAAATAAATGTACATAAAACGTATACTTATATTTAAAATCGTTGAAGTACTTACATGTGTATGTATGTACATACATATGTATATCCTTTTACTTTATTTTTATTCAAATTCACACATATTATTAATGACGATTTTATATCTTAGCCAGCAGTATGGCTTACTGGTAGCGTGTATGTTTAGCACCAATTGATCAGTGGTTCGATCCACCATACTGCTGGTTAGATTTGGGGGTATTTGTGTTTCTTATCAGAGTTTGCCAATTTTATTTGATAATTGTTGAAACGGTTCCTGTTGTCACAAATCTTCTGTATTTTTTGTGTGTATAATTTGTAAAAATTATGTACAAAATCTAAATCCATATATGTCTCAATGGATTAATTCTGTAATTAATTAATTGTGATTTCGTGTTCTTCAGCTTCTGGAAATACAGTGATTTATGTAATAATAAAATGCTGCATTGTTTGTAATTAATTGTCCAAGAAAGCGCATTGGGATCTTCTTGTCAAGCCTTTCTGATATAAATCTATGTAAAAATAAAATATCACGATTCGTACTTGTAATAAAAATCTTGTAATATTAAGTTTATATGAGATGAAAAAGTAACTTTTACTACTGATCAAGTTCTTAGCTTGTCAGTAACAAAGGGGCGGTATAAAGCCGGATTTGGATAGCTAGCATCATCGCTTCGACCTGACACAAGATTGCGATGTTTTTTTAATGGGTTTATTAATGATTTAATACCTCTAGCTTCATGTCGGAGACATTAGGTTACTTCAATGCTAGATAACCCCCATATGTCAGTAAGATATCAAAGCGACCTGAAGAAGCAAGTAAAAAAAACCTTGTAAAAAGCTTGTAAAAAGGTCTTATTTCTTCCTTCGTAGAAAGTTTCCAAATATACTCGATATAAATATAAGATATTAGCTACTAATAAAGAGTATTTTTTCCTGTAAGTAAGTTTAAAAACTGCTCAAAAGAATCTTTAAAATACACATTCGTGAGGATAAAAAGAAAATTTGTAATAGAATAACTTTTTTCAGTCGTAGATTTTATAAATAGATCATTAAAAGACTAACTATATTTTCACAGCATGTATTGAGATGAAAATCGGTAGATGTATCTACATACAGTCCCATGACAGCGAATTACTAACACCATGCGGATTTTGCAAATTCTATGTTTAGAGCTATATATTGAAGAGTAGGTTCGTAAAATTAAAACAAAGATGTGTTTATAATGATTATACATAGTTTATTTACAATATTAATACAACATATATATATATTATTAATATTTTGTATGTCCACCCTTATTTCGGAGACACGATGCTATTCTTTTGGGCATACTCTCGATACAAGACGCAATGGTTGACTTTATCTCAGGATCTCCCTGCCACACAGAAATTATGTTTTGTTTTAGGATATTTTTATTGGTACATTGGAGCTTATTTAATTTCATTTTAAGGGTATGCCGGACATTTTCTTTAGGATTTAGATCGGGAGAATTACCGGGCCAGTGAAGGAGCGGTAAATTGTGGTTGGACATGATTTTTTTCACAATTTTGGCTTTATGGCAGGGTGCAAAAATATTGCATTAAGTGCAGGCGATCCCTTTTGTCAATTTTGTTTTGTATAGAGTGCAATAGGGTGTATCGCAATACCGTTATATATTGCGAAGCATTCATCATCCCTTCTACAAAATACAATGGCCCCCGACCTTCCGCTCTAATTGAGCCCCAAATCATGAGTGACAGCGGGTGTTTCACATTTTTTATGACACAGGACTCATTATACCGCTTGCCGACTCGCCTACGTACGTATTGGTGAGTCGGTGTCATCAATTGAATTGACGACTCGTCAGAGAAGTGAACCTTAAAAATGTTAAAAACATCGATTAATTCAATTCATTCAAAAAAAATTAGACAAATAATTTAATTTCAATTAAATTACCCCTTTCCAATCGTCGAGGGTGAAGTGGCGATGCTCATTAGCCAAATTGAGCCTGGCTTTCTTCATTTTTGGCGTCAAAAGCGTTTTTTTAAGTAGTTGTCTGCCATTCATCCCCGCGTCTGCGAAACGGCGTTGTATTGTCCGAGTCGATATTTCGGTTCCGCTCCCGTAAATTTGTCTGGATTTTTTTATTTGTGGCAAACCGATCCTTCTCAACAGTATTTATAATATATCGATCGACTCGAGGACCGTATTTTCGAGTGCCACAACAATTCTTACGCTTGGTGACCGTAGGATTTTCACCTCTTTTTAGTTGGGTGCTAATTTTATGCACACTGAAAACTCTAACCCCCTAATCTTTAGCAATATATCGTATAGAATACTTCCCAGTATTTAATAATGTGGAAATATTGGCGATTTTCTCCATAGATAAATCTTTATTTCTTCCCATCTAAAAAGGAAAGGGGTTTTTTTCACAAGCAATTTAAACAAATAATTAAGTCACATTTAAAAAATTTAAACACTTTAACTTACTTCAATGATATCGATAATATACAGGAAAGCAAAAATCTCTTCAAAACTAACTTTTCTCCCAGTGAAAGCACACGTCTACACCAAACGAATTTCAAAGCCAAACTGTGTATTTGCACTTGTTCGGTTTTTAAACTATTTGTATAAACACTACTCATCCTATCCTTCTCTAAATACATAGAATAGGATACAATGAATGGTCTACAAAAAAAACCAACCCAAAATGTTACTTAAGACGGCGCAGGTACACAAAATAGGGTAAATACGCGGGTGTTAGTAATTCGTTGTCATACGACTGTATGTACATACATATACATATGTACATATGTGTACGTTGTTTATTTCCATGGAAAGTATTACGTGCCTATGATGCGACCCAATTAAATAACCTTTAACAGTTTTCGTCCCAAATTAAATAAATATAATAATCGAATTCAATTGAACAGATGAACATATATAGCAAAACCAAGTATACATATATTGTAGTAAGTAGTACAAAAAACACTTAGAACTTTTGTCAAATTTCACGTTTGTGCGGAAGAGAAACATAAATTTGTGAACAATGCTAAGTTAAAGTCTTTACATATGTATACGAAAATCTTTAATATGTAAATAGGCACATGTTTAATTTATATTCTTTTAGTTCAAATTTATTTAAAATAGTCCAAAGAAAATGTATGCGCATAAAATCAGCATTATCTTCAGGATCCATATGGAAATTTTCAGAATGTGAACCGCTGAAGGATTGTCCATAATCTTATTTAGTGTTTCAACTCAATACTGCCTTTCGATCCGATTTCCATTTAAATCCCCGCACATTACGCACCGACAGACACGTGTAATCATTTTGTCAAAAAGTCGTCCGACGCCAGAACAATGCGTGGGACGAAAATTAAAATTTAACCCATTAGCCGCGGCAGACGCATACACGGTCGCGGGATAAAAACGTCGCAAGCTCACCGTATACATTCGTACTTTATTAACCCTTTTTAGTCTGTATACACGTTTTTAAACGTTGTCCTCGTTAATGCGTGACAAAATAAGGACAGAGTCGGCGAAGTTTGCGTGAGCGAAACGATACCTTGATATACATATGTACGGTCCAAGTGTCGATCGCTAATTACGAACGTTTTATTAACGCCGTTTGCAAGAAATGCAGATGCAACTCGCAGTGCAGCGGCTAATTACAACCGCATACCGAAAGATTCCTACGGATATTCAACCTGTAAATCTTAACTGACTAACTAATAGATACATTCTTGTATCGTGTCTTGAGTGTGACAAAGTTTAAGTTTCAACCCTTAAAACTCAAAAACATATATGTACTTGTATACGGCCAAAAAATCAGAGAAAATGGCAGCTGCCATGAGCGTCACAATTTTGACGGCGCTTAAAATAAATTTCCCGATACTTTAGATTATTTTGAAATAATATCTGATTTTGTGTTGAAAACACGAAAAACTTTTCTTAAATAATTTTAAATAAATATTGAATACAAAATTAAACTTTATTCCTTTTATTCGTAATATTAATTTGTAAAAAATGAGAGGCTTAAAATATTATATTAGTTGCTTGGACATCGAATTTTCTGACAGGCTCACTAGTAAATATGTTTTTATTTATTTAAAAATACTTGGGAGGTGGCATAGCCGATGGACACAAGGGGTTTCTCAATAATAAAAACTAAAAAATAAAATATATAAAACAAAATTAGATAAAAACAAAAACTAAAGGAAATAAAATAAATAAAAACAATCCGAACTCCTTGTAAAGCCCATAAATTTTTAGGCGATCATCAAGTATATTTTTAAAGAGGTTTATATTACTAGAAGTTACTAATTCATGTTGAAGAATATTCCAAATTTTAGCCACTCTATTTGAAGAGACGAAATCTCTAATTTTTTTGTAAGAAATATTCTTTTGGAGCCTGAGAGTATGAATTTCCGAATTAATATTTTTGTTAGACGCTAGAAGGCAAATCGTACCACATTTGTATTATGTATAGTATTTATTTGTGATTTTTTTAGCTTATTTCATTCTTTTCGTTTCCAATGTGGAGATATTCAATATTTTCAATCTTACATATATCGAATGAAAGTGATCTAAGTTTGGAAGACATTTTTGATTTTTTTAAATTGAATATTTTTTTCCAAAAAAAATACATTAAAATAAGATAATACTGATGAGCCACTATAAAATAGATTTATCATTTATTTTTAACGTAATATCTGAAAAATAAAAAGCTTTTTAAAATCAAAATATTCAGCTTCGTTATTTTAGTATAAACTAATAAACTACAAGTATAAACAGGTGCGATTTTGCGCAAATTCGTTACTAAAATAGTAACTAATAGTGCGTGCTTTTTCTTTCTAGCACCATGCATTCCTCCGTCTATTTTGAACTATTTGTAAAATATCAAGTACCAACAGTGTAAACCGTTGCCCCTCCGTTCATTTTAAACTCACTTTTTTTTTAAAGTTTCACTTCTACCACGGGTGGCCTCATACACCTATTGTTTTGATGCCGAGGGCACATTTCGGCAATATTATCTCAGACGCGCATGCCGTGCATATGGACCGACGAGGGTTAACCCTTCGACTGCGGTTTGGCTTTGGGGCCGCTTTGCATACGAGCCGGTACAACTGACTACCACCTACTCCACCTGTCCGATGTCATTAACTCTTAAGCGGCGAATTAATCGCGCGGTCGCATAAAATCGCTCCTCTCTCTCTCTCTAAACGTGTCCGCGCGCATATTTATAGCCGGCTATTTACACGTCTCGGCCGTAAAACCTCACCACTACTTGCGTGCGACTTAACCCCTTGCGTGTTCTTTATTTTTTATTAATTTCATCGAGTCTAAATTATTTTAAAGGAGACTTAAAAAAAAAAGACGCCTCACCTTATCATCCCCCTGTGACCTTAAAACGTGATTCGAATTCAACACCATATAGTAGGCTTTCATAATTTATTCCTACTTTATTTGGGTGTGTGTGTTGTGTTTAATGTGAGTAGAATACCTCTATTGATTACACTTCACTACAATCATATATATACAGACGGTAATCTGTGTGTGTGTGTGTGTGTGTATGTGTGTGTGTCCTAACTCTCGCCGAACGTAATGAATGAATCGATAAAAATCGATAAATTCATTTTTCGACAAGGCGACTTTGTCGCGACTCGAACCAATCACCCCAAATAGCCTGAATATAGGTCTAATTTGAGATAATGGTCACGAACATCACGCCAAATCCAATTCTTCATTTCGCCTTTTTTTTAAACATTAATTGAAATATTCCTTCTCGCCATATAAAAATACGTAATTTTAATAATTTCATTTAGCGAGGTTTTGAACCATTTTTTTATATATTTATTTTTATCTAAATTTAAATTTAAATTTAAATTATTTATATTTTGACGATATTCGAGAAAAAAATTGATTTCACTCACCGCGGGCGCCAGGAATCGAACCTCGGACCCTCCGATCCAAACGCAATGTTCTCACGAGCCCGCGCCACACGCCATATCCTCACCCAGAATACGTGTTGTAAATACACATAATATGTATGTATATGCACGTAATTTGTTATGAGTAATAATAATATTCAACGTTACGAGGTCAATGACCGTTTGTGTATAATCGGAAAATATTACATTTTGTTAACTTTAATTAACATTTTGTTAACGTTAACTTTAAGAATTGAAAATTATTACAAATAAAGAATTGAAAACTATCTATGAGAGTCTACGAAAATAACGGTTCCAGTTCCGGATTTTTTTTTAGTTTTATACGATTATATAATAATTTTATACCCATGCGATGATATTTCATCGGGCTATTCACTAGTGGTTTAATATGTTTCGTCAACGTTTTTGATACAATCGATCTGTTATTAAAATCTATATATTTAGATAAATGTTGGAAATTTATCCTTATTTTAACATATTATTGTTGCGTAGGGGTGGGTGGGTTCAGGATCCAAATGAAAATCTAAAGTCGCTTCACAGTATTTATTCAACGATTCAAGAGGTCCACAGGGATCCACCGCTCACTCCAGAATAATCTGATCTACCATATGTACCTTCTTATAAAGGATGAGTTACCCAGCACAGCTTCCCCGATCCATTTATGTGTCTATTGTTTATTCACGTACTCGCCCAGGTATGTGAGAGCTCCAGAGTATCCTTTGTTCGGGCAAGTCCCGTTAGCCTAATCCGGGGTCTCTATTGTTCACTCACAAATGCACTAGACAGTGGATACTCTCTCTCGTGTTCCAACATTACAATATATGTATAAATAATATCAATCATCGTCTCGATAAGCTACATATTAGAGATCATTATCACATTTTCATGTGTAATTGTTTAATATTTGGACTAAGTAGTAGATTGCATTACCGAACCAATATTTTTTTATATATTATATTATTTCTTCATATATTTTATTACATAACGATGCGATTATTGACATATGATAAGTTTTAAATAAAATGAATAACATTAAAATGATAATGATAATGAGATTACACTATTCGCTTTTCTGAATTTATTATCAAATTTACCGAATCGGTCCTGCAAATCGGATTAGCAGTTATTTAAAAAAAATATATCGAATGCATCGAGACTGAGAATAAACAAAATTTGCATAAAATATTTAAAAGGCTTTCGACTTCGATACTTTGAATAAAATTCCATGAAATATTACATATTCATAAAGTCGAATTTCGTTTAAGTATATACGTTTAAGTGTACATATTTTATTTTATTACATTTTTTTACTATACAAGTCGCTGAATTACGAGATAGTGAAAACTCGCAAATTAACGAGACATCTATGAATTGTACATAAATTTTATTGTACATTAATGATACTCAAATAGTGGTGACATAGTAGGTAGGAAAGATTTTAGCCAATATTTAATCGGGAACCATTTCAACAATGAAATCAGAGAAAATTGGCAAACTTTGATAGGAAACGATCGACCTGGAGTTACAAATATCTAGGTCTGACCAGCAACACTACAGATATACTCAGAAAAATTCATTTCAATCGAGGTCAGCTCATGGAATCGAACCCGGCGCCCCTCGGGTTAACGACCGAGCTATGCTGCTGGCTAATATGTAATGTAAAGTTATTAGTTTATGATATAATAATTAAAAATGTTAAAAAAATTCAGAATTCATATGCCCGTGAGTACAAACATATTTGTGTACCTAATTGAATTCCACGTTTACTAAAATACGAAAATAATTTTATGAAAAGCTGATCAATGTACAAAATTCTATTTCCAACATAATCATAATAAGGCTATTATAAAATAATCTGCAGTTTTGTTTATAAATATTAATTTTTTTCGATGTAAACTCCGCTGAAAATATCTCACCGTTGTTTTGACAGGATAAATCGTTTTATTAACGAACATTCACAATTTACAAAATTAATTATCCGTTCATTTCCCGTGCGAAATTTTAGACGGTATACATATGTGGGTATAATATATTTGCGGCACATCAAAAAGTGCATTCGTTGTTTTGCGTGTGGAGCCAGCCGGCTTTAGCGGCGGTTTTCGAATTTAGCACATTATTCACGACCCTAAGCAGATTTAGTATTATAAATTTCGCTAAATACGTACATCTGCATAATTCCTTTTATTTTTTGATCCTCGTATAGAGGGATTCAACACATCAACCGACGCTCGATAATTCATATGATCACTATTTCGGACCCAAACCAGGTTCGATGACGTGACTTACGGTCCTTCGATCGGAAAATTGATGAAGTTAGCCATGAAATCAATTCCGTCGCCATTTCGAATATGCATTTAATTTCGCCTGTCGAATAAATGGCGAAATCGTCTGACAAATTGGATAATTCTCAATAAAATCGCTATTTCAGGCTCATAAACTATCCAATGAAGACGTCCATTCCATTTTATTTGATAGTCTTTCGCGAAATGCTCTAAAAACTGAAACACGTCCTCTTTATTCAGAATTTACGCGCCAAATAGTCCAATTGCACAATGGCAAACTATGTAATAAATTCTCCCATAATAACAGTACGAAGATCGTTCGGCACATCTGTACGTGCTTAAAAACTGTATATAAATTCACACGTTTTTCCAATAACAGAGCTTTCAGTTTTATCCGCGTGAGCTTTTATTGTGCACGTACTTGATTTAATTTAGAAACGAATGCACAACTACAATGTGATCAAAAATATTACAACGAGATATGTACATATATGTATATATTTTTAAATCGAAACCAAACTTTTGATAATCCCATCCTATGATTCGGGAATTTATTTTTTCTGAAAACTATCATGCGTAATTTTTTATATTTCAATAACCAATTTAAGATTACAGTTTTTTATTTATTTAACAAACAAACAAAACTACATTCTTCAAAAAAATTGTTATTGTATATATTCAGTATATTATCCGTTATATTTGAAACTTGCGGAAGTCATATGTATATTCAGTTCCAAAATATTATTTCTATGACTTCATTCACAAATTGTTATCGCTTATTTTAATTTGATATGTTCAGAATTTTAAAAAAGCAGAATAAACGTATTACAGGCTAACATTATTTTTAAATATTGTTAAACGTCAAATATTATATTTAATAAGAATAAAATTAGCGTAAAATAAAAAAAATATATATACTTACTAACCTCTAATATTTATTTTATTTTATTTTATTTTATTATATTTTACATAGATATATACCATGAAGGCTTGACAGGAGGAGCCCAATGCGCCTTCCTGGATAATTAATTATAAACAATTCAGCGTTTTTATTACATAAATCACTGTATTTCGAGAAGCTGAAGAACACGGAATTAACAATTAATTAAAGAATTAATCCATTTAGATATCTATGGATTTTAGAGTTGTACATATTTTTTTACAAATTGTACCTATACATACATAATACAGAAGATTTGTGACAATAGGTAGGAAGATTTTTTTACCAATTTTAAGGAATCGTTTCAACAATGATCATATAAAATTGGCAAACTCTGATAAGAAACGATCGATCGACTAACAAACACCCAAGTCAGACCAGCCATATAGCGGGCTTGAAACCAATAATCACTTGGTGCTAAACATACACGCTACCACTGAGCCATACTGCTGGCTAATTTAATCGCATGTATTTATTCGATCAGTAACGTCGTGTGCTAATGGTCCCCAATTTTCGACTAATTTGCGGACTTCCTTTCACCCTTATAAACTCTCTCGGGTACCAGTACAGCACTTCTTTTGTTCATCTTTCGTTCATTTTTCTAGATACATGACCTGCCCAATGCCATTTCAATATACTCGTCATAATTCTCACCCACGTATTACGTTCCTATCTATCCTCGTTATGCCGAGCATACAGCATTCTATACTTATTTGAGTGCATTGGAATTTTTATGCATGTACATATATTTACAAATAAAATTCAAATAAATTACATAATTAAATATCATTATTTAAAATACCAATTGAAAACTATTGAAAGATACAGTATGACATCACATGGAACTTTCCTAATATTGATTTGACTTGTCATATGACTATTGAATTAGGATTTCCAGACGTAATCTAATATGATATCCTGTTAATTATTCGAAGGATAAAAGGACGGATTGAAAAAAGTTTTCTTTTCGGCCTTGACCTTATAAGTGGGAAACACAACAACGAGGAAACCCAACAATTCCAGACACGACGATCGATTATATCATTCATTGTACGGCAAACTCGAACCGATCGTGACTTACATAATACGAACAGGTACATAATAATGCGAAAATAAATATCTCGTGCTCTATTGGTCCGATCGTTTGATATGATGGGAAACGCTTTATTTGCAGAGATATGTACATAGATAGCCGAGTGTTTCGAATGCGCCCCACTGTTGGCGACGAGATCCGTAATTAATGCTGTACAAACAGGCGTAAAATAAGAGTTTGTTTCGATTTCATCGGGCCGTGGAGACCCCATGGCGGTCGTACAAATCCGCGACTTGCATATCCCACCGCGTGTCCAATTAATCAAAGGATCGTATGCAGTTTGCGCATTAAAATGCACCTGAAAGACGCCAAACTGCGTGATTTATGCGCGAAACGAAGCGAACCACGAATTAACCCTCTGCCGACCGCTGTTTGTCGCGTGTAAACGCGTTTTCGCGTCGCTAATTTGCAAGGCTGTTTGTATGTACGTCGTCAATTTCATATTTACAAAAATATGTACATATATATAAAATATACATAAACTTAGACTTACCGAGATTGAGGATAATTTTTAAAAGAAACTTCGTCATCAGATCCTTGCATGATGAAAAGTATGTACTATATATTTCGCACTCTTTGTAAAAGGTCAAATATTTGCTTGATATTTAGTACATCTGATCGATTTATAAATAGTCTATTTACTACATGAAATAAACTAAAGAGTTTTTCTGTATTTGATTATATTCGCTCTTTGCTTCATATGGAATAAATACATAGTTGTTATTTATTGTCTCATATGAGTTTGCCTTATCTACATTATTCGTCGTGTAACTTATATAAATTAAGGTACCTAATTAACTTTTGTATGATATTATATGGTATTGAATTCAGGGTTCAAGTTTATTTTATTTTATTGATGCAGTGATGCTTATTATTCTTTACTAGAATTGATACATGAACCACATCTGAGGCTATTGTCGCTGGCATACGCTCGCGCTACACCTTCTCTTTCCATCCATCCGCGTACAAATGACCTTGTGTATAAGTCTTCGTCAGTGGTCACGGCGCAATGTTTTGCATTCTAATGTACTCCCACAACTTGACTGGCCGTCCACAAACAAATGAGCATGTGGGTATATGCGTTCTCTTGTCAGTGTCAAAGCCCGGATCTCCTACATTATATAATTGCAGTATTTATTTTTTGGAATACTCATGCTTGTCCATGCACCAAAACATACATATGTATGTACATACCAGTGGAATGCCGTCATTGGACGAGAGGGACTAGGCTAGTCCCTTAAAATCTTTTACCTAAAATATCAACAATTCAGTTACAATAAATTCAAATCGTTGTCTATATTGATATTGTTCACTCGGATTAGCGAAGAAACCGGAATCAAAGCCCTACCTGTGGTGGTGGTAGTGGTAGTGCATTATCAGGGTATGGTCCGCCGCATTGTTCTCTTGCACGGACTCTCCGTCTCAATTATGTTCCCTTCGCAGTACTGGTGAATTATTATATATAGGTCAAGATAAAATTTTTTTTAATTTACTCGTCAATTATTTATGGAATTTTCACTATGAATATTCTGATTTGTGTATTTCAAATACCATTAGAAACTTTTTATTTTTTATTAAAATAACATATATTTACACATAACTTTTTGAGTGCAAATATGGCACGAGATTCGGTTCGCGAAACGGTTCCCTTAGAACAAAAAATTGTGGAGCGCGCGTTAACAAATTACAAGGTCTTGGAATGTTGCACTCTTGATCGATTGATCGACAAATCATTTAGAAAATTAGGTTTCGAAGACAAACAAGATGTGATTAAAAAAGGTGGGCTACTTAGGATATTTCTGTTTGCAAAAACATGAAAAATTATTTTTATCACTTCAATACAGATTATTTAATTAAAAATATTTTTTTAAACGTCATAGTATGCCACTGATACATACAAATGTACATCCCTTCCATTTTTATATGCATTTACTATATTATACAAGTTATTGCATAAGATTATCTACATACATATTCAACTGGTTTTTTGAATATTTTGTGGAAAAAATGTTTAATTTTTCAGTATATTTAGCTTATAGATGATGTATAAAATAATAAATTACGTACAAGTGACCTAAAAACTTTTTTCGTTCTCTAAATAACCTCTCCTATCATCGACCCTTACGATGAGCATTAAATCATCTAAATAAGGTAAACGTATACAAAGCAAAACTCTGCGGGATACCTTTCACCCATAAACACCCTTTATCTATTAAATTTTCGTATTACTTATAAAAAGCAAAAGTTACGAGGTGCTCTTCTTCCCTCTTAATTTTTTGTCAGGATGCACTTTATATGTCGTTCAATAATCTCGCGTCGTCAATGGGTTCCATTAGTGCGAGGACCTTTACATCCTCGAAGATACCGAATTAGCATATAACCCTAAGCCTTCGGTGGTAATAAAACTGTATTTATAACAAAAGCCGACACTGCCTTCGATAATATTACGGAGGCTTTAAATATTAATAATCTTTATTTATGGCGAGCTGCGGCGCGGCGGGAGCACGCGAGCTCCGACAATCTCATCAGGGCCGGATCGGTTGTTAATGAATCATTAACAATCTATTACCCGAGCGTATGTGTGCGCGTATAAATTGCTTGTCTTCATTCCCCGTTTCTGATTTATGTAATTAAATTTCTACCGTAATAAGTTTTAACCCCGAGCGGTCACTATACAGTTAAGTTCTCGTATCCCCCATCGTCCCAAGTTGCGGTGCTCGAAAAAATCTCACACACAACTCACCGAATTCGATCTAAATACACGTTGTGTTAATGTGTCTGTTTTTATTTTTCCATCGTCGCTGTTATTATGTTTAATCGGAATGTTATGGCGATTCGTTGTAGGTGTCGAGGCTTCTATTTCTGTTGCCGCACTGACAACTGTCAATTATACGCTTTTAGTTATAACTTTAACGTGTCATTACTACAACAACGCCCCCTGGGCGCTTTTGTTCGATAATTGAAGGTGGTGTCTATCAATTTAGCAACGATTTTATACCTTCATAAAAAAAAAATATATATATACATATATTGTACATACAAAACCTACCTACAAATGTATATACATATGTTCTTAGTAAATAAAGTTGCAGATGTCGTCTTGATATAATGGTAAATAAATGATAAACTCCCGGTTGACTGGCAATGATTAAATTTTAATCAGTTATTTATGTATATTAGTTTTAGAAATTGTAAAGATAATATACAAATACTTTTTTATAAATAGCTTATTTTAGTATTAATTAGATGATATTAAATTTTGATTTGAAGAAAGTAAGATAAAAATAAAATCTGAAGAAGATGATACTAGTAAATTATTTTCCATTGAAGACACCTCATGATGTAATCATTGTTAAAATATGTATTTAGCCAGAAGTGACGAGAGGGGAAGCAAAAATTCCCGTGGTATTGAAGGGCCCGAATTCCTTAGACAATTATAACAAGAATATATGTATGTATATAAAATAATAATTAAAAACCGATCGAATTTACCCTTACTCGGTATCTCTCATTGAGATACATACATTGTACAATGTACATATATAATTTTAGAAACTTTTTTATAAAAAAAAATTTGCCTTCTTTATAAATAAAAATAAAAATTAAATAAGAGCTATGTAAAAAGTGTAATTTTTTTAATTTGAAATTTGAAAACAATGTCTAAAATGTACATTGAGGGTATCGAAAAACTTTTTTTCACTGCGGCGTATGCTTTTTCTTTCATATTTATTTAACATGTCGAAAAAAGTGTAAATTTTATTTCCGAAATTATAAAATAAGACCCCCCCCCAACACAAAAAGACTATAATTTTCCTAGAGCCAGGATTTGCCCTCGAAGTACCTGTATATAGATAAGAGATAAACAGACAGATTAAACTTTGAATAAATTATCATCCCAAAAAGACTAATTCATATAAATAAGAGAATGCATGTTGTTTGCAATACTAATGCGAATAAAGCTCAATTAAAATTATGTATTTGATAATGTTCCAATGAAATTTGTTTATTCAATTAAGTGTAGTGGCAGCTCGTCCATAGGAGCAATTACAAAACAATCGCATTCACAACTTGAATTTAGATATTTGACATACTCATTAAAGAGTATGTCAAATATGTAATCATTTTTATTTTAAATATATTCAGAAATGTATACAAATGCAATTTTGCACAAGCCGCCATTGATTAAGAGTGTACATATGTATTATTTAAAAAATTTGATTCTGAATCATGTACGCTTGTTATTACAAACGAAAAAAACTACATATGTATATTTATTTATTTTGTTTGGAAAATTGACAGTTTATTAAATTACATAAATTGATAATAAAAACATAATTATTTTAAGAAAAACCATTAAGAATTTTCGCATATAGGATTATTCGCTATATATTAATATATATTATTCGTTATATATTAATATGATAGGAATAGTACGAATAATTTGAACAATGCTCAACAACCAAATGATGATCAACATCTTTGAAACAAAATCAAATTTTAAAATTGTATCGAATGTATGTATGTATGTATGTATGTATCTACTAATATAAGAGGGAAAGAAGTTCCCGAGGAGATGTTTTCCTTGCGTATGTTTATGTGTGCGTATCAGGGTGGTTGTGATTGATTCGTCGAAATATTTCAGCTGAAAGCTTTAACGCTTTCGGGCACCTGGTCGCTAACAAGGCGATAATTCTCGCGAGATATACGCGAAATAAAATGTATGGCCGGATTACCGACGGCCAAGTATACCTGTTACCATCGATCATGCTCGATGGCTACCATTTGTCAAGTGCGAATGCACGTACGGATGCGCGCGCTCCCGGACCGTTAATCCGGTTAACTTGGACGCCGGCCACTCATTTACAAGTCAAGACTTTAACACATTGCACGCGGGACATATTGAACAATTTATTTATTTAATTACAGCAAATTCATATTCGTACAGTTTCAGAGTTAACTTACATAAACTCTATTTTAAGAGTCGTGCAAAGTTGCATCTTGCTCGCTCAGCTGCCTAAAGGGATAGTAAATGTAAAGACACACAGAGAGGTACGCGACACGTGTTTTTCTATATACATACGTAGATAGTTTCGCACATGCAAAATTACGCTAAGCGCACTCCGATACGCCAAATCTGCACCACTGTGTCCCTTGTTGAGCCTCACCTCCTGAAATATTTTCGATCATATTTTATTTTTGTATTGACACTGGTTTGGCAGTGATCAATAACGGCGATTCCCATGTTTGATGAAGTGTAGGAGTAACTGTATTTTATGAGAAGAACGAACACCCGTCTGATGTGTTCTCTGATGTTCCCCATTGCATTGTATGGAGACAATACCATAGTCCCTGAAAAGAAAGAAAGTAACATTCTATGTATGTACATACATGTATGCATTCGAAGTATAGTGTTGGAGACGGATTTTTTGATTTTTAAATGCTTTTTATCATTATTAAATTATGTTCACAATACACCTTATACCTATTTTAATAGCTACTGATCTACTGATCATTTTCTATTTTACAATTTTAATTTAATTTTGTTAGTAATCATAGTATTATTCTAATTTTAATCTAACAGCATAATAGGAAAAATAGCTCAAATACTTATTTTTACAATTATTTTTGGAAACGGGTGCTGCGCATCGCATAGACCGCTAAACGCATGAACCTCCCCACCCTCGAAAGTTGGCTGTCTCATAGAGACTCTCCATAACATGTAGGAAAAGGGTTATTTCATACTTTGGTCAGGATGAATGTGGAGATTCTGGAGAGGATGGTAGTCACCGAAACGTTGGGGGGAAGGTGGGCAAGAGGACTGACGGTATCGTCCATTAATGCTGCCTTCAACTTGGCACAGAACCGGGGGGAGTTAGAGGCGGATCGTCCATCAAATTCCAGACACAATGACCACGACGCTCAGCATTGAACAAACGAGGAAGAAGAAGGAAAACTTAGAAATAATAAGATCTTACGAATTAATATTGACATGAAGATACGCCTCTCACCGCTGGAATCCACGTACGCGTCATGTGTCGCACTTTTGGGTGTGTTTGTACCATAACACTTTCAGTGGCATGTTTCCTCATACTCAAAACATTTTTTTGCACTTTTTTAAGCATTGGCATCTTTGTAAGAAAGTGAATCTACAAACATACATATCATAAATCTACCATGTGTACACTTCCTCTATAGTGTACGTCTCTGTACACCACAGAAATAAAAATTTTGTATGCAAAATAGACTGAAAAGGAAGGAATGATGTGGGACGAAGGGGTATTAAATTAATTTCATCAACATTGCAACGTTTCGTTTATGTGATAAAATCGGAAAATTATGTCATATTTCGAATGTTTGAAGACCATTTAATATGTATGTTCGCATGTTAAAAGAAAATTTTCCCTCTGAATTAATGTAAATTATGTTCAGATCGATTACGTCACTAGTCGTCTTCGATGAAGCGGCATTGCACCTGTAATGGCCGCAATTATGTTGTCAAAACTTGCAAATTTACGATTAGACAACGCATAAATTCAATAGCACTATTTGCTTAGTAAATTCCCAATGTGTGTGTATTTTTTTTCTACTGGTGGCTCCCATTATTACATAAATAAACATGAGAGGCTGTTGATACGCGATCACTCGCCGACTCGCCGATACGGCTCGGCGAGAAAATAACGACGGTTTTTTTTTCGTTATTTCGCGTAAAGCATGCCGATCTGATAATCTAAAGTTTGTGCTAGTAAATCATGGGCTAAGGTTAAAATTTGAGCCGTTTTTATCGGTGCAATCGAACGCTCACTTTAACCGTTCGCCAGTTGCATGAGAGCGTTCGGATATTAATATTTTCAAGGATGTTAGTATATCTATTTTATGATCTCATAATTATATTAAGATATAAAAGGATATTGTTTATACTAGCAATATATTTTAGATACTTAATTTATTTATTTACTTTAATATACTTAATACAGTATTATTATTATTTATATACGGCACATTTTACTATTCATTTTATTGACATTAAACTCGCGTTCATTACTTTGATTGTGCTATATTTGATTATTACTGGATTAAATATTTAAACCTATACATGTCTTATAGCCAGCAGCATAGCTCGGACGTTAAGCTTCTGCTTACCGTCAAGAAGGTGCCGGGTTCTATCCCTGAATGAAAATGAATTTTTCAGAGTATGCTGTTGGTCAGACCTGGATTTGTGACTCCAGGTTGATCGTTTCCTATCAGAGTTTGCCAATTTTCTCTGATTTCATTGTTGAAACGGTTCCCGGAAAAAAAAATTGGCTAAAAATCCTTCCTACCTACTATGTCACCACTATTTGAAATTTGATGGATGTACAATAAAAATTTATGTACAATTCATAGATGTCTCGTTAATTTGCGAGTTTTTTCAGTGTCTCGCAATTCAACGACTTATAATAAAAAAATGCTGCATTTGTATTTGTAATTGGCCAGGAAGGCGCATTGGGATTTACCTGTAAGGCCTTCCTGGTATATATGTAAAATAAAATAAATAAAAATATCAAAAAAATAAATTTCCACGATGGTCAACAATTTTATTAATAAATAAAATATTATTGGACTGAACTCCACTTGTAGTTTTTATTGTATGTACGGCTGTCAATTTGGCAACAATTTTTTTATTATTCGGACATCCACTTATATTTGTATAAGGTTGTACTTATAATTGTACCACTTATGTTTCGGTATATATGTATAAATTAATAACATAGCTCAGTGGTTAGCGTATAGTGCTAACAACTGAGGGGTCACGGGCTCAAGCCCTGATCCAATGTTGCTGACCAGACCTTGGATATTTGTGACTCCAGGTCAATCGTTTCCTATCAGAGTATTTCAATTCATCTGATTTAATTGTTGAAACGGTTCCTACCAAATTGGCCACGTACCTCATGTCTCACCATTATTTAAATTTAATTTAAATTCATAATATTGTTATAAATTTATACATAGTACATAAATATGTACAAAAGTTGGCCAGATGTGTCACCTCGGGGCAATCCCGTAATGGCACCAGGGTAAAAATATTTTTTTAAATAAAAATATTATAATATGTATATAGTACAAAAATATTATAATGTGAACTATGTATGTGTGTATGTATGTTTATCGGTTTGAATTTTGGTAATCGGTTAGTAATTTTTAAATAAAACTTCTTTACGGACGACTTTTATGCAGCCGAACGCGTTACGAAACTTTTCAACGCTGAAAAATTGCACGAAACTTGATTAGGAAGCTGGAGAGTTTTCGTGGATCTTCCTCCCCCTAAGATAATTCCCTTTTTGGGAAGTATCTTACAAACCTAGCCTGTTTCTTACAGTTTCTGATTTGTAGATTTTTCATAAAGAAGTTTCACCTCCGCAGTAGTGTATGGAGTATAAAATACAAGATTGATTTTTATTTATTCTGTCTAATAATCTAAAAACTGATGTAATATTATTCACTTTTATATACATAAAAGTAACGGATAATGGCGAAATTTTAATCTTTGATGGTAAAATAAAAATTTAGATCTATCGTAAGAACTCATGATCAGCACATAAATATATACATATTTGGGCAAGTAAATAATTTTATGGACTTTAATATTATTGGCATGTTATTAAAATGACGATTTTTTTAAAACGAAATAAATGGAATTTACGAGTAAGTTTTAATAATTTGAATTATCACCAGTTTAGCCATAATAGGTGTATGAATAAAATATCCGAAAAACGTAATTTTTCTTAATATTATTAATTACATTAATCTAATGATTGTGTTTGCAAGGCTTGTCATGCGAAATATAAATTTTATATAAATAAAATTTTATGTGCTCGTTTTAAATTATATATTTAAATTTTATAATCACCCGTTTTTACGCCGCATCGGGCGCATTCACCTGGACAGTGAACGATTTCACTTAAAATCTTCACAAATTCCGAATCATCGAATGTCTACAAATTATGTAAATTGTCTCTAATCCCATGTCCGACCTTGAAAACACCGTCAACGTGTCCGCGAATAAATTAAATTGACCAACAAAGACTTGTCATCGCCGAGATTTCATTACCGCGTTCACACGCGCGCCCAGACACACATTACCGTGCGTTTATCGGAACACTTAAGCATTTCGGGGCCGGTAATTATCACCGAATTTATGACCCAAATTCTGTTATAAAGATGTCCACCTTTTTATGGTCACCATGAGCCGTCGCTGTCGTGCTTCCATCTCTCTCTTTTTAACTAACCCCTTTTACGTTTTGTTTCATAGAATGCCCCTTGCGTTTTGTTAGGCTCGCCCATAGGATCTTATATACATTTATGGCGTTTTATAGCGAGGTACATTTTTACCATGGCGTTGTTTAGTTTCAGTTAGACGGTCAGGTGTGGCAAAGCTAGAGGTTCGCCATTGGAGGTCTTCGTCATGACCACTCCAAAGCTTGTGTAGACTATGATGAAGCTCGTGCTTTATGTGTATTACATAGACGTACGTACTGTGCTGATTGAAGTTTGAGATTTCATTTGTTCGTCGAATTGAAACACATAAGTCGAGTGGTCAGATGGATGAAAGTTATCTAACAGGAAAAGTTAATCAAGATTTTATCACACGCACACTGACGTGGACCAAATTGGCGTCTTATATCGGCGTTTGCGTGTTCTGCGTATTTCGCACTGAGTTCAACCCTCGTATAAATTAGCCTGATCGTTTCGATGTTCCGACGGTTGTAAGTGTGAGGCATCTTGACGTATTATCGAAGCACTGCTATAGTCAGGGTCGAAGCTGGTAAGCGGATTAACGCGCTTGACCGTCTTCTCTGATGCTTTAATACCAAAACTTATGTGCTTTGGGAATGTATCGCTATGTAGCTTTTTGTCGGACCAAAGATGCTTTTATTGCGTCAAAAAAAAGGATGGTGAAAAAAAAGATATGTAAAACGTCTTCGGATTCCATTGTGAATATTCAATCGTGTCTCACAAGACGCTGTAAAATCTGGGTGATATGAAAAGTCAATGATGAAGGTGTCGTAAAAGCCACCTTCGTATATTTTTATAGTAGTCTCTTTCGACGATCACTTTTTTATTTTCATATTCAATTTATTTTTTTTTTATATAAAAGTTTTTACTGCATTTTATTTGTAATACTTACGAAAATTTAAATTTAAATCATAAAAAAAAATTCTACATAAACAATATTGAAATAGACCATAGTTTGATTTCTTTATTCATTTTAGTCTCTATTCAAATAATTCAATTTGACATAATACATAGGTAACATAAACTTTAATCGTAGCGAGGCGATTCATTCAAAAGAATCGCCAAAATTCTTCCCCGAATGTAATATTTTATGTAAAATTATTTAAATCGAATGTGTACGATTGTGTAGCAGCGTAGAAGTAAACGTGTTCTTAAAATTATTATTAATTACAATTAACATACAAACGACGTCCAGCATCCGACGGAATGTCCTTTCACAATGTTGATCACATAAAATAAGGATATAAAATGTGCCCCTGCAACAACTGTTTTCTTAAAGACTAATCGCATCGAATTAAATTACATCGACCCAAATAAAAATAGTCATTTATATTCATTATTACGTTTCTCACGAAATCCTCACTAATAGAAACTTTGCTCTTATCCGTAGTGTCTTCGAATTAATAGACGTAAAACCCGAACTTCTCAATTATTCCATCAGTTTATTTATCGCCGGAATACACGGCATCTTCTCAATTAAAAACCTATTGATTAATCTTTCATATATGTAGTCGACAGTTACATCCTAATCTTACATCTACAAGTAATATACAATAATCATATGTAAATTTTCGAACTTGCAAGTAGCAAATATTCTGCAAATCAAAAATACATATGTATATGTTATACATCCCTTGTCATTTTGAAAGAACACTTCAGGTTAAAATACAAAATGTATGTAAAGTTTGAGAATCGGATTCAGTTCTAGTTGAAAAAGTCATTAAGGATAGATAAGCCGTTTAAAATGGATTTCACTCTTCGGATTTCGTGTCGCCTGAGACTCCGCCTATAAAAAGCTTCCAATATTTTTTTTATATAAAATTTTAAACGCGGAACCTTATCTTAAGTGCTAAAAAATATGTCTATTATAAAAGTTCGGCGCGACACTTTGAATTTCAATTTTTAAACGTGGCGTACGATCCCGCTGTAACTAGAATTCCAAACAATCGTTAAGACTTCGTCGTTACCATTTAATTTTTTGCAATATTAAAACGTAGATGAACAAGATAGGCGAATATTCGCATTAGTATGTTTTAAGCATTTGAATGTGTTGTGTTTTTTTTTAATAATAATAATAAATTTTTGTGGCATGTCACATCTAATGCTTCGCTAATTGATATCAATTTAGTGTCGACGTGTTAAAACGTCAGTGATGGAAGTGTTAAAAGTGTTTATTTCATCCTCTCACTATGTCACTAACTTTATGGAATTCGACTGATGTCAACTATGTATGTACATACATATTATATTTCAAAATATTCCACTTCATCTCGTAAAATCCTAATGTTGATTAAATCATTTCTATGATTGTACGATTCGTCTGAAATTGGTGCCAAATTTAATAAACAATGTCCATAGACGGTAATACGTAAATTTCGAGAGTTCAAACACGTAGTACTTAGCGTGTGAGAACAATGAGGCTATCGCTTTAATAGTCGTGTTTGTGTTTTTGAGCCACTCTGTGTGTACCGGTTTTGTGCGGTGTTATTTATTGTGGCCGAATAGAGATACGTCTCAAGGGAGTATTATTATTAGATTAGCCATGCTTACTAGTTATGCAAATCAATTTAAATATGTATGAAACAATAATAAATATGTACGTGAATGACGAAATATGTACCTACTAGCAGCCCTAATTATTGATTTCGAATTTGAATGACTCGTAAGAATTTTACTGTAATTGCCGGCTTTTAATGTTCGAGTGAGATTAATGTTAAAATTGAAAGTATTTCCGAAAAAAAACTCATACAAAATACATATGTACATTGTTAATATTTTGAAGGATTTACAACGTATATTGTCAAACTGGTATGAATTTTCAACGGCCATTACTTATTTACGTCCTTGCTGTTCGCTGATCGATTTATTGAATGACGTGTGGTTAAGAAGTCGTTGATTATTTTTTATTAAAAAATTATATATAAATATATGTATATATATTTTTTGAGGCAGTTCCTCTTTACCTTTGTGAGGCCTCATCATACTTTTAACTACATGAAATTCTTGACGGAATCTTGGGGGGATGGGTACCATGAGTGCAATGCCCCCTTAGACGAATTTAATTTCGTGTATATATGTACATATGTATGTATGTATATACCTTAACAGACTAACACAGCTGGACAGGTAAGGTAGGAAAGTAGGATTAAAAAATAACCTAAATAAGACCAAATTAATGTTCAATAGTTATTGCATATGCTCGATACTACTTCATTAGATGATAAAATAGTAGAATTAGTCAACAATTATTTATATTTAGAAATAATTGACATTTCCGGGAGTAAATATGAATAAATTAAGAGACGTATGAAATTAGGATGGAGGGTAAAACGAAGACCACAGGGAAGATGGGTAGACAAAATTAGGAAAATGTGTAGAGTGAGATGGTTGCGAGTTGAGCAAAACAGAGACGAGTGGATGCGTGTTGAAGAGGCCTTCATCCAGCAGTGGATGGTGAATAGTAGGTGATGATGATGTTCATATAAACCAGTGGCGTGCCGTGAAAATCTCTCTGTTCCTATCGCAAAGCTTAATGTACAGGGAGACAGGGAGACTCGGTGTGACGTCACCTAGTTCCACATTTTTACATTAAAATACATATATTATTCAAAACAGATTTTATTTATATCGATATATTTTAGTTCATTTTACATTACTGCATGGTTACTATTTTTGCGACTCTTCCAGGTGGGTGGACTACGCATAACCTTTTCCCGGCAGATGGCCGCTATAGACGTCATGCTTGAAATGCCAGTAGCGGTGATGGCGTGATTCACTACTCAGAAAAATACGGCAATTCTAAGGTCCCTTGAATGAATATTTTAATCTATATTTATGGCTGAAAATTCAATTTACAAATTCACTAAAAATTACCGCGAAAGTCGCGTGGGTGAAGCAAGATGAAAGTGACTGTTCGCGCTATTGTCTCAGAAAATCCTCATTTTAAATTTCAAAAATTTATCTGTACAAAAATAAATCCTTACTACACATGATTTTTTTTTTCATGTTAATGCTTCTCATCCTTAACATTTCATTCATTTCTTCATTTCCTGTATCCGCTAGTAATTAAATTACAATTGAATTTATCGTTTTTAGACTTTATTTGTTGCCTTGCTAGTATAAAATTGTATCATAATTCAATTGCTTTCAATAATGGTCCAAAAAAATATTTGTCCCTCAAATAAATCCTGTTTCTTACCTGGATGTTTTTATGTACATATGTATGTAGCGTAAAAATATATGGTCGATTTTCCTTTAAATGCGATTTTTTTTAATATCAGTAATCAGAACCAGTTGAGAGCTCCTACTTCAGAATATAGATTTTCAGAGTGAGATTATAAATTTTAAGTATATTTTGTACATATATGTATGTACATACATACATATCTGCTACCAGACTTCGTTAATCCAAAACACTATCAGATATAATACTTATGCAAACTAAGATTGTCAAGCTGAGTGGGGAGCTCTAGCGTAGATTTTCATGAAAATTTAAGCGAATACCTCGCGTATTCGACGAGTGCCTACATATAGGTCGGTAATGTTTTATTACAGCATCCCACTGAGGACAGATCCTGAGGCTCGGGTGCTGCTGATTTATGGCCTCTGGGCGGCTTTGGCACCGGCCCGCGTTTAAATAATTCCAATAAATTTACGTATAATCGTTTCAAAGCTTCCTTTCAATGGCCGCGACCGGTGTCGTCTTTTTAACACTGTGCGAGCGCTCACGTCGTTAAATTTGCACAGAATTTATTTGCGAAACGTACGTGTGTATGGGTCGCTTTACATAACTCGCGCCCGAAATGTCCGTACGAAGTTTTGACCCTTTGGACGCGGCGTATCGCAGCCTCTTTGATATATCACTTGTGAACGAAATAAATTTCGTTCGCACACACATTATCCCCCTTCTTATTTGCAATGCATAATATGTATAATATACTTTCAATAAACAAAGTTTGGTCAAGTGTGAGCCTTTTAGTACGACGAACACGTGGTCGTTCAGTATACAGGTATTAATTAAGTGGCATTTTATTTCTCGGGCGAACCAAATATGGTTTTCTTTTATAACAGCACACACAATTCATATTTACGATAGGCATTTGCAATAACGTAGCATTAAAACCGCCCCTTATGTTTTAAAATCAATTTTGTACAATAATTAAAAACGACTCTTTATGAGAATACTTAATATTTACGAGTAGACCATGTCGATATTCGTTAATTGAATTTAATATAACCATTGTAAAAATTTTAAAAGCAATGTCGTTAATAGGTTACGAAACTATACACAATATAATAAGATTATTTGACTGTTAGTGTTTTCTTTAAGTAGAGCTCCGCTATATGTTTGTAATCAATTAAGCACCTGTGAATTTTATGATAATTTTTTAAGGAATTTTCTGTGCAATTAATTATGTCTTAGAGAAATATTTTTACTGATTACGTAATTAAGTACCATTAATGGATCGTCAACCAGTGTTTCAAAACCATTGAAAGTTTGACACATGATAATTTTTCCATTATGTCTAATTATGTACTTAATTTAATAAATTCTTAATTTTATTAAGTTTTTTTTCCAAATGCCTGTTTATTTAACGAAAATGCATCACCACTTTTCGAATATCATATCTTCAACGTTTTCTAACTTTATTTACTAAAACTCTTCTTTGGAAAATACTCTCGTAATCTTATTGAGACCTCAATAAAAATAGTTAACGGTTCAATATCAAGTGTTAATGGAATTAATTCCATCCCTTCTTGTTTTCATCATTGATAGAAATAAAATAAGATATTGTCTGCAAATTCCATAATTTTCATTGTATTAAGCGATTAAAAAAAGATTTATATGGGACTGGATAGGAAACGGAAAATGTGGGAGAATTATGACAAGATTAGTCAATATAGTGAAGAGATTGAAATGGCAATTTGTGGTACACGTAGCTAGAAGAATGGAGAAAAGGTGGATATTAGGAAGTGCTGGAATGGTACCCGAGAGAATATAAAACGGTAAAAGGAAGGCCGCAAGGAAGATGAGTGGACGAAATTAGAAAAATATGTGGGGTGAAGATTCAGACACGCAGAGATACGCTTTTATTTAAATAGTTTTGCACATGCAATAAAAAAGCTAGCACGCCTAATCTATACCATCACGATCCTTGGCTAAACTTGCCGTCTAGAGTGTTTTCGGTGATATTTTGACATAGGTTCGACAGTGATATCCATATTTGAAGAAACGTGGGAGGAACTTGTCGAAATAATAAGATCTTGCGAATTAACAATAACATGAAGATACGCCCATCACAGTTGGAACCCACGAGTACATCCCGTGCCATTATTTTGAGTGTGTTCTTACAATTAAGGTGAAAACACACTGAAGGGAACGGCATGGCACTTCTTCGTGGCTTCCTGCCAAGGAAGGGTGTTCCCAGTTCATAGTCAATTCGTACGACCTTATTATTTCGACAAGTTTCCCATACATTTCTTCAAATATCGAAATGACCGTTATCGATCACTGTCAAACCTATATCAATAAAATAATAAAATATCACCGAAAATACTCCAGGGGGGGATTTTCAAGGAATGGATATGCGTGCTAATGTTTTTTTGCATGTGCAAAAGTATCTAGAAAAAAAAACATGCCGCGTGCCTCTCAGTGTGCTTTCGCACTAGAGTCACGCAAATGTAGAGGAGAATAAAAGCGTATTGGAAAGGCCTTCATCTAGCAGTGGTTGGTGAATTTCTCTAAATTTGGCAGAATTTGTTTTGATTTGAATGCAAATTTTACAAAGAAAATTCCATTACATGATTCATTTTTATATTAAAGTAAAATTAGTTTGCGGCACACTTTTAAATATGTTCAAATAAAAACCTAGCAATTGATTTAGATTTATGTTATATAATTCATGGTTGAGCAATCGAAGATTTTTTGTGACTCGTCCTGACAGTAGTCCACATCTTTCGTTCGTGAAAACGGGCGAACGAAAAAAAAGGCCAAGAGCCTCTGTCGTAGGCGCTTTGAGATATAGAACTAATTGCGATTTGTTATTGTTTCATTCTGGTTTTTAGGTTCGATGTTGTTATAAGGTGGGCCATTTCAATAATCAGCCGAAAATTTGGACAAAACGGCCGCATCGAATGGCATTTGTTCCGTCTGTCCATAAATAATCGGCAGTAGCGCTCGTAATTTACGGCCTTACGGCGGCAACGCGTTAATTAAAAACTTGTTCCACAGTTTTATTGTTGTTGCATATACGTAATTATAAAATTATGGCACGTAATTGGGACGAGAGGTGTGCTCCGCGCCACTTCGAAGTCGTGGACCAACTCTTTCGGGCCACCATGGGCCAAAAGCGCGGCGTAAAGGAAACGAAGCAGAAGCACTGAATTGAAATAAATTACCACTTTAGAAAATTGGTAATGGCCGTCTATATAATCTTGCCGAAGAATCTATCTAATTCACGGTTGATTATATTGAATCTTTCGTTTTTATCGTAAAATTTAGTTTATGACCAAGTCGAAATCTGGAAGGATACGTTTATTAGAATAAACGTCTGGTAAAAGTATAAAACCTACGTAATTATTAAATTTTCATATACTATGCATTATATTTCATAATTTATCTTCAGAATTAACATATTCGAATGTAAACGGCAAAAAATAAGAACCTTTCAAATAGCTTTTTTAAACAAATTTAAATAGCCATATCGGAATTTTCTCTCTTAATTTTTCATTTCATAAGCTGTGCAGATTTTATTCTAATTATCCTACTTTGGCAACAACTTAAAAAAAAGCTAAAATTAGTGAGCTTCGTCTATTTGAATTATACGAATAATACATATGTTTAGATTTGTGTATATCATACAATGTTTAGACCAGTGACATACCGTCATGGGACTAGGCTTGTACTATAAAATTGAAAAATATCAACAGTTCAATTTTTAACCAACGTATCTATTGTTTCTTTTCGTTAAAAATTAAATTAAATTTGTTCAAAATATACTCGCTAATTCAATATATGTACATATATTTGTATTATTTACATATACACTGATTATCTTTAGACTTAGCAGTGTTGTTAATTAATTATACCTACTCTAATAGTATTATGTATGTATTCTGACGACGTTGGAGATATCTATATTTGTTAAATAAATAATATTTTAAATAAATCTCTCGGTTCATTTGTGAAAGTAAAATTCAATTTTAGATTAATGAACAGATTTGTAAACGCAATTAATAAACGCGAGACAATGCCGATTAATAATTAACTTTTTGCGTGAGTACTAATCTATGTATGCAAATAGACGGTAGATAAACAGTGTTGATTTTCTAGTAACACTTTAAATATACGTATGGTAGATTCCCGTTTGGCTACATAGATATCTTAAATAATTAACACTTTGAATCTCATTAAGAGACACTGATTACAAACTAATTACACAGATTCTTAATGAATTCGTGAACGAGACTTCATATCAAAACCTGTCTTATATGACCAATAAAAAGTAAATAAATCTCGTAAATGATTTTTGTTAACATTTGCAGATATGTACACATTATAGGTACCGTTAGTGCCAAATCTTTTTGAACCTATGTATGTATGTATTTCAGACGAGACGCAATTACCTTAAAAAATAATCGTGCTCATAAATACATTTAATAAAACGGAGATCAAAGCTTTCTGATCCACTCTAATGAATCCGATTTTAATTAGGGAATTCGATTTTACTTTAACCGGTCCGTTTCCATTACTGTCTGATATCGCACCGACTAAAACCTCGGTTTGGCTCGCTCCGGTTAAGTGTCGATTAAACGAAAACCACTCGACACTTGCCCGATGGTTGACCCCTTTCAATTTCTGTATGTAATATAACTAAGTAGCATGTTCAGCCAAAGGAAGCAGTTTTAAAATAAAATTATAGATATTTTAGAAAATATCTAAGCTCCCTAGATCAGGTCCTCTCAAAGCTTGCATGGTTTAAGTGTCCATACAATTCGGGGCATTTATGTAAATATCGAAACTAAAATCTTGTTATAACGAAACTAAAAATCTTGTGAGATAATTTTATATGAGTTTTTCTGTAGTGAATATTTTAATGGTTAAATGAAACTACCACAGCAACACTCTATATATAATAATATGATATGATATTTTTTTCTTAAAGAAATCATCCACGTTGTCCTTAATGCATATCGATTTTGTCTGCCATTCACTAACCTGAGAAAATACAAGTCACCAGTAACTTGTGAGTTTTTCGATGGAAATTTTTTATGAGAACTGCAACTTAAACCGTCGCGTCGAGAACTTATCTTACTGATAATATCCAGTACCTATGTACATACTATACTTTTTCGAGATCTTTTTGACATACATATGTACCTACATATATTCGTGATATCCGATCCGAAAAATTATTAATCAATGATTCCGAGATTATAACTTGCATAGTACATAGTACAATCTTTAGGGCGAAGACATACAAAGTTGTATGTGGCAAGTGTTTTTTTTTTTAAGATAGGTTTGCACGTGTAAAAAAACGCTAGCACGACGACCAAGGCCAAAATTCATTGCCTGGAGTGTTTTCAGTGAAAATTTATCCGTGCCATTCCCATACTTGAAGAAATGTAGGAAAAACTTGTCGAAATAATAACAATTACTAGAGGATTAGGGTTTCTGATTTCCCATACTTTGTAATTCCCGTGACACGTTCGTTTAATTCCCGGATCATTCCCGGGATTCCCGGAAAAAATTTTTTTTTGATGCAAAAATTTATATTTTTTAATATAAAATTTATTTATTTACGAAGTATTAAAAAAAAGTCAACAATATATTTGTATATAAACTAAAAAAAAAGTTATTATAAAAGTAAATTTATTTGAAATAGATTCTTAAGATTTAAATATTTTAATGAAAATCCGAAAGCCTATTTCTAGATTTGGTACAAATATTTCCAACGATTGAAAAAACTCTTTCGGTCCAGTCTATAGTTGAAAGAGACTTATTTAATTCTTCGTTCATCGTTAAACATCGTTTTATAACATTTTGATTGAAATATTCTTCGCGGGATTCAAGATAAGAATTCCCACGACACGGGACATCAAAAACTCTCAGAATTCCCGGAAATTTCTATCCTGGGTCGACCCGGGTCATAATGAGGCCCATCGCAGCTGAAGTTTACCCATGCATGGCGTGCCATACGATTCAGTGTGTCCGCGCCCTTACAGTCAATATTATGCCAAAGTGCTATTATAAACTCCAATTATGTTCACAAAGGAAATAAATGATGCGAATGATGAAATAAATATATTTTTTGATATTATCATATCCGCACGAAATTTTTAACTAGGACGTATGTATGTAATTCTATATTTAAATTTAATTTTATATTTTAACATAAAATAAATGTTTTAACATTTCTCTAGGATGTTTTGCATTACTACTCCACTAGTATAAATTTCGATTTTCCAAGAAGGATATTATTATATTTATTTGCCTGCAGTAATGGAGTGAAATAACTAAGTTATGTGGAATGCTAGTTTGTGGAACGACCGTCAAGCACAGGTTGAATTTAAACTCACCGCTGTAAAGGTTGTTTTGCGTCACCACCACGACGAAACTACCCCTCTGGAACCTGGGGAGAAAAAAACGAACGGAAAAATGTGGATTGGGGAGGAGGAAGTCGACAGAGCGAGCAGTGGGCATATTACGTATTGGAAACGCAAAGGGAATTTCTAATATAATACGCAGTGGAGTATGCACGCACGCATACTTTTGCTTATGTGTGTATGTAAAAGCGGAAAATGTTGAAGCGCAATTCATAAGCTCGTTTTTCACGGGGCCGGTCGTAAAGCACACCAGTGCCAAAGGCAATAAAAGATGGCCTACGCCGATCCCCCGGTGATTTATTCACCGGCGCGAGAACAAACGGCGGAAAATGCTCTCCTGCTGGATCATTACCGACCGAGAGAACCTCTCGATCTCATTACGAGACGAATGAGTCGGTTACGGGTGTATTTCCTCAGGGTTGACTCGTGTAGGGACCTTGAGGACTTGTGACCTACTAGCACTGAATAAACATTTGACATGCTCGTACATATTTAACGTGTACTATGTACATAGATCTCTCATAAGAGTGACAATTTATATGGCACAGAGGAAACATATTTAATTTAACCTCACCACTACGGAATGATACGAATTAATATGTAATGATCGTGGAAAAATCAACTACCAAATATTATTTAATATGTATGTAGATGTCAATATTTCAAATGTAAAATGTCTTAAATTATCTGATAGCACTTCTTATGAATTTATTTTATTTCAAAATACTCCACAAGTTACATAGTTTTCAGGTTATAAATTCTCGGCTATTGGAAAGCACAACATATTCATATTCTATGATAATACACGTATTGAATATTAACCAAATAATATAAATTAAATACATTTTTGGCATTGAAAAAGTAAATGAAATCTAAAAAGATTTTTTTTCCAATCATTTCAAAAACATTCATTTGTTAATTGTTGAATTTGATCCCATGTATTGAAAAATTGATTTTTTTTTTGCTTAATCACACTATCGCTTTAAAGGTGCAATATGTAGCTTCAATAGCTTCATATGAGCCGTTATAATTGAATGTGGCATAAGTCCACTTTTCTTCATTTTGAGAAATTGCTATCTCGCGAAACATTAAATATAATGTTTTGCGCTTAGCAACATTTAAAAACACTGATGGCCTGTTATATGTTTATTCTTCTTTTCCGAGAATCTGGACATATTGAATTGATAACAATTTGTAAATTAAGTCAAACAGAAATACTGATTTTGGAATTGAAAATTGGACTTCCGCTACTTATAAATATAACGGCTCATATGTACATACTTATATAAACTCACACTAATGATTCAAAGACTTTAAAAATAAGTTTTTTTTTTTTGGGAGGAACAGTTAAAAATTTAATAAAGTAGTGTATTATGATTGTAAGTATGTATGATTGCAAATAAAAAAAAAATGGCTCAGTCTAAGTGGGTTAAAAATTGATTACAAAAACTTTGTCGACATCAATCGACATCGACATCGTCAAGTTAAATATAACCATGTAAAAATATATGAAAGTATTCTTCTTTCCAATTATTTAAATTATTTTGACACCTGCATTTTTGAAATTCTATACATATCTATGTACATACTTTGAAATATGTGTATGTACGCATATGTATGTTTTTTGGTGCGTACCCATATTATGTATTGTACTATGAAATGTGACCGAATTTTTACATAGGTATGTGTATTAAAGAATCCTGAAGATCAGGCCGATTTCTTTTGATGTGAGATGTTATTTCTGGTGGAAAATAATATGGAAAATGAAGGCGGCTGGCGCGCGAGCTTTTCACATGTTAATTTTCCTTCTCATAGGTTTTTCCGTGGAGGGGGTTGTCGGTCGCTGTGTGAAATACAACCTCGGGCATTTCACGCCTCATTTAGAGGCTAAAGTATAGCCGAACTTTTCCCGGGAAAAAATCTTCAAAATTTCTTCATGCGTTCATCATGCAACGGGCAAGTTTCCCGCGCGCAAATCTCGGAAACGGAAAAGGAAAAAGAGAAGGGAATCTGCCGTTCGACGGGGGAAATCTTTCGTCGGCGGGAAGTTAGCCCGTTCCATCGTTCGATGCGCCATAAACATATTTCACATTGATAATGGCCCCGCCGAATTTTCGAGCATAAAATTTAATACGATCGAATAAATTTTATTAAATTTTCCAAAATGGCCGTCGAAACAGATGGACTATAAAGAATAAAACCTTGCGAAGGAAAATAATAGATAGCCAAAGTAACGTTGTCAGTCAGTTACTATGACCAATCAAGCATTAGGATTGGTTATATGTATATACATACATATTATACCCACATATATCTAAATATATAATGTAAAACGTATACATTCGTATATATATACAAATCTCTAAATGCGAGTGTTAATATCAAAGATTTAGAAGAAAGAAGAAGTAAAAAGGAGGAATTAGTGGAGTATTCAAGAGATTGCAACTAATGAACGCAATTAGCGCAGAAAGGGGATTTTCCCGTATATACACGTATGGTTAGTGTAACGTGGAGGGGAAGAAAACTAAGGGAATCAACCCTCGAATCCGCGAAAGCCTCCATTGGAAATAGCCGGGGAGCTTTTCAGTTCGACTGCATTTCACCCGGGTGCAACACAACACGGCTCAGACAAGAGACCCTGATTGGTTTAGTTAACAGACTGGGACTGTTTTTGATCCGGGACGTACGTGACCAGAATTCTGCGATACGAATGAAGCAACTTACCTCTGTTTTTTTTTCTCTTTTGGCAGTCTGGTCAAACACTCCCCCTCAGCATCACCCTTCCGGCGCTCGGGGGACAGACGGATGGACGGACGCGTTCCGTATATTGATTCGAGGTGGGGGAGAGGATAAGAACCGATCTAAGAGTATCCATCTTCGTCTATGATCGCGTCAAAACGTGGCGAAAAACACACAAGGATGGTCTATCAATATCCTGCCAATCCTATCTCCTCCCCCTTTTATTTCGCGTGTGTGGCTACGATCAAAGATTTTCCATCAAATTGATAAAAAGGGCGACAGCCTTTATCGGCATGAAACCAATATGAAATAGTTTCAAAATAATCGACATTACTGCGATAATCCAAACTTGCCAAAAAAACAGGTATTGGTCTCCATTTTGAAGTTCTGCATAAATGCGTACATACGAATATGTAAACGTTGGAATTTTGTTTCATAAATAAAACGCGCACAGAAAACACCGAGTAATTTATGTGTCGCTATGAATATTTATGAGTCAAAAATTTATAATTATCAATTTTTAACCAGTCGGTAGTTAGCGTAACGACCGGCGCGGAAACTGGTATTCAAAACGCGTGCTTGACATTCAGCTACTGGTTAAAAACATTTCTAAATAATCAGATACAACATTAGAAAATACTCCAAATTGATAAACCGATACTCATTATCTCTAGCTTGAGATCTGACGTAAAATGAATCACAACGTACATACATACATATATACATAAATGAGCGAGCCTTTTAATTCAATGCATATAACGGTACTCAATCTACATATTTTGACCTTTTATTAATGCACAAGTATTACTGTTGTGTTGTATAGTGTTTTTATTATATGTGTCAGAAAGACTAAAAATTCGGAAATAATAATGCTAAGCAAGTAAGCAGTACGCTAAACTAAACTAATTAAGATTCACATAAACATACGAGTAAATTATACATATGTATGTCTCATTGTACATTTCGTTCACAAATCAACATACTAGTTTATTCATACACGAACCAAACTGGCTAGTTATAGTGTACACAAAATAACAAATTGACAAACTATGTTGTTTGTTCATGCACAAACAACAGATTAGGCATAATTTTAAGTATTCTCAATCGTTTATCCCATTCTCTATGTACATATGTATGCTTACCTTGGGTTGCAATATTTTTAATATTATCGCAAACGGCTATTATATCTTATTTATAATAATTCCATGGGATTTCCCTTTAAAATACTCGGCGTTTTGACATCTCAATGGTTTTGACAGTTCAAAAATATTGACAGTTGAAAGTTTTATGCAACACTTTGTGAGTCTATTTGACTGTTTGCACTTAATGTGTATGAACAGACCTAGTATGTTCATAAACGCACCGATGTGAACACTTGGACTGTAACAAATGTACATATGCATAGATACATGTAGTATTTTCGTGATCGTCCAACTCAAATTCAGATCGTATTGAAACATTTTTATCACTCTTATTATCGTGTTTTATGGCCCGTTTTTAATTTCAACTTGTTTACTATGAATCATTTCACATATCTGTTCATACATACATATAATATATAACCAGGGCTATGGAGTCGGAGTATTTCAAGCGTCGAGTCGTCGGAGTCGTAGTCGAAGTCGTAATTAATCAACCGACTCCGACTCTTTTATTTTCTTTATTACGGTATTTGTCAACTATAGTCTCCAATTTTATTAAGTAAATCCAGTAATCAATTGAAATTTAATAATCTATATATATATATATATATATATATATATATATATATATATATATATATATATATATATATATATATATATATATATATATATATATATATATATATATATATATATAAATTAATGTTTGTCTATATGTATGTATGTCTGTCTGTCTGTTACGTAGCGTTCCAATATATTCAACCGATTGCGATGAAACTTTCATGAGTTATGGTGTGCATGCCCGCGATGGTTTCTGTTAAAAAAAATCGCCCAAAAACGGGAACGGGAACGGGAAAACAGAAATGAATGGCATTGCAACGCAATAATTTCAAATGAGTTCGCGTCGACAAACAATTGAATAATTTCAAATGTGTTCGCCGCCTGCGTTTTTCCGAAAAATTATCATTATTCTAATTTAATTTGATTATTAAGTATTAATTTGAAACTTAACCATTAACTTATCGAAACACATCGAGAAACTGGAACGGGAACGGGAACGGGAACGGGAACGGGAACGGGAACGGGAACGGGAACGGGAACGGGAACGGGAACGGGAACGGTAACGGGAACGGGAACGGGAACGGGAACGGGAACGGGAACGGGAACGGGAACGGGAACGGGAACGGGAACGGGAACGGGAACGGGAACGGGAATTGCATGCGTTATTGTGGCATTGTACTAGTTTCATACTAGTTTCTTTATAAAAATCATGAATTTAAATTACATCATAAATAAAATCGTTGAATTCCACGGATTTTGATATGTTTGGCCAAAACCGATTATTTCGTCGGTCTCGTATATTTTTTTATTTCCATTTTTTACTTTATCTATGTACGTAGTAACAATAGATGAAGTTTTGTGATCATGCGAAAATTCGAACTCGAGATTTTGACTGATTCGAACTCAGAATCGATCACTGATCACGTTTTCATGATCTAGAAAAAATGTGTGTGTGTGTGTGTCTGTGTGTGTGTCTGTGTGGGTGTGTATTTTGGGGATATTTTTAATACCGTTAGTCCTATCGAACTGAAACTTAGTATCAGTTACTGAAATTCTTATCGACACGACGTAAATTTTTTTCAAATTTTTAAGTTGACCGGAAATGGTACCTCGCATTATAGGTGTCCTCTTTTTTTAAGTTTTTGAATTCAATTATCTCCCAAACCACTAATTGAATCGGACTGAATTTTTTTTAAATATAATACAAATAATAATTTTTATAACCTCATATTTTTTAAATATTTCTGTCTGAACCGGAAGCAGTACTTTTACTCTAGAGAATCGAAGTTTTTTATGTTTTTTTCAGAAACCTTTTGGTTTATTGAACTGAAATTTCATATCTAGAAGTTTAAGTTTAATACCAAGTTAATTATAAAATTTAGTTAGCATTCGTCAACCGGAAGTAGCAGTTTACTTTTGTTCGATTTTTCTTCCACTATTTTTTTCGACCCCTTAAACATGTGTGTTCGTCACAAAAAAATTCAAGTATAATTTTTGTTGCAATTTGATGAAAATGAAAAAAAATTATTAAATTTTATAAACCGGAAGTGGGATTTTTTTCACTTAGAAAGGTTGAAAATGTTGTGCCCACTACTCTGTCCACACCCCTGAACGTATAAAGCTGAAAATTTATATTTCTATCCTTTATGTACTAACTTAGAGCTGGTAGGGTTTTGGTCAGAATTCGTAAACCGGAAGTAGTATTTTTTTTAAAAACAATATTTCATTATTTTTTCATTATTTTATTTTGACCTTTTAAATTGTTTTAAGCTTCTTGATATTTAATGTGTATAATAAAAATAGTGATTTTAAGTAAAAATAAAAAAAAAATTACTTAATTTAATGAACCGGAAGTGGGATTTTTTTCCTCGTGGAAAGGTCAAAAATGTTGTGCCCACTACTCTGTCCGCACCCCTTAACGTATTAAGCTAAAAATTTATATTTCTATTTTTTGTGTACTAACTTAGAGCTGGTAGGGTTTTGGTCAGAATTCGTAAACCGGCAGTAGTATTTTTTTTAAAAACAATATTTCATTATTTTTTCATTATTTTATTTTGACCTTTTAAATTGTTTTAAGCTTCTTGATATTTAGTGTGTATAATAAAAATAGTGATTTTAAGTAAAAATAATAAAAAAATTACTTAATTTAATGAACCGGAAGTGGGATTTTTTTCCTCGTAGAAAAGTCAAAAATGTTGTGCCCACTACTCTGTCCGCACCCCTGAACGTATTAAGCTGAAAATTTATATTTCTATCCTTTATGTACTAACTTAGAGCTGGTAGGGTTTTGGTCAGAATTTGTAAACCGGAAGTAGTATTTTTTTTTAAAACAATATTTCATTATTTTATTTTGACCTTTAAAATTATTTTTATTTTCTTGATATTTAATGAGTATAATACTGATAGTGATTTTTAGTAATAAAAAAAATTTGAACAAAATCTGATAACCGGAAGTATATCTTTTGTTTTGTGCAAGTTTCCATACATTTGCGCTCAATTTGTATCGCTATCATAGTCATCAGTTCAATATCGAATTTTGTTTTGTAACCTTCTTATATTCATCAAATACATAGATAAAGTCATGGGTTGGTCACACCCGAATTTTTTTTTATTAAATTGATTTGTTTGTGTATGTAATTCATTCACATACACTATGAATGTGCTTACTTTTTATTTATACGTATTTCATTACCAATTATTTAATACATTGGGTGACTTGTGAATTTTTAGTCATTTTTTTAATTCCTTTAGTTTTTTATCTTTTGAATGTCGCTTTTATCTTCACTACTAATAATTTTATACGTTGGCAAGAAAAGTCGATCTTACCAAAATCGTTCAAGTTGGAGTCGGAATTTGGAGTCAGAGTCGAATCATAACAAAACGGTTGGAGTCCTATTCGGTAAATTTTGAACCGACTCCACAGCCCTGTATATAACAAATACTAAGTAGATTTGTATTTGTATTTATTGTCGATGAACTGAAGAGATGAGCTACATATGTATGTATTTATGTATGTTCAATGTAATCAAAGTTGGATAACTTCATTGGAATGGAAACTTAAGCACGTGATCGTAAATAGCCCAAAGTTCATTCACTCGGGTATCTACTAAACCCAATTTTGTTCCGTTGTAGGGCATTTGCGGAAAGATCAATTCCGAGTTGGACGAAATTAGATTTTGAGATATTGTTTGACGTTTGGCCATGAAAACCTTTGGAATCGAACTTGTTCGCATATCGATTGCCATGTGTACGCGGGCGCTACGATTTTTTCTTCTTTTTTTGTAGCTCTGCCGTAAAGTTCGACTCTGGGGAGCGAGGAGGAGGAGGTGCACACGTGTGCCGAATCGATACCCGCGTGCCGGATCTGGGTTAACGGATGTATCTGGGTTAGGCAGTGGGTTCGAATCCTGGAAACACATCATCTGCCTGGGATTACGCCAGATCGGGCGAACGCTCGGCGTTTTCCAATTTTCCCCGCGAGGAACGTAAACGAGCTTTTGGACTTTTCCAAACCCGAAGCCTAGACCTTGCTCTTGTTTTCTCGTCAATTTTCCGGTTTTTCCTCGCGTCGAGACTGAATGTAACGACGGAACGCGGATTCACTTTTGTTTGCATTAAAACTTTTCGGTTCGTTATGCGTATAGTGGATGTTGTAGCCGGAAAGGCGGATAGATATAGAGTCGAATCGGAAAATTCTCAGATAGGAATGACATTAGGAATATTATATTAAGAAAATCGCATAACAATAAATATGTATGTACATATATCTGCAAACAATACTTACATATACATATGTACACGTATAATGTAAAGTTTTTATCTTGATTAAATTACAAACCCACATACATAAGTTAAGTACAAGAGATTATTCTGAAAATTATTTGTGGGAAACTGCGAATAATATAGACTTGAAAATTTGTAGTAAACCAAATATATTACTTACTAACATATGTATGTATACCTATATAATCTACAACACACATAACCGCAATAACATTTCACTGTATGTATTATATAATGCATAAATATTACGACTATAATATTAATTTGTGTTGATCTTAGTATATTATATAATATTTGCTTGAATTCATTTATAAATTATTCATAAACAAAATGATCATAAAATGGATTGTCCACCTTTTACATGTAAAGACAGTTTTAGGGAAAATGTATTCAACTCCACATAAATATAAATTACTAATTATTGTTTCGTTGGGACAACGAACTCCAAATCATTCTTGTCATTAATGCGTAAAACTCGGCTGCTGGTCTTTACTTTTTTGGCGAAAAATCAAAGAGCCGATCGATTAAAACGTTAATATATACGGTTCGCTGGACCAGTATAACGAGTGTTCGTTATGCGGGATAACAAAAAAAAGTATAGTAGCAAACATACCAAATATGTGCACAATTTTATTGAAACCATCGCGAATCGATTCTATAAGCGCCATCGACGGCTTAAATGCCGAAATTGAATTCATAAATATAAAATCCGGGAGCTTTGTACTTATGGTGAAGAAGAATTTCAGCAAAATTGTTTTTTATTCGGTGGATAATTTAATTTATTTTGATTGCTAAATATTTTCGTTTAAGTTGGAGTTCAAATACAATGTTAATCATCGTAAAAAAAAGTAATTATTCTAACCAACGTACATTAAAGGCACAACATCGCAGTTTTCTATCCTTTTGTTCTTCGGACATCTCCTCTGGCGGTACGTGACGTTTTTCGTGTTTCGTTTCTTTTTTCTTTCTCTTTCTTTTTCCCAGCTTTCTTTATTCGAGTCGGCCTACGCGTTTTTTGCAAATTTAACCCATTTGTTCGTCGAGATTCCCGACGTAACGGATTTCCTCCACTTAATTAAATGTTTGCGCTTCAAATAAATGTTTCACTTTCTTTGGCGTAAGAACCTCGAGCAATTTTCCCTTTTGTCCGTTCGACGCACTGAAAAAAAACCACCCCTCAACCCTCGCCTGCCTCTTTATCTGACCTTCTCGTCTAAATATAGGCTTTGACGTTCAACCACCTACCCCCATCCATTCCATACCTCGATTTTTTCTGTCCGATACGAGTTTAGAAATATGTAGACAGTACCACTGATCTCGAGGAAATTGTGAAAGCACTGCGAGCAAACAGCTATTATTATATTTCCTCTTAAACTTGTAATCTGTACCAAGTCTGGTTTTGTTAGGGTTAAATAAAAGGGGATTCGTTTTAGATGTACGGCGAATCAAATAAACTAATTTAATAATATTTTTATTCTAAATTGCTTACTTTTTTTACAAATAATATATATTTTTTCGATTGCCTTTTTTTATAGAAAAGAGACCCAAATCGCATAAAGGGAAACTCTTTCTGTAAAGGAGTTCAAGCCATATCGCACCAGAACCATTATACCGTTTCAGCCCTAAGAGGCCAGTACGTCTTTGGCGGTTTTATATCCCAAAAACCCCACACAACTATGACCGCAATAGTTTTCCAATGCCCTGGTAAATCTTTGTGCTGGGCCACAAGCTGAAATAAAATTAAAAAAACAGCACCAAAAATAGAGTATTATTTATTTGTACACATGAACTTTTTAAGCCTTTTTTTTCACCAAGTGCGTGAATGCTAACGTGATGAAAAAAAGTTACTCGTCTGTGGTAGTGCCCCCGCGGGATATGAACCCAGCGAATAGTCGATATTTTACCAGCACCGGTGATTAATCCTTGTATATTTATTTGACCTCTCGTTCATACCCTCCGAGGGGCTGTTGAAGTTTTAAAAAGGATATATGTAGTAGGTACGCACTCGTGAAATTCGAAAGGAAAATTAACCAATAGAGATTTACCATCAAAACATGCGTATCTATGTACATATATATGTACATATGTATATTGCTTTTTCCGTCGGAATTCTTTATACAAGTTTAATCATATTTAAAAAAAAAATATATATATATATATATATATATATTATGTACATATATCACCGCATATTCATAGGTTTATAAATTACCATGCATCGATGTCTCTTGGGTTTATATCGAATTTAGTTTCAGCAATCAAAAGGATAGATCATAACATGATAATCACATAGAATCATGGAGTGTTTCTTAAGGATGTTTGTATATAAACTAGATTTTGACATTCGGTCGGCCATATGCATACATAAACTTCGAATCCGGTACTAATTAAATTACATATACACGTGTATTTAATTAATGACAACACGGTCGCCGATAACAATCGACTTGTCGTTTTAAAGGTCGCCGACCTCCGGACCGTAAGCTCTTTTCCTATTTTATTTTTCCTATTTCCAATTTGGCGCTTGTCTCACATTATTTATCTAAAGATCGTCCCCTCACCTCTTCGTCCCTCCATTCGTATAAATTATAGTGAAATATTTTAATTCGGTCGCCTCTCAAAATTCAAAAGGAAAACGAGCCGCCCGCGCATACGTTTCAAATCTGTACGAACAATCTTGCTGTAAGTGGAAGAAATATTTTAATTGCCTGTGTTTGACTTCTGGGCCTGCATACGTGTTTATATAAATTTATAAAGTGTACCCAATAAATTTTCCTAACAAAAACTGAGCTTTGAAAGTTTAAGGTTAATTTAACACGACTCGTTTGAATAAGCAAATAAATGGCGATATTTCTTAATTAAATCTAATTTCGATTCATAATAATTTAGCAGAAAAAAAATTTCCTTATTTTAATAAAATAAATGTAAAAAGGAACGTTTTAAAATATCAAGAATATAATCCATAAAATATTCTTATCAAAAAGTTTCATAAATACGATCTTTGTGTACAACGTACACATGTGATCATTACTCTTATTCCTAATGATGTCGATATTTCAACGTGTATTAATCTTGAACCATTCCTACGTTCCTTTTATTTTCAGAGCTACTGCTTCTATTGTTATTCCAAATAGTATTTATCTACTATCTCTTGAAAATTTCATTTGTTTCGAGTGTGGGAAAACCCTCTCATTCAGCATGTATGTATGTAAAGTAATATATCAAGATGATGTACATATATTCGGTGTTATGCGTTTTAAATAACCGCATATGGTACTAAAGTTCTAATATTATATGCAATATCACATTTATATCTGCAGTCTGCAGAATAATATCACGTAGATTTGAAACAAGCAACAAAATAAAAATTACTATGAGAATATAACTCTCTCGTTGAGGTTGAAGCATAAATTTCTCAACCAAATAACATATTTCATTCGAAACGACGCCGTCTTTTCGCCTAAATCGTCATTTCCATTTTACAAACGAATGTAATGCGTATATATTTATTCAATATTTAATAATATTATGACTAAGCATTTTTGCTAAATGTACAAATTGTTTCATTGCCAATTGATTATGACTAACATATAATACATGTAAACGTAATTTCAATGAGGAAATGTTGACAAATTCGATTTGAAAGCTAAACCACAAAATTCAACCACAAACGCACCACTAATGTGATATATTCGTTACGCTTTAGTGGTAGTAGTTTTACACAACGTACATATTAAATATTATTTATATTTAGCTTGCCTGCAATATATGTATAAGAACGCTACAGCTTCGGTTAAACTTTTTTCAGATACAGATAGATTTATAATAGTATAGGAAAAGGAATAAGGCAAGGATTATTTTATTCCATATCTTCTAAACTATTCAATGCAGTGCTTGAAGGCGTTTTCAGGAACCTGGAATAGGACACAGCAGGAGTTAGCATCAACGGTCGCCTTTTGAGTAATCTTCGGTGCGCAGACGATATAGTATTAATAGCTCACGGTCCACCTATCCTACTTAACAGACTAACACAGCTGGACAGGGAAAGTAGGATTAAAAATTAACGTAGATAAGACCAAACTAATGTTCAATAGTTATTGCATGCCTGATAGCATTTCATTAGCTGATAAAATAGTAGAAGTAGTAAATAATTATTTATATTTAGGTCAAATTTGACACGTCCGGTAGTAAAGAAGAAAAAATAAAGATATGTATTAAATTAGGATGGAGTGCATTTGGACGAATGAATGTTGTTTTTAAATCAGAAATGCCACTCTCCCTGAAGAAAAAGATCTTTGATCAATGCGTTTTGCCAGTGATGACGTATGGATGCGGAACTTGGACATTGAACGCCAAGATCCTACACAAAGTCCAATGCACTCAAAGAAATATGGAACGCTGTATGGTTGGCATAACGAGGAAAGACAGGAAACGGAATACGTGGGTGATAAGTATGACAGGAGTAGTGGATATAGTGAAGTGAATGGGCGGGTCACGTAGCCAGAAAAATGGAAAAAAAAGGACTAGAGTGGTAGCCAAAAGAATGCAAAATAATAAAAGGAAAACCGCAGGGAAGATGGGTAGACTAAATTAGGAAAATATGTGGGGTGAAATGGATGAGAGTTGCGCAAAACAGAGACGAGTGGAAGCGTGTTTGAGAGGCCTTCATCTGACAGTGGATGGTGAGTGGCTGTAGATGATGATAATGATGATAGGCAATAATTAAAATTTTCCTGCCTTGATTTTTAAATATCATATTTTCCCTTATATAATAGAGATTTAAATTACACACATAGTTGGTTAATCGCATCATTTAATACATCATTTAATAACATGATATACTGAAAAGTACATCAATTTTCAATCGTCAATCATTTAATATTTCCGGAAAATTCACTGTGTCCCTTGAACGAAATAGTTACATTTCCAAAACAGAAAATTGTTATAAAGATTACAATTAATCAAGGAAAATAAATAATAAAATGGTAATGTTTCATAATTAATTCCACTGTCAACCAATTGCTTTAAGTTTCATATTTTAATAATGTATTACCCGTTGAAATTTCAACAGGAAAACGGAAGCCAAAATTTATTTGTATTGCCAAAAAACTTTTATATATTGTATGTATTGCTAAAAATAATTAAAGTTATTTTTTGAATATATGTGTCCTCTGATAGAATATGAAAATAGAGACAAAACCGCAATTCAGCCAAATTGTGGACTCATCAGTTATCAGCACTTGGGACGCAAATTATCGACGGATATTATAACTTAGATATTGTTTCAAAAAGAGAGAAGTGTTTGGATATATATTTTTGAATAATTTAAAGAATGTATTTTATTTTGTTATTTTTATTTTACATATATACCAGGAAGGCCTTACAGGTAAATCCCAATGCGCCTTCCTGGCCAATTACAAATACAAATACAGCATTTTTATTATAAGTCGTTGAATTGCGAGACACTGAAAAAACTCGCAAATTAACGAGACATCTATGAATTGTACATAAATTTTTATTGTACATCAATCAAATTTTTCAAATAGTGGTGACATAGTAGGTAGGAAGGATTTTTAGCCAATTTTTTTTCCGGGAACCGTTTCAACAATGAAATCAGAGAAAATTGGCAAACTCTGATAGGAAACGACCAACCTGGAGTCACAAATCCAGGTCTGACCAACAGCATACTCTGAAAAATTCATTTTCATTCAGGGATAGAACCCGGCACCTTCTTGACGGTAAGCAGAAGCTTAACGTCCGAGCTATGCTGCTGATGATGCGTAATGATGCGTAATGATGCGTAATCTTCTATGGCTTCCGAGCTATCAATCGATGAATTTTCGACACGCGACAGCAATGGAAGGGTTGAATGTAAAAAAACACATTTTCCGAAACATTCTCACGCACCTGCGTTGAAAGCTTTCGTACACAATACGTCCACAGTTTGGAAAGGCCTGACGAACGCGTGTTATGTGTACAAACAGCGGACGACATGTGTACAAACATTTCAATGGACGCGAATAACATGACCGTATCCAGTTACGCGCGATAAATTAAAATAATGGAAACGAAAGAAGTGTTAGTAGGAGTTGAGGAAGAAGAAAAAATATAATAATAATAATAAATGTAAAAAGAGGCAGCGGCGAAAAGGAGGTGTCTTTTTTGCGTTCTGACAATGAGAGCGGAGCATTAATCGTGTGAATATGTTAATGAAACGTTACGCTGATGTTGTTATTGGTGGCCGGAAATTCGGGCCACGGTCTTGGCCACGCCTCGTCTCCCCACCATCGAATCATCAGACGATCAGTTGCCACTCGACTGCTGCCACAATGACTTGTCAGTGTTGAGCCGGATGCGCTAAAGTTGCCAGGGGAAAGTGCAAATGTCGGGTCAAATCCTCCATTCAATTCAGAGGCGTACAAAGCCCGTTCGAATCGGTTCGGCTGGAGGATTCGATAGGTAGGATAAGGTCCAAAAGGATCTCACCAGGGCTCGCAATACCTTCGATTGTCCTATGCTGAATTTACACGATTTATTATACTATCGGAATTTTCATCAATATATTTTACAATACCTGAATTCAATTTCTAATAAAAATGTAGCTGAATATATTTTTAGATTGATTTTGCAAGTTGTAGTTGTAAACATACTAAAAATTCTACTTAAAGTACGTAAAAAATTCCGGCTCTCGAAAATAAATTACATCTCGGAAACAAAAGTACAAAATTGTACGGGATGATATTCATTTCTCAGTATTCTTATTGCATTAAAATATAAATAAATTTCAAATGCTTACTCACATGTATGTACATTAAGCACATTACTGGTCAAAATGATAGAAATGTATTTTGATTTAATAAATTTAATTTTTTCAAATAGATATACCTATACATACCTAAATATGTACATATGTAGATACATTTCAAAATAAAAATACCCGATTTGTTTTTTTTCCAAACATCCATTTACTTCTTCAAATTCGCCATTATTTTTTAAACAGCTTTAACAATAATACTTTTCATTTCATTTATTAGGATAATTTTCCAGACTTCTGACAAAGTTTCGTACATTTTTCGCATAACTTTGATGCAATACTACAGATTTTTTTTGAGTCTCTGTGATTATTATTACAAAGCGTCATTTCTAGCTATATTCAATTCATTATTGCAATAAGAGCCTACAAATATTCGAATTCTTCTTAAATCGAAACATCATCATTTACAGCCATTTACCATCCACTGCTGGATGAAAGCCTCTCCAACACGTTTCCATTGGTCTCTATGTTGCGCAACTCTCATCCATCTCACACCACATTCTCTCAGGTACCGTTCCAGCACCTCCTTTATCCACCTTTTGGGCCGGGCCGCACCGTGCAACTTTGTCGGCCGACTAGTTGCGGGACACGAAAAAATGTATGGAAATGTGTGCGACGAACAAGTTCACGGGTGTGGCATGTCCCATCTACCTGCATTCATTGGTCTGGTCGCCCTTAACCAAGTCGCTGGCAAGTCGCACGGTGTGGCCCGGCCCTTTGTCCATTCTTCTAGGTGTATGACCCAGATATTGCCGTTTTAATGAATCCACTCCCTCTTCTATATCTAGTACCCTTGTCATACACCTCACCCACGTACATATTCCGTTTCCTATATCTCCTCATTATGCCGAACATTCAGCGTTCCATATTTTTTAAGTGCATTGGACTTTGTGTAGCATCTTGGTGTTCAATGTTCAAGTTTCACACACATAAGTCATCACTAGAGGTCGGAATCTGAAGGGGCCGGAAACGTGCCGCCTATTGTTCAATTGTTGTAAATGCTTTGTAAAAAAGGTACGGCAAACCTTTAACAATGCATTTACAATCTTTGAACAATAAACAGCCCCTTCAAATTCCGGGCTCTAGTCATCACTGGCAAAACACATTGATGATCTACATATTAAGCTTTAAATTATTTAAATAAAGTTTTATTAATACTACTAAAATCTCTACAGAATAATAATACATATAATCAAAGGTCGAAGATAAAATATAATTTCGTATTCAAAATATTCGAATGCACAGATTTTGGACCTCTAAATTCAAGGCATGAATGTTGGAATTCGGTCATTTTCTAGTATCGACGACAACGTTAAAATGTATGCACCCTCACGAATGCCTCTAAATTAAATTTAATAAAAAATATATGTTGGGTTTTTTACGCTTTTATTTAAACACAAATGCAGCTATCTTACTTCTAAACAACAAAGTGTTTTTATTTAAAAACAATAACAGAAAAGGATTTCATACTTTTGTACTTGTTATCCTAGGAACAAAAATGAATAACATAAGACTATATAAACAAATTATCCTCATAATTTAATGTTTTATATTGACGTAGAATAGCAGTGGGTTGATAATATAAGTATAAACTCGGCGTATTGACCGTTTGAAGAAACTCGTCCAATTAAAACGCGTACTTTATTAATTAGAGTTGGTGCTGGTGAACGCTGTACGAGAGAATTCGTATTCTACATAGTGCATTCCGTACAGTGCAACCGCATTTCATTGCAATTTTATATGTTGAGAATGCACACACGCATACCTACACAGTATAACGCAACATAGCGCTATTAATTAGCTAACAATAAGTACTACTTTAATATATTTTTCGTATGGAAAAAATATGTACAAATGAAGCACTTCTGTGTTTAACGTTTACCGACGATCAAAAAAAATAGAATAACATAAATTGATTAGGGGGGGGGGGGTGGAAAGGAGTCTAAAAAAATAATAACTCTACCGTCAAATTAATCTCGTTGGGAATCATTAAAAACGTTTCGAACGAATTGTTTGATTTGTTGAAAGCCCTTTTTTTCGGCGAAGTTAATGGATCAAAAGTTAAATAAAGAACGGCCTTCGCTGTACGATTCCGCACTGGTTAATCTCGTTACGATTTGCACTTACCTTTTTTGTCGAAATTCGCCGATTTTCCTATCAAATTATTACGTATGTACATACAGATTGTGAGTGTTTTTAGTCATTTTTTTCGGCGATAATACAATCGACTGCTTCTCATTTAGGTAATAAATAGCGCGAACATCATCAAGTGATTAAATTTTATAAAGTTTAATATTAATGAACGTATGAATGAATATGCACGTGGATTTTTTCTTGTAATATGCATGCTAAAAGTTAATGGTAAATTAGGCATGTTCTTGTTAAGTAACAGGTGTGTTGCGTATCGAGTTCAGGTGCGGTACTATCCCACGAAGATACGACATGTGTTTACGGGATTATTTTGCAAGAATCTCAACGCTGAACTGTAGACGAGCGTTAGAGACCATTCACTGTTGAAATTATAGGATGAAATTCCGTGTGAAAGACGCCCTACAAAGTCGGGCCTCCACATTTTTTGAACCGATCGATCGGTCGTTTTAAATGCTTCCTATAAACCGAGTGGGAAAAATTGCACGCCAACCTGTTAATTTTTTTCAAAAATGCACATCAATACACAGATAGGTCACATACCGATTCATCGAAAAAATTCGGAAATTGAGTATTTTGATTTAGTTTTAAAAACATTTTTTAAATTTTAACAATTCATATATGTGTACATTTTTTAAATTTTATTTTAATTATTTATTGGAATTTTTTTAAATAGACTAATAAGACAAATATGTTGAAGGCAATACATACTTTTTATAATGGAAATATTGGATGCAAATATGTAGGTTACAGAGTTTTGGTAACCAAAAAGATTTTTTATTTTTTATATTTTCCTATAGTGCCATTACAGGTTGCCCCTGAGCGACACCTATGGTATTAAATTATAAATATATACATTTATAGATTATAAATTTGAAATCATATTCAAATAGTGGTGACATAATGGATAGGATTGTTTTGCCAATTTTATGAGGAACCGTATCAATAATTAAATCAGATAAATTGGCAAACTAGGTTTGGAAACAATCGATTTGGAGTCACAAAAATCCAACCAGCAAAAACACTTCCGAATACATTATTTTCTATCGAGGCTAACCCAGGGCTTGAACCCCCAAACAAACCGCCAAGCTATACTGCTGGCTACAATTTATCCTACATAGCTTCTATAAAACTCACACTGATTTTTTTATGTAAATTTGAGGGAGAAATTATGACAACACAAATTTTGATAGAACATTGTTATCATTGAAATTATGACAACACAAATTTTGATAGAACATTGTTATCATTGAAATTTTTTTTTACGAAAATCTTCTCAAAGAGAATGGGTCATAAATTAATTACAATTTTTGTACAAACATAAACCAAGCTTAATTAAATCATGTAATAATAATTGAAACTCATGAATTATTTTGTAAAAAGTTATAAATATATCCGTGTTTTTAAAAATAACGGTCCGTACGATGAAGGGGTGAATTTTCTGTTCCGTAACGACTGTCGTGTTGAATTCCAACAATTTAACAACATCGCTGTCCAGCGGTGCAGAAAAAAGCCCCTGACACCTTTCCCTCGTCCCCATAAGTAAATTCAACATCGGTCACGAAGAGGTAATGCTACATATCATAGTATCCCCCAAATTACCGGTTGCATACGATGCAATTGTCGTAATATCGCGATGGTCCAATTCGCCGTGTATTTTACATGTGGGGTATATGTACATATTCATATGTAGTAAGCAGCTGTTTCCAAGTTTCGAACGAATCGGTTCAACCGGTTGATTGAACATGCGTGACGTTTTAAATATTTATTGGACGATCGTTCGAAACTATCGACTTCGGTTTTGTAGGCGTTTTAATGAGATTTCACACTTCAAAGCTTAATTCCCAGCGAGTCACGCCATTTCCTGGGTAATTCTGTCACTACCTTGCACGATTCGGCGTGAATTGTTTATAAACTCAACTGATATAAAATTGCCAGTTTCAATACACTAATGGAGGTATTCAATTAGAACACACTGAAGTAATATATACCAACATAACAATTGCCATATTAAATTTGGTTAGTCTCACATAGCCCTTTGCTAATTTTTACATACCTCTTCTTACTTCGCTTATTACTAACCTCTTCTTAGTTCAGAATCGATTTTGTCGTCTGACGAAGTTTGGATTCTTATCCGAACGTTTTCAAACTTTGCCATTTTGCTCGGTTTGGTCATCAATGTAAGTGGAAATGACGTCCGCCATTATTAAACCATTTGAACTAAAACTTATTTATGAACAATATAGTGAATGGCTTTGATATACATATGTATATAATTGAATGTGTAATGAAAATGTTCATTCCACATTCCCACCCCCTACTTTAAAATTACTTGCTTACAAATTTGATCTGTTTCTTATGTAGGTATATGTACATATGTGTAAAAGATTTTTGGATACTGGCCGTTTAATATAAATACTGGCCATTTAATATAAATAGTGGCCATTTAATATAAATACTGGCCATTTAATATAAATACTGGCCATTTAATATAAATACTAACCTTTCATGTTTAAATACTGACAAAATAGACTATAATACTTACCAGTAAAAAAGAAGTCTTAAATAATTAAATGCTAAATAAAACATAAGTCATGTGATGTCTTTTGTTTGAAATTTTTTTAAATCAATTTCTTATTTTTTTTCTTTTTCATTCATTCATTCAGTAATAAATTGTAATCAATTATTGTATTCAAAGAGTCGTTGTTGACTGTTTTTGCTCAATACTTATGATAAATTGACAGAATCCATATTTATTTAATTGAAAACATGTTTATATGTTTGTTTGAAATTTTATCTATTATCAAATATTATATTAATAATATACAAATTGCATAAATGGGTTCGTAATAATCTGAATTCAAAATATTTATGCTCGTGGTTATTTCTTTACACTATGTATGTATGTATGTATGTATGTATGTTGAGCTAGAAATATGTTATTGTTTATTATTACAACCAGTGAATATGCTCGGCGTCCCCCAAGTCAAATTTATTATTCGCTAATGACCATAGTTTGATTGTTCGTGTGTACTCTTAGGCTTAGCAACGTGTTATTATATACTCATTACTGGATAATGTTTGGCTCGGGAGATGCCCTGTACATCTGCTAGTTTTTAATAAAGCAAAGGTGGTAAAAATAAAATTCGTAATTATATATTCGAAATAGTCTCGTTTTCCATATTTTTCGCGCTAGTAAAAATATATAATAATAGGCTAGTAAATGGTCTAGGATGGACGTAACCTTCGACCTCCTTTTTTGTGTTTGATTCGTTTCACTGTGTCAATCGATTCGGGAATTCCGAAAAGGTGAAAAGGTTCTGTGATTCCCGCGATAGACGAGATTTCTCTCTCTGGAAATTATTTCAGCGAACTTTCAAGTGAAAGCTCCGGACAGCACGGCACTCTGGGGAGGTTTTCCGGAATCGGAGCTGCTGTCAGCTCTCGCGGGAGACTCAAATCTGACCGAAGTGCCGTATCCGATTTGTGCGGTCTGAAATAACCCAAATAAAACCGGCAACGAAAATCTTTAAACAGATCATTTCGACAACGCAGGTGTGCGCGCAAAGCTCGTTTCACTTTCGCTGTAAAATTATTCTCAATCATTTGACAGTTAGGCGTATGTTTTACAGCTCAATGTGCCTTTTTTTTCGTCGATGAAAACTTTTTCATAACGATTCTATACAGCCATTTGTAGAATACATTAGTGTACATTATAAAGACATTAACAAAAATACTTTCGCCGAATATTTTCCATGTCAAATGTGCAATTAATTATTTTAGTTTAGAAACTCAATAAAAAGCTTAACATTAGTCACACTATTTAAAACCGGAGATTCTTCTTATCTGTTTATAATTAACACACATCGACTCTACAATCTGTCGACGACTATTTGGAGCAGGTGGACGACCCAAAATGGATGAAAAGTTCCCCTACACATAATTACCAATGTAACTACACCGTGTGACACGTCGAAGCCCTATCATTATGTAACAATTTTTTTTTCAATAGTCAATTTTTTGAAATTTGAAATATGTTCAAGCAGATTGTCACATACTCAGTCAGTCGTCTTGCCGGTTGCGTATCTCGCCAGAAACCGAAAAGTTTTTATCCGTTTTCTTGTAATTTATTCATGATTTTTTTCGCGCCTGAAGGTCGGATTAGCGTTCGCATTTTCAGGTCCTGCAAAAAATGCTGAGAAAGGATGGTGTAGGCCCAAATTTTATTTTGAGAAAGACTTGCCACTTCCCCGTTCCCGTTCGCGCCCGTTATTCGACACGCGTGTGTTATTTCATCATCACGCTTTTTTTCATCAATATTTGAATGTAGGTGTGAAAAAAGCCCCGACGCAGCCAAAAATGTAATTTTCCCTCAAACGGAATGGGAATTGAAAATGTACTCCCAATCGAAATAAGGGTATTTCCTACAATTTCATTACATACAACTACTTGAATGACAGTAAGGAGCGCGTCTGATGTCTTAAGCTGACGATGCAAACAGGAGATGGAGATGAGGCAATGTACCACTAAAAAATATAGTATCACCACCCGAGTTTATTTCTACATTATCATATCGAAATAGATTAGCCTGTCGTGTTCAAACCTTTGTATATTATATACAAAGGCTTTTTACATTTCCTTTATGATCATTGTAACTTCAATATGGCGACGTCATAATGGGAATTCACCTATGCTAATATGTACCCACATGATTAGACGTAGTTCTGCGTTAAAATAAAACCAATGATTATCATTTTTACAAGGTTTTTATTAGTTTCACTTGTACAACGTTAAGTATTCCGTTCCTTGAATTATTTCGATCGCTTTGAAACTTTTCGATTTTCGAGATTTGGGCCCCGATAGAGATTTCAACTGTTTCTTCTTACTCGATAGTGTAATGTAATCGTAATAAACATGTTTAAAAATTCAAAAAATCTCGGAACGATGACAGCTCTCCACTACGTTTGCGTGATTGCCCATACATGTTTGACTTTCCGCCCCCTAATTCGTTTTGTCAGATTTTAATTGTTTTAACGCCTATAACATTTTCACACTCTATCTTACAAAATTTGCATTATAGGCTCTCATTATTTCTCACTTGTGTTGTACCCGATGACATATCATCGCATGGGTGTTGGCATATGTATTAAGTTATTAAATAACAAAAAATTAAAAGAAATGTCTCATCGGTCATGAATTCGATCCCCCACGCGGTCCAATTTTTTTCAAATACCTTTTAAATATATTTAATTTAATATTTATATTTAATTGTTTTATATAAAAAAATGCTAAAAACTACCTACCTACCTACATATAAACAATATAAAGCACCGATAGAAAAAATAATCTATATATGTATATAAAATTGAATGTCTATTTGTCTGTCTGTCTATCTCGGATAGGCTCCTAAACCATTCAATCGATTACGATGGAACTTTCAGAATTTATTGTATGCATTTCCGGGAAAATTACTGTGAAAAAAAAACGGCGAAAAACCTCTTAATAATAATATTCGTAATTACGATTTTATGAAGATTGAAGCGCCATTGTGTAGTCAAGGAAATGTGTTTGTTGGCAACCACGTTAACAGGTTAGTTTATGACGACACGGCGTTGAAGAGACGTGACTCCAAAGCGTTGAGCTCCAACCATTACTAAAAAAGGGGACCGGAAACGGGAACGCAACGGGAATGGGAACGGGAACGGAAACGGGAACGGGAACGGAAACGGGAACGGGAACGGAAACGGGAACGGGAACGGGAACGGGAACGGGAAAAACGGGAATGAGTGGAATTCAACGCAATAATTTCAAATGTTTTCGCTTCACGACCTACGTTGTTAGGCGTAAAATAAACAAGCAATTAAATTTTATTTTTATTTTATTTTACATATATACCAGGAAGGCCTTACAGGTAAATCCCAATGCGCCTTCCTGGCCAATTACAAATACAAATGCAGCATTTTTATTATAAGTCGTTGAATTGCGAAACACTGAAAAAACTTGCAAATTAACGAGACATCTATGAATTGTACATAAATTTTTATTGTACATCAATCAAATTTCAAATAGTGGTGACATAGTAGGTAGGAAGGATTTTTAGCCAATTTTTTTTTCCTGGAACCGTTTCAACAATGAAATCAGAGAAAATTGGCAAACTCTGATAGGAAACGATCAACCTGGAGTCACAAATCCAGGTCTGACCAACAGCATACTCTGAAAAATTCATTTTCATTCAGGGATAGAACCCGGCACCTTCTTGACGGTAAGCAGAAGCTTAACGTCCGATCTATGCTGCTGGATAATTTCAAATGTGTTCGCTGCCTGCATTTTTCCGACAAATGGGAACGGGAACGAGAACGAGAACGGGAACGTGAACGAGAACGGGAACGTGAACGAGAACGGGAAAGCAACGGGAACGGGAATTGCATGCGTTATTGTGGCATTGCAACGCATGCCGGGTTCAGCTAGTTGATTAAATAAATTTTCAATAGATGGTGGTATATTATTTCTAAATTATTTCGATCTATTGTCCTAGCGGAAACATTCGCATCGAACAGTATATATAGAACTTTTTTTCTTTTGTTATTATTCATATGACATTCGTGCGTTGTTTTGTTGGAAGCGGTCTAGCTTACGTACACATGTATGTCAAATCGAAACGACTCTTATACTACGGCGAGCGCTATCTCGGACACACAGACACACAGACGGAATAGCGAAATTATCTATATGATGATATATGTATATTTATACTTCACTAAAAGTTATTGTTTGGATCCACTGTAATGTCTCGGTCGGGATTCTCCGTCATTTTGCGCCCAGATTACTCCGATCCTCCTCTTGCCCTTCTTGCCGTGATGATCGCGTGACCGGTACCCAAGATTTATGCAGCCTTCTCGGTCCTTCCTGCTGCCGAGTGTGGAGTTTGTTGTCTTATTACGAACGGTCACCTGCCAGAGGCCGTTGCCGTTGCCGCTCCGACAACTCAACACTTCAACGGTCAAGTCTGAAGAGTCGACCACACGACCCCACGCCAATTGTGCAGTAATAATGCATTATCATCGTGTGCAGATCAATTAGCGAAAATTCGATATGCTATGCATATGAATTTCACTTCAATGCGACACGCGGCTTACCTATGAGTACATTTTGTGTTGTTTGCTCGATCTTGATGAGTGCAGATGGTGCGATGGAATTCATACGTACGCGTATATCAAATTCGACCAAAGATGTCTCGGTTAAGTAAATTGTTGTATGCCTGAAGTGGCTTATTGTAGCTGAAACGGCACCGATCAATGACTTCTGACCTTGGTGACCCAGTGTTTGCATTTAAACCCTCGTATGTCATTATGTGTCTACATATGTACTTGGGTAATTCACTTGGAACCTATAGAAAGGCACGGAACTTCAATAGTCTACTTAAAATGTATTTAAAAATAAATATATAATATACATAACATAAAGCAGGGGACTTGGTATGGACAAAAATATATATCTAAAAATTCCGGTTTCTGAAATTCGTTAATCCGAGTGATCAATATCAATATAGACAACGATTTGAATTCATTGTAATTGAATTGTTGACATTTTTAAATTTTAGGTAAAAGATTTTAGGGCACTAGTCTAGACCCTCTGTCCAATGACGGCACGCAACTGATACATGCATATGTATGTACATACATATATTGGATTTTTTTTTTTTATAAAAAAAATTCTTTGAAATATATGCAAAATCTAAAATCATTTCTATTTAAGAATGTTTAGACGTTTTCCAATAAGAAAAATGCTTATAAGTTTCACGTATAAAAACTATTTTATTGAAAAACTTAACAATATTTTAAAAAATAATAAGCAAATGTTATTTAATTTGACGTATTAATGAGGTTCTCGTTGATATGAAACAGATTTTTTTTTAATATATACTAATACTATATGTTTCAAACTAATGATTTTTGTATTTCGATACAACACAAACTTACGATTATCATTCGGGCTTAGTAAATTAAGTTAATTATAAATTGTACGTTCGTTTATTTGTGAGGATATGTAAACACGGCAATCTAGATCGAATCTGATTGGAATTTTAAATGAAAATTGAGAAAAAAAATGTTTGCGCAATTAAAATCAAGTTTCCAAATTTGGATTATATAAATTGAAAACGATATTCTCGTAGTCGTAGTAGTGGTGGGGAGATTTATCTGAAATCGTTTCAGAAACTCTAATTAAACATGTCAAAAATTGAGTGTGATAAACCATCTTAACAACGGTTAATTACACTCGCGCTCCTCTCAACCTCCTACGAAAGCTAAAGATTAACGAACCCTCCAGTTATTTTATTTTGTAGCCCGCCATATTCCATACTCTCTCCTTCGAGCCGCGAATAAATTCAATTCGGAATCGATCGAATCAATAATTAAAAGGACCTTACAATTTAGCACAACACCAATCGATTCATACCGAGCCCTTTTTGGATGAAAATGATTATAGGGCTGTGTATTGTTTTCTAAAAAAAATACCCCTATGTTTATTCGTATAACTATGTATGTACATACATATATGTAAGCCCAGTCCCAGCTTGGGATTTCTTGCCGAATTGAATAATAAATTTCATCACATGCTTGTATGTATACTTACACATTTACTTCAGAATATAATTGGAATTAACAAGCATTTGATTTACTACTGTCATTTATGGTTATACATTTTTCGCATAACTTTGAGCAATACTACAAATACTACAAACTGTAAACCACCAATCCGACATACTGTAATGAAAAGATTGAAACTGATCAATGAGTGACGAGCACTCATCGTCCAATCAGCGCTCAACATCACCAAGCCAATAAACGATCACGATTAATCTACCAATAGTGGCTTACTGCGTTAAGTTTAAAAGATCGGCAAACTGCTCTATTTGGTCATTGCAACTTGGCTGTCCGGGATGTGAACAATACATTACTTAATTCTACAACCATGTATGTATGTATGTATATATATATACTCACTGTATATTTTACTCCGATCTGGAAACCTTTCTTCACGTCCAAAGGTGCAATATTAGTGGTATTAAGTACTGCTAATATGTAACCTTGCAACTGTATGTAATTCATCGTCAAAATTAATCCATGGATGTTTTATTGGTGTTTTGTCATTTTTACACGTGTCCATTCGGGAGTGTCCCTCATGCAAGAGCACGAGTGGGTACACGGATGAGGCACTCGGCCGCGTTAAAGTAGCATGGCATGTCAACACGGTAGCAGAAACTGGTCTTCTTGTACTTCGACAGGAAATGGTAAATAAATACATTCGAGTGTATGAAGTAAAGCGGGGAGTATCCATCGACTCGATTGTCCGCCGCACGGGAGACCTGTTCACCTCGACGGCACGCACGATTCTCAAACCTTCGCCATAAATCTGCAGTTTTCATTCTGGAATCCTGAATCCACTTGGAAATTTTTCTCATTGATTCACATCGCCTATTGGTCTTATTCCAATTGGAATCCTTCGCATATCGCCTGTTTAATAAATTCGAAACATTCATATTTCCAATTTATGTGCATCTAAAATTAATCAAAATGAATACTATTCAAATGGTGCAAATTAATAATGCCTTGATTTTAATTTCAGCAACATCAAAAAATTCCCATTCGGACATAAATTTTTAATATTAAAAAAAGGTTGCAATATCTCAAGACTCGTTTTCCCAAGTTTTTCGGTGTATTTAGTCGTCGAGTTTGTATATATACAAAACAGATACATATACGAAAATGTTTCGCATAGTGAAATACTTATTTTACGAGATACACATTAACTAATAAAAATATATAGTAAGAATAGATATTAAAACTTTTTTTTAATTAAAAGCTTAAAAATCTATAAATTATCACAATATGTCTCGTATATTAAAGATATTACATAGACGTATACAAAAAACATTTTTGTTTACAATATACAAACTCCTATTTAAGCAGACAAAAAGGTGAGAAAACGAGTGTCGAGATATTGCGAGTTGGTAGAACTAACTGATCACACCGTATTACATCATGTATGTACATATGTGTATGCTTTTTGGAATTATGTTGTTATATGCTCGTGCTGTTAAAAAAAAATTTAAATTTGAAAAACAGTGCTTGACAGGGCGTTGAAAGATCGATGACCAAGCGTTGGACTAATTAGTCACTAACGATGTCTTTCATTGATTCCAAGAGCTCTTGATTGAAGAAACACAATGTGAATGGGAATATCTCAAGACCAAATAGAAAAGTTACACCAACAATGAATATTTTTGATATTTTAATTAATACATATTTAATATGTTATAAAATGAAATGTAATCTAAATTTATGTATGTATGTATAAATTCAAATAGCAATAAAACTCATTCCTGGAAAACACACATTATAGAAGTCGAGCGCAATGCAAACGCAAATTTCGACAAATATTTATTTGCACTTTCGCATGCTTAGGTACGTACCTCCGAAGCAAATATTTGCCATCGCTTCGTTTGATTCGATGGAATTAATTCTGAGGTTTTTAAAATAATTTTATCTCCAGCCAGCTAGCGCACGTTATCCAAACGAAATCCGAACCGTTCAAGTGAGCAACTTTTGTTCCCGTAGAAAAAATATTTACCGACACACTCGTCGAAGCTCCTCTCTGTGTAGTACCATGTTGAAGAAGGCACGCGTTCCACGAACGAAACGTTGAGATTGAATATCAACGATGGTTGCATTGTAGCCAGTTTCCAGTTGGAAAGCTTTAATGCGCACCGACTTAACTGATTCTAAGTGGCGATACAAAGATTAAACTCATTTCGTGGATTATTCGAAGTGAATAAGTAGCGTAAGAAGCTTACGGCAACTGCAATGCTAGGTGTTGTGAAGTTAAATTTATGCAACTAGACATATCGCATTAACAATCTCCGACTTGAATAGCATCTTCTTCCCTTTCAATTAAGTATTATATTAAGCCTGGTTCTAGAAAGTCTCACGCTTTCGATATGAAGTAACGCGTGCTAGACGTCGAAGTACTTTGTATTATTTTATACTTCGCCAACTTGAAATGGAATCGTTTCAAAAAGGTAGAACGTTTATCTTCTACCATAGAAACAGATGATGGAAACGATGGTAATTTAAAGCGAATGCATTAGTGGAGTGAAATCGTCGCTTCTTAGAATTCTCCTCTTAAATTGTGTCGCGTAATAAAAACTAGAAGGCATAAAGTTCCAATTTCAGACACGACAAAAGGTAGGACAATTGCAGTCTTCACACAAAGAAACTTTTTGAAAGCATCCGTACAAAAACAAGGATCGCCTTTTATTCAAAACTTTTGACGTCTTCTGCTAATCTGTCTTCAAAGTTCTTCAAACAAAAGATCTCCTGCCGCTCGAATGAAGCAATTTGTTAAGGAGTCCTTTGCACTACTGACTACATGGACAACCATTGATTTACGAGCGGTGCATCCTTGGCACACTTGCATTCAGTGGCAGACGGTAGCTACCCATTTAGACAAAAAAAAAACTTGGCATAATGACCCATTTACACAAAGTAGGTCCGATTTTGAACAGTGCTACATTTTAACCATTTTCACGATTAGTTTTGCAAACGCATGGACTTCAATCTATTATATACTAACTGTATATTGGATACATTTCTGTATCATCTGATTAAACTGATTTTCTAGAAATTATGCCCTGCTTCCTTGTTGTCTTTCGGTAACAAAGCCTATCTTGTTAGAACACGTAGTATTAAACTTCACAAAAATTTTTGAACGTTTCCCATCGTAAAAACCCCTCAAAGTCTACGTGCCCTAAAGGCGTCGTCGCCATAACCTGGTTGTGCATTTTTTTCATATGTTTAGGTAAAAAAAAATTGTACCCACCTTCTTCCTACGAACCCCGATCTATCTACCTGTCCCATCTTAATGTTTCGAAAAGACATATATGCGACGCCTAATGTCGGAATTGCGTTTTGTCTTCTTTCTTCTTGCTTGCGCCGACTTCATTATTTAATATCATTACGTAGAAATTAATGAAAACGCAATGATGAGACTCATCAGTCGAAATGTCGGTGCGTGAGAATCTTCCTAGGCTAAAATTGCTAAGATCACACAGGCGAGAGATTCGTATCGTGACGGATAGATATAAAGGCGAATTTAATGGACGTTGTTAAAAAAAAGCACTGTATAATGGCAACCCTGTTTTTTTATTTATTAATCCCCTTCAAAAGAGCGTTTAAATGTAATAAGCGTTTACGAGTTGTTAAATACGGAAAAAAGCTCGGTTTAATTGGCGTCGACATCAGTTTATTAACGTTATTGTATTCTTGAACAAAATGGCGACGATGCATGTAAATCGAATACAATAAAAACCATTACATTTTTTTTTTAAATAAAATTTAACCAATAGGAGACAAGTATTGAAGTAGAATGATTGGTTGACACATTCCTTTCCTTGAATGCAATAAACATAACGAAACATGGCATAATTTGTTCATAACTACGTTTTAAAATTCGATCCGGATCGTTTGCGTGGTCGTTTACAGATTAAAAGAGTTATTAAACGACGATAAATGTCGCAAATCGAGCTTGTTTTTGAAAGGCCGATTTTGGCTTGCCATAACGTCAAGCATTTACAAGTTTTCTGCAAATCACAATATACTGTATTATATAAAACGTCTAGAAAGTTTACAATAGACGAAGAGGCTAACGTTTCAAGTTTGACGTTCGAACAATCGTAACGGCGAAAAAGTCGAACATAATTTAATTGAAAAGACAACTTCTATCGCTATTTGTTCTGTTTCCATTATTTTACGGTAATACAATAGGCGTTCAATTGAAATAAATTATCAAAGCTCTTATGGGTGGTCTTTTGTAAGACTACAATAATGACAAAAGTTCCTTTTCTTTTAATGTTGTCGTTTAAAAATACGGCGAAAGTGTGAACGTATCCTTAAATACCTGTATGACAGATTTTTTCAGGTATGCGTAGTAGAAATTTTTTCTGCGAACACGTCACATCCTAGGATTATTGACCATTAGGTGGGCTTACCTGTCTCTTTATTGTCTGTTACGAAAATCTTCAAAAATAACAGTAGAAAAAGAACCTTGAGCAAAATTCCTAGTATGAACTGTATTCTAACCAAAAAGGTACATATGTATATACATACATATAGTAATGACTTTTTGGCATTCTTCCGCCGTGAAATTTCTTTTAATGACACCATGAAAGCATTTCGTATTCGCATTGAGTAGCAAATGATAACGTGAGTCTGAACAATAAATTTATTTTTGATCCAAATTCGTTGTATTATCAACTTTTTTTAGTGCGACTTCCACGCGCGTTAAGTAATGTATTCAAAACATGACGATTTAGTATTCAAATTCGATTACTTTGGGTTGAATCCAAACTAAAAAAAAATCCTTTATCTCATATGTATGTAAATGGATACACAGAGAAAAGCGTGTAAATAAAATTAATTACTCAATTAAAACTCACAGCCCCGAGAAGGTGTCATAATTAAAAGGATGGAGGTCAAATGAGTGTTATTTTTCGAAAAAAATTGTATACATTTTTTTACTCTATTTTAAATATATTAATGTCAAACATTTTAAGCCTGGTTGCCTTATTTGAATATATTTTTACTTTGTTGGTGCAGTAAATGACTTCGTTGTTAATTAACTGCTTTTTTCATATAAACCTAAACTGAAGGGCTTTTGAATGGGAAAAAAGGACTCGTGAGAAACTTTAAGTCCTAATCATTAGGGGAGGGTACTATTCAGTCGTGATGCGCGTGCCTTCCCAGAAAATCAGAAAAAAATTATGTATTTAACATAGACCTTAATGCTTAATGAAATTGTCCGAAATTGAATAAACCTACGTTAAAAATTATTCAAGACGGAAAAAATAAAGTGCCCCTCTTTATATTATAAACGTTTATATTATAATTTTTTTTAAAAAGTTTAACGTAGATTATTTTTATTATATAAAAAAATTACATTATATAATACATCTCAATTTATGTATAAGATTGTATATAGAATACCCTTGGGAAATCTACCTGCTTTCCCTTAGTGACTAAAATCAAATGACTGTTATTATGGCCTTTGACGTATATAATTTTTAGAACTATTGATTAATGAAATTGGCATATTTCAGATGGCACAAAAAATTTAAAGGAACAGGTATATTTTTTTTAAGAAAGACAATCCTCAACTACATATACATACATACATATGTATATACATATGTACATGTAAAGTCACACTAAACACGCTCTAATTTCAAACGAAATAATACCCTGTGATATATCTGTAAACATTAGCAACTGAAAGATTATTTTACCGCACGGCGATGTAACGGGAGATGCTGTTTATCATTGCGCATCTCGTAATTAAGCTTGTCAACCGGAGATTTATATGCGGAGCAGACGAGAAGGGGTTGTGTGGCAATAAGCTGAAAACGATGCAAATGCACATGCACATATTTGTCAACAGATTTAATCCCTTTATCCAATTATGAAAGCTTACCTACATACAATCGTATACGTACATATACATACATATATGCACTATCTTCCGATATAATGTTATCATTCCGATGGCAGTGAGCAGCCCATGGATGGTGGCTGAAAAATTCACGATTCTTCGAGATGGATAGATAATGCGGACATCTGTCTGTTGGGGCACGTACCACATCGGACCAAGATCACTCGGGGTCGAATATTTTTGCGAGAAGGGCGTAAATCACGCGCCGGGCGCGTTTTATCGCCGATAGAACGGCACCCGCAATTAAGAGCCGCCGGTTTGGCACTAAGTCACGCAGCATCCCCCGGGAACCCTGGATCGTGGACTCCAGGGGGGTGCAAAACCGCACATCCAACGCCAATAGCCCGACAGAGTACTTACTGGCTGTCTATCTCGTCGGGAACATATACGGGAGCGGAAGAGATAGTTAGCTTGCTTTCAAACTACATACATATATATATAAATTGAAGTACATACCTACAGTAGCTTTTGCTATATTTATTAAATTTTCTTTATTTATTACTTTTAGACATATCGATTTAGTTTAATTCATTTTTAAATAATAGTACACATTTTTATTTATTGATCAGATAAAGAATCTCATGCGGAAAATTCTGTGCATTTTGTAATATTTAAAGTTTGTATAGGTATACATTATAGACTTTTGTCTAATAAATGTAATATAGCAATATTAATGGAGGTTGTTTGATTACTAAAGGCTGACCCCCACTCTTAGGAAAAGATACGCATACAAGCATCGCGTGCTGACAGGACTTGATTGTGCAAAACGTGCAATGCACGCAGGCGGCCGAATTCGGGGGGCGGCCGTCACCACGAGGAGATCCGTCACCACAGCCGATCCTGTTTATATTTTTATTTTTATCCTTGCTATAAGATATTTTTAAATATTCTCCAAAAGTACAGTCGGACCTACGTACTGATTGTTATTTTCGGGCATCTCTTGTAGAAGTAAAAGCAGGGATAGTGAGAGAAGCGGGGAGAAAATAAACTCCAGGGGTCCGTGCTATTCGTAGGGCCTCGATTCTGAATAAAATCATAAGAAGCTAAGGGTGTTTCAAAAAAAATTTTATCTGCCGCGTATGCTTTCTTTCCTAGCTATGTGTTTAGCAAGTCGAAAAATGAAATATTTTATTCTCAAAATTCTAAAATAAGTCAACGTGTCCTACAAAACAGGTCAAGAACTATTATTTTCTCAGGGTTCAAGTTCGAGTGGGGATTTATATTTATACAGGTCATTCCGACTTTAATCCCTTATAATCGGAATTACCTGTAACAGTTAAAAAAATAGAAAAATCGATCTTTCTTAATTAAACGATATGAGATTTTTAGTAAATCATTTTTAATATGTTTGCAATTTCATACAAAAAATGGTTTGGAAATGAATCAAATATGATTCTAATGAATTTTTTTATGTAATACATATGCGAAACAATCGAAGTGAATACGAAAAATTTAAAGCATAGACGAAATAAATTATTTGATTATACACGAAAACATTTAGCGATTCATTATTTATTCCGAGACAAATTAAAATTTCAAAAGTACTGTAGTACTGAGCAGGATTTTCGTCTCGTTTAGTTCAGTGTGTTTTAATGGGATTTTATGGCATTTTAAACTGTATTCCGTTACGATCGTGAGACACGCATAAAACGCTTCATTAAATATTTATCAAGTGTATAAAATTGTAAAAGTGTAACGCCGGAAACGCTTCTAATGAAAATTTATTCAGCACTATTCAGATACGAACGTCAATCGCACGCCACTCTCTCTGCCAATAAATACACACCGCAGCTTTGTTCCATACAAAATATAAATTCCAATAAAATATGTACACCATTTTAATTGCTTTCAGTGACTTCAGTGGTAGTTTACTATTCCACCGATTAAATAAACTAACGTTGCGCAACCTAACTGTAACTACATATTCATTGCTGGCCAGATATGCCCAATAGCGATCTCCGGTAATTTATGTGGATTACGAGATCACGTCCCGCCTTATTTATCGCACACGAGGACTCCTTCTCGGGACACATCAAAAAGAAGCTGGGGCCAGCTAGTTCTCGTCGACTATCTCGGCTAATTTATCTGGGAACCGCAGGGTCCCTAGAACGAGACTGTATACTTTATCGCGCGTTGTCATCGACTTCATATTATTAGATGGAGACCTCAGATATTAGTGACGAAACACAGACGAAAATGTGCGTACGTGAGATCTAACCAAAAACTTATCAAATATAACCATTTATACATACATAGTTCACATCTCAAAGAATGGATTTTCATTGAATGTGTCGCTTCTATACTATTGAAAGAGCAATTCTTACACGGTTGCCATTTTTATCTTGAAAACTTAACCGAACAATTTTGATGATACTGCACTTTTCAGACTTATAAACGCGATTTAAATACGTTTCAAGTTTTGAAATACTCATATAGGAGGTTAAACGACCAGATTCAACTATGAATCTCTGCACCTAGGCAACTTACCGCGCAAATATTTAGAAAAATCTGTACAATGTATGTACGTTTGTGGCGTGGGGTAACGTTTTAAGCACGGACCAAAAAATATTTTTATTTTTTTAATTATAATAACCTATCTTGAAGTGACGAGTATAATCTTTAATTTTTGTGCTAACAGAAATGTCCTAGGTAGCCTATCTTTCTTAATAATAATAATTCAATTTATTTGTGGAACAATCGATCGATAATGCAACATTCCAAGACCGCTTTTATTTATTTCCGCACTGATTTGTCCTAATGGAATCGTTTCACAAGCCAAGTACCACAAATGCTTGAATAGATCTGTAAATTAAATATTTTGTCTCCGACGGAACTCTTATATACAATGTATATACATACATAAAAATTCGCTACCGCGAAGGGAACAAAATTGAGACGGCGAGGCCGTGCAAGCGAACGACGCAACGGACCATACCAAAGCAATCCACTACCACTACCACTACCTCAGGTACGGCCGATTTTGGTTTCTGAACTTCGCAAATCTTAGTGTAAAATATCAGCATCGACAGCGATTTGAATTTATTGTAATTGAACTATTGATATTTTTAAATTTTAGGGGACTAACCTAGTCCCTCTAATCCAATGACGGCACGCCACTGCTACATCTGCTATCGCAGGCAGAGTGAATTAAAGGTTAAAAATAAATTATATAATCGTTACTGTTATTCAAACAAATAAACAAGGATTGATAGATGAACCTGGCATCATTTCGCAAAATTTGGTTTAATAAAAAGTTTGATACTAAATAAATTATTTTGAAATTCCTTTTTCCCGAGCTATGCTTGGTCTTTCAGATATTAAATTTTAGATCAACATACATATATTATACACATGCCTAAAATGACATATAATACATACATAAATAGATAGGTATTGATAATAATTGAAATTTCGCCGAATAAAATTGTGATCGAAGTTATGATACAAAGTAAATATTTGTTAGCAATCAATTAGATCGCTTTTCGATTATGTGCATCGGGATCGACATTTTTTGCAATACGTGAGCAAAAAAATTGCACGCGCGTGTAGATACTCTTATTTTAGTAGGGCCTGGGCTCAGATAAGATAAAATCTGCAGCCGGCCATGGCACGCAGGTGCTCTTCGCACACAATCCTTCATGTTTGTTTTGAGAGGATTGCTCGTCTTACCACATTACCGCTAGGGTAACACACCCTTTGTCGGGCACTTGCAATATCATGCTGAGACAAGCAAACCGTGAAAAAAATAAATGAAAATAATACCCACGCATGTTTTGGCTGACTATTCATCAGCGGGTGCGTATCGGATTACGAAGAACGAAACTCGACTATTCGACATTCATTGTGATTTTCTCGCGCTTCATTGACGGTGTTTTGATTTGAATTCTTTAGAATATGTTCAATCAAATAATGCACATCTTTTCGTCGACGACACCAATTAAAGTTTGAATTTCTAGGCTTCATTCTATCCACCCACCCTTCCGTCTGCTCAAATTTCGTTTTAGACAAATTTCCACATATTAAGTAGTCACTAGTATTAACCACAGAATAATAAACACTTTATACACACATGCTTATGAAGACCAATTTTATATATTCAACTCATTTAAACGACTCGAAGAAATCGACCAAATCCACCATTGGCGTAGTCTCGGAATGATGATATGAGAATGTACATAGTAGTGGTGATGAAGGGTTAATTTTTGCCTCATCGCGAACTACAAGCACGTAACGGGGTCGACCGGAGGTTTTGTTTGAACACAACACGAATTAGTACAAGATCGCGCAACGCCGAATCAACCCCTTCCTTCTCATTCGTAAGAGCCATGTTTGCCGAACGGTAGACGCGATCGAGTCTCGAATGACAAATGTTAAAGGAAATCAATCGTCGAACCACAAAGGGTATGTTGGGATGGGTTTTCCACACCCCCACACCCATTTGCCATGGATAAATTGACGCATCAAAGACGCCAAATAATGAAGAGATCCATCTCCGCCTCGATATAAATTGTCGAAGGGTTTGCCAACCCACCCTCACTCACCTCACTGCCTGTGTGGGGTTACAATTAAAACCTGAGGATATTGTCTGCTGTCTGTAGTTTGAATGTATGTATGTTTTGTAAGCCGCTTACGCACTCCCTCTTGTTAATAGTGAATTTATTTGTATAATCTTCCATTCGCGTCTAAAAACTATGTAGGATTATTCCTATGGAATTTCCAAAGATTTATACGCTCATATGCAGTTTATAAAACCGCTATTTTTCGAATTGATTTATTGTTTTATCGACGCGTGGGCTGCTTCGGCTGATAGCGACCCATGAGCGAACAAAGGGCCGATGTGTGGTGGGAACAAATAAAGCGGGTCGTTTAGCGAATCCACGTATTTATTCAATTTGATGTTTTGTTGCTAAATACAAATCAATACCATTCCATCGAACGAACTCGGAAGCCAGTGGCTCTAAATGAATGGGCTACGAAGCTGTGAGAGAATTCACAGTTGGTAAAATGTTTGTGAGCTTCAATTCAAATCCCAATCAAATTAATATTCAATTATTATATGCAAACAGTGGCGTGCTATCATTGGACTAGAATGGCTAGCCTAGTCCCCTAAAATATCAACAATTCAATTATTAAAAATTGAAATATTTTTCCATATTGATATTGTTCACTCGGATTAGCGAAGTTCAGAAACTGGAATTACCCTTAACTAAAATAATGGTAGTGGTGGTGGATTGTTACGGAATGGTTCGCCGCGTCATTTGCTTACACGGACTCGTCATCTCAATTCAGTTCCCTTCGCGGTACCGGCGACTGTTACATATCTACATATAAGCGTTCCGTCGGAGATAAAACATATTTTAATTTACTCATCTCTTCATGAATTTATGAAATTTCACTAAGAATATTCTGATTCGTGTCTTTTAATCCGTCTAAACTTTTTTTGTTGTTCAAATAACACATTTACACAGAACTTTTTGAGTACTTTTTAAGTTTTGAAGACAAACAGGAAGATTTTATTAAGAAATGTAGACTACTTGGGATAATTCTGTTAGCAGAAAAATGAAAAATTATACCAAACCTTCCATACAGATTATTATTATTAAATTTTTTTTTTTATATGTATAATTTTTGTTTATACCTAATCCCCAGTTTTAAAAAGACATCACGCCATTGTCAGACAATATAATTTTTATGTAGAACTACGTATACGTCTAGAATGCGATACGAAAAAGGGTTACTTTTTTACATACCTCTTATACAGTTCACGTGGTTTTCGTGTAAGTGGTAATTTTTTATATCTCTTATCTCTTATCCGATCGTTTTCATACTTTCCCATATTGCTCATTTTGGTCATCAATATACGTTAATGTATCCATTACGTTGGAGATCAAATATCGTATACAATGCGTATCAAATATCCACAATTTTGGGTACGGTGACGTCTAGCAAGCTACTATAACCTATTTTCCAACCTGTTCGCCGTGATATGGCCATATCAGATTTTAATTGTTTAAACGCCTATAATTCACTCTATATTTTATAAAATTTGCTCTATAGGTTCTCGTTATCTCTAATATATAAATATTTATAGTTTTAACTCTCATATGTACATATATATAAATTTCAAATTTGGCGTCTAGCTTCATGTAATGTAATACACGATATATTGATTTTTGGCCAAATATGTCAGATCTGATATTTCATACATAAATGTTAGATCTGCTAAAAGTATATCTATTCACTGAGTTTTATCTGCGAGATAAGTATTCAATAATAAGTTGTGTTGTATCTAATTGTTAATATGATTTACAATAAGCTTACATACATTTAGTTTTTTACAATAAGCTTACATACATTTAGTTTTTTACAATAAGCTTACATACATACATCATATACATTTAGTTCCAACAGCTACCCATAACCTCAAATTTCATTGTTTATTTCTCCAAAACAAACTTTCTAACCAATACAAGCTTAATATATGTACACAGATCAAACAGTGATAGTTTTATTTTTAGTTATCAGCCGATTTAATTTATCAGATGATTGAAAAGTTCATTTCTGTAAATACATAAACTCATTTATGGACAATCATACATTGATAAACTATTCTTAACTGTATGGATTACATTACAACTTCATTGTTTTCATTAAAGCAATCTTAGTATTAATAAACTATTCTAAACTGTAAGGTTCCCGGCATAAATAGTTATTTTTAATTATCAGCTGATTTATTCTCGACATGTCGCATAGTAAAAATGCCTATGTCGATCATAATCATGATGGTAACTCGCTGTCAGTTTGCAATATCATGTTAGCATGTTAAAAATATAAGAAATCCCGCAAATGATCGTAATAAATGATACTATTGTTCAATACCAACGATTTTCACAACGATATGTATGTTCAAGACAATAGTGACTACGATGAAGTGTGTATGTAAATGGTCTTTGTAAAACAGCAGTTCTGGTATTTTCATTTTCGTAAGATATCATAAGCTCACATAGTTCACAAGCTCACATTTTTAAATACAACGGTTGAAATTACTTTATTGCAACAAATTTTCAGCATTACCTTACCTTTACCATAAATAATTGTATACTTGTAGGTATAAAGATCAGTTTATATTATCTAAAACTGCACGTCAACAACTCGGCACGAAAAATACTACTTCATACTTGTTTTGGGCAAGTGCAAGACAACATAGACTTACTTTCATATACATCACTGAGTGCGACGATACGACGCAATATGCTTCATATATTGTCAAAATATGACGTTTCCGAAAATATTCATATGCACATGGCAGCATTTTCGCTAGTATGGATACATTCGCCACTATGACGTCACATCATCCGTAAGTATTGCCATAGTTCTGCTTGATACGTTTCGGTGACCTGTACTGCTGTATAATATAAATATATCGTGTTGGTTCCTGCTGTTTCGATACGCCACGCACATATTACGGAAGATATGAATATGTCCATATATGTATGTACATATGTATGTATATATGTCCATATACATATTTATGTATACTACATTCATTAACTATACTAAAATATGTTTGCATAAATATATTTTGAAAACATTATATTTTGCTTAATTAAATTGATTCTAAACAGGAATAATATTTTTTTCGGGTTAATCATCCCGTTTATATTAAGTATTCGTCCTTTTATCGCCAGATGTACATATATACATATGTAGATATATAACTAGAAAAATGTTGCTTTTATATTAGGTATGAATTAAATATTACATACCTTTAAAAGTATGCATTTATACAGGTATGTCTGCAGCTTGCGTTGGTATGAATTTTGATAGGTGTTGCGCATCCAAAATATCCCAGCTCAAAAAGTTCACGTGTGAAATTCGCGTGTAATTTAAAATCAATTTAACTCGATTAAAGGATAAAACAGATATCGGCAAGGTGTATATGTATACGGTTGTATTTGCTATAATTTACAATTCGTTGCCGTTTATTATAAATCACTTATACGCGTCTAGAATTCAATGCTGGGATAGCACACCTGTTTAGAAATTTATTAGCACTATCTCGACGCTTCGCATAAATCGAACGTCGAACAACAACAAAAAAACACCACATAACAATAAAGATGGCTACTAACGTCGGCCGTTAAAACGGTTCATTGTTCTGTTAATATTGCGTTACGATTTTTGGACCGCTGTGCATTAGATAGTTATATACTTTGCGCTAAAAGCATCATCATCGCATTTTAAAAGTCACACCGAACCAACCGATCGGGTTCAAAATCGTGACGTATTTGAACCTCGTTCAGTGCCACAAGTTCTGACCGAGCGCGGTACTTGTTACCGACTAGTGGGCGAATTATTATCGGACCAAAAGCGAAGAGGTCTTAATTTGTGCCAGATTTCCCATCAGGTATTGTCAAGTGTATTTCAAATTTTATTGAAACGACAAAAATATTCAACAACAAAAAATGGTCGAACCAAAGTTAACTCAACACGACCGAATCGTCCTAAATATACGCGTCGGAATGTAGTCGAGGGCTCGGCAAAAAATTGAAATATTTATACAAACTTTTACATGATCAACAATTGACAACAGATATGTATGTCCTTTCAAAAATCAATTATTGTCAAATTAAATTACATATATTAATATACAAGTTACAAATAGGGATTACAATACCGGTATACCGGTTCACCGATAAATCGATAAATTTTGCCATTGGTAAAAACCGGTAAATTTTAATATTTACCGGAATCTAATTTATCGCGAATTAACTAAATATCTCTAGAGGCATTTTATTGCCTAAGATTACGTTAAATGTCGATGCAAATGGTGAATTTTGGATTATGTTGTCTGGAATTTGTTTATTTTCGATATTAAATTTGGTTATTTCATTATTGGTCCCGATAATTGATAAATTCACCAGAAATACAACCAAATCTTAATAAATGTAATCAGAGGTTTGTTTAAATTTTGATCGAAACTATCGAAGGTCCAAACTTTAAATAAATAAATGTGATTGGTAAAAAATAAAAAAAATATTTATTTGTTATTAAAAATTAACGTTAATGCATTTATATGACATTATTCACCTGATATTTATTTTTAATTATTTATGATTAAATCTAGGTTAACGTTTTTAGAAAAAGTAACCACATCCAGTTATCCACTCCACGGAATTTTTTTTCATTTACCGGTAAATACCGGTATACCGGTGGTAGGAAAAATCATTAACCATTTACCGGTTTATGACATTTGACGGTTAATTACAATCCCTAGTTACAACCAAACGAAGTCATGGCTTTGGACTCATTCTATCAGCAGTTAAGATATATATACAAATAAAATTACACTAAGGAATTAATGCGACAATACATAACGATACATCTTCGATTAAACATTGAATTTTCATGACAAATAGATCCACTTCAATTTCATACGAGAACGATGTTTTATTAAATAATAAATACAAATAATTTAGAAATAACATGCAATTCGATTTTTTTTCGAATTAAAATTATCTTGTATGGAATTGCCTGGTTACCGGAACAAAAGAAGTATTTAAAAAAATTTAAATGTCTTTCAAATTGTTTGTATGTTCAAAGATTTGTAAACAATCCATCTCATCAATGCAAATACGATTTTCATGAACACAATACGATTTGCATTGATCAGTGGGATGTAGAACGCCTCAGGGATCATATTACAATTTAATATGCTAAATTGATCAATGAATCCTATTGACAATACCTGTCAGGTAGTCTCGATATGTGATTTTCAGGAGTATGACTTTTGTATGTGTAATATAATACAATACAAAGACTTGGTTAGCACTAGTTAACCGCTAATGTGCGATGTATTACGGGTCGTCTAGAGAGGAATCTTTGTGAAATAGTTTGTTTCAATTTTGAAAAGCTCGTCACTTTTGAGCTTTGACAGACTGTGGTACAATCGTGTGCCTGTCTGTCCGTCTATTCCAGTGATGCGTAAATTACGGCATGTGTCCCGATAATTGCCGGTTGTGAGGGCCGGTTGAGTGGCGTGCGAGCACGCCTACGACTCTACGCCAAACTGAGTGCACAAGTTTGAGTAGTTGACCAAGAAGGACAATAAGTGTTAACCTTTTCGTTGTCGACAGTCTATTTTCAGCATCAACTCCAATAAATATTGTACAGGTATTAATGACAAATGCCGACCTATGAAATTCTGCGTCAAAACTATAATTCGGATGGTCAGCACAAGCAATGGTAAATCGACAAATCTATCTATGAATTGATCAGTTACGAATCAATTAATAAGTACAGCACTTTTTTTAAAAACAAATTTAAAAATATTTGTCCTAACCTGATTAGGACATAAGATGCACAGACGAACACTGACGCGCAAGGTGCTCATCCACGAATAGACGCACACACAGACTAGCATTGGATATGAAACTAGATGAATCGCCTTGTATAGAAAAAGCGTTGAATTGATGAAAAATTTCCATGAAAGATTTTAAAACAATACTAAAATATTTTTCCATCTTCATAACGCGAGTCTCTAGAGCTCTCTAGGTCGACTGGTCGACTTGTGGTTGGGTAGGATTTTGCTGACTGAGGAAAATATCTGGTGCATGAGGGGTTGTCATGCCACGTGTGAGGGTCGTCTTTTTCTATTTTTTTTGTGGAGAACACTTGTTTCGTTTGTTCATAATAGGGCGTGTCGAATTTGTTTAAAAGTCGATTAATGATTCCCTATGCATATTACAAAAATCGATTGTGAAGTAAGAAGAGGTTTGTAAAAATGCTCGCACATACAAAGTTAAAATATAAATCATATGCCCGTATTTATGCAGCGATTGAACAAATTTTGCAAAAAATATTTTGAAAACATAAATGTAGAACAAATAAAAGTTATATATTTGTATGCACTATTAATATTGGAAACTTAACATATACATTTTAGATTTAAAAGTAAAGGGGCGCTCTCCGGCTCGAAAAATAAGTACCGGCGCGCTTATCTTATACTTACATATTTCGTATAGGATTTAGTATCATTCTTTAAACAAATTTTAAATTTAAGTTTTAGTATGCTGATTTTATTATCCAGCATTTTTTGTTAGAGATAGCACCTTTCAATCAATCTTTACGATAAAAAAACAATTGGTCAAATAAGTTAAGAAAAAAGGCTCTTCTGATATCCATAGTCATTTGAATAAATTTACAAAAATGTTTGAATTTGCTTAGAATCAGCCCCTTCCATCGATGCTTCAGTGTGCAATGCTTATCTATGATTCGGATCACTCTCCTTTTGTATTATTTATTTAAATGACCGGTATTTAATTTCAAAATGTTGTCGCATCGCTTGTTGAATGTTAAAATCGGTCCGTTTCATTAATAAATATGAGACTCAAGCGAGCATCCAATGATGGGACAAAAGCAACACTAGCGCCAACGTGACACGGGAGATTAATGTTGCATTTGGAATTCCTAAGCAGAGCTACCACTATTTTTTTATTTTTTTGTCATCTTCATCCCCCACTCCTCGCATTATACATATCCGCCCTTCGAAACGTTTATTTACATCGAAAACACGACATGTCCCTCGCGGAGTCCTCTTTTTTGTTGTTATTCAATAACCGGGATGCTCGAGAAAGTGCAACGTCACCGAATAACAACCACAACGAGTGGCCAACAAACAGAGCACAAGTGGAACTACCATGTAACAACAACATCGAATGAGATGAAGAAACATGAAGGGCAGATAAAACCACTTTGGAGATCGGTCGAGTAATTGCTTACGTTGTGTCGAACACTTGTCTGAAAGCTCGTAAAATTTTCAGAAATGTTCGATCTCATTTTAATTTAAAGAAAAATAAAACATTCAGCCTAAAAAGCTTCGGCTAGAATCAGATTTGTCCATAGAGTAGATGGTATAATGGTATTATATACCGCATACTACCCCCTCGTTTAAGGATGGCATGCGTCTTCTAAAACCCACGAAGGACCTCTCTAATCCAGCTTCCAAGCTAGAGACGAGATCTTAGCCGCCGATAAAAATACAATAAGTTACAAATGTCCGAGTGTGGGTCTCTCAAAGATCGGTCTTTAGATACGTGGCGTAGAAAAAAAGCTCGCTACGCTCTTATGACGAAGCAAATAATACAGCAATGCACTGTAGAAGTTTGCCGAGTTCAATCGTGATCGTCAATTTTAGAATTCTTCCATTGATAAGTCTCAGAGACCACTTTTGTAATTGCGACAAAATGCCCGCTTCGGAGATCGTCTCAAGAGAGCGTGTCTAATTGCATTCTAACCAAAAATTATTTTTTGTTCCACTTGTTCAAACAACAATTCGACTTGATGACTTTATATATGCTTGCGCTTTTTGCCCTGACAATCTTCGCATTAATTTGTCCATTATTTTTCTTCACCGTACAAGCTCGAGCATTATTGAAATCTTGTAATACAAGATCGGTGAACCAAAAATAAAAATAAAAAAAATCGAAAAACCGGTCGGTGTGTGTGTCTGTAGCATCGATTCGGTTTGGGATCGACGCGATAAATTAATACGATAGTTTTTATTTTCGGAAGACAAGATTGATGAACTCTTCCAGTAAGAATTGGTAAAAATGGAAGAAAAGCAACTTTTGACTTGAAGCCTCTGTGTGGTCCCGCATGTCGCCATGGCGAAAGTGTAAAAAGATTCCACTCAATTCAAGGGCAATATTATTCTTTATTATTTCAGAAAGTAAACCCTTTTGTATTGCTTAACATCCGTTACACAGTTTCTTAAACTTTAATCACATTTATAATCATAATAAATCTGTATAAATTTTAAGATGTTCCTAGTGGATTATCCAAGGCAAATGAAAGACATAATAACAAATACATTAAGCGCATCATCTGTTCTATCAAAAGCATCCCCTTCTGTTTCTTATATACATACTTATAGTACACAGACAGTCCTCTAAAGTTGTGCCCTTCATTCTCGTAGTTCATCGGTGCAGCTAAAGTACACAACGGCGACATATCAAAAGTTCACCCTAATCTTCCGGTAATCCCGAGCACAATAACCGCGACGGGATGAAATCCTTTTTGTACTTTGCTATATAAAACGGAAAGTCGCTGTATAAACACACGTAAAAAATTCCACATTATTTGTACAATTTTGAATGGTCGGATTGGACCCTCCTCTCGTACATACATACATATGTACGTACATACACAAACGGAATACAGCGTCGAGATGTTTTCATAAGTCGCCAGACTGTAAAATTTTCTAGTCGAGTGTCATCGACATGCCTTTCTGGTATTTTCAAAACTTTTCGTCATCTTCAATGCATTTCATACCATACCTTTACTTATAAGAAATAAACAAACAAGACAGAAATTATACAAAATGTGTAATTTATCAACATTGTATAAACAACATTGCAATTTCAGTACATATAATTTAAAAACCAGGTAGAATAAACGATAAATTTTTCTATTATAAGCTAAAGACACGTAAGAGGGGTATACATACGTGTTACTCACGAATCGTGCTCTCGAGCTTAGTCGACGATAGATCGAACGAGATAAAACTGAAAGGAGATGCGATCTCCGAGACACGGAGCTTCATATTTCATATCACTCATCTGGACGCTAGTTCTGAATACAAGAAGTCGACAAATATTTACTGTCCTGTCGACATTTATCGCCGATGATGAAAAATATTCACGGCGAAAAAAATTGTAGACGATTCATCACGTCACATAACGACTAACCTGTGTAAAGATTGCATCATAGCAGCTATCATCATCAGACAATGCGAATGTCGCAGTGTGTGCAATCCGCAAACCAAACACTTCTAGCAGGCATTGTTCAAATCGAAACCAAACAAATAGATTGAATATACCTGGAACGATTAAAAAAAAGGTTTTTCAAACAAGAGAAAAATAATCCGCTTCGTGTACCACACAAGCACTAGAATTGTGTTTGTTCGTTGAATTAAACGTTGACAACCCACTAAATCCGTTTCCCCGATGATTTGAAACGGTAAAAGGAATTTACCAAAACTTTTTACTCGTTCTCAAAGTAATCTATTCTTATTTTTCGATCCACTGAAAAATATACATAACCTTGAAGGTCATTCATGACAACGTTTTGATCGATGACCGTATGGTAACGTTTCATATTCATTGAGGAAATTCGTTTCACTTACAAATTCTCATATAACTCGAAGTAGTCAGATACGGTAGATAAAAATAACATGAATTGCATATTTTATTCAAAATTGAAACACATGAATTAAAGCAATTCACAGAGTTGTTGGACGACAGTGTCAGTTTTCAACAGAGTAATCGCATTTAAGTTATTTGATCCAATGACTTTTTCATGAATAGAGAGCGATAGCAGTTAGGCTGCAACCCACAGTTTGACAAACCCCTATCTGCATCCCTCGGAGCAAATAAATTACTTTTTATTGCAGTGACACGTGAATGAACGTCGTGGATAAACTGATAGATATCGCCATGAACTATAACCAGAGCTTACAAAGGAACCACAGAACATCGAGTATAGTGCTCGGTCTACCCGTGTCCCGAAGCAGAATATTTTTTTTACCCTTGGGGACGATTTAGAATGACAGGGGTTGCAAACTCAAAACATTTCAAAATATCAAATTTTAAAATTGTCCATCGTCCAATTTCCTTAATCGATCTGGAATATAGGAGATATTAATCTTTGAGACACAAATATAGCAGTATGTTTGTTCCTTACGTTACATCAAAATCAAAATGTATAAAACTACTCTCAAGATACAGTGAATTATGATTGTATATATCTTGAAATCATTGGTTCTAGTTGGCGTCTATTACTACTGTCATGGCTGCCGTTATCATTTCAAATCATCAGTTCTCATTTTATCGGTATTCAATAGAGTATCAACTATGCAAAACTAAGATAAAATTGCGATAATAGAATACATACATATGTCCAAAATTTCACCACTCAAATTTAAAAGGCATGAGAAAATAAGGCGATTTCTAGTAATCTATCGGTTATATTATTGATGTACATATGTATGCTTGTAAATGTGTGTATTTGAATTAGAATTTCGATATCTACATACATATACACATGTTGTTATTATAATCTAATCAACATTTTTCCGTACGATTTACATTCGTCAATCTATAAGCGATTTCACGGAGCAAATTTGTCGAAATTTGACTCAGGTCGCCCACGTCATACCTGTCGACAGGTAAATGCCACAAATAATCGGATTAAAAAACGAGACGATATTTGAAAAATCAGACGACCGTGACCGGTCTGACTCTCATCCCGAATGCAATTTATATTCCCAGGGAATTTATCGATTCGTTATTGACGATCCCTGGCTAATCCACTGGAGACATACAGCACGACACGTCGTGCAGAAATAATAGAGTGGATGTTTGTGCAACGCCATTGTCGAATGTGGGCTGAAAGTGGGCTGCCGAAATGCGTTTACCACACAAAGGGCCACAATAATCGAGGACCCAAGGTTACAATAAGGGTACACGGGTCCTTTATCGATCATTTTTCGCTATCCTCCAAAATAATGGCGTCCGCAAGGCGCACGAATGCAAAAAAATCATGCTGCGCTACCGTGGGTCGATTTGTTGCTAAAAACTAGTTTTTCCGTTTAATTAATGGAACAACTCTAGGCGTGTCCGGATTCGATCGATCCGGTTTGCTTCTGTAGTTTCAAATTAAAATGTGTTCGGTAAAATCTGAAGACACTGGTGATGATAATCATCATCGTCGTGATCGATCCAATTTTTTTGTTTTGGACCGGTCACCAATTACCAAATAATTTATACAGTACGTCTGCAATATCCCCTCGGGATGTACAGGTCTCCTTACGTTTTGGAATATTTGATAATAGCATTTACGCTATGTGATGATTTAAAATCGTCAGCTTGATCCACTTCAATAATGTCTTACACAGCTGACAGAGAGGAATTCGACACTGTGTATCGAGGACTTTGTAGTATGATATTTTTTTACGTTTACTTAATTAAATTTTTAATAAATTTAAATATATGAAAGGTGTCAGCCAATGAATTAATCTGAATTGAGGATACCCATACCCATGGAAAAATGAGATATTTTGATTAATGAACATCAATTACAGTATACGTATGGCAGCCCTTATGACTTCAATATACATTTAGCGCTTATAAACCTATAAAGACTGGTATAAGAGGATATGTAAATTTTGCGGTTTCTCGAAAAGGAGCTTTTTATAGTGGATCAAAAAAATTATAGTCGAATTTTTTACACAAAGCTTCTTTACAGATGTTAGAATAAAACCCTAAACACTACAATTTAATTTTTATAAACATGAACTTGAAGAATCTTTGATCAATGTGTTTTGCCAGTGATGACTCAGTCATGACTAGAGGTAGGATAGTCACAGCGATATCCATTGTTCCATTGTTGTAAATCCTTTGTAAAAAAGGTTCGGCAAACCTTTAACAATGCATTTACAACCTTTGAACAATATGCGGCACCTTCTGGGTCCGGTGACTAGTCATGACTAGGACTCATCATTAGTCACCGGAGCCTGAGGGGGCCGTGTATTGTTCAAAGGCTGTAAATTCATTGTTAAAGGTTTGTCGAACAATGGATAGCACTTTGACTATCCTACCTCTACTCATCACTGATGACTGTAGACAACGGATAGTCACAGTGCTATCCATTGTTCCATTGTTGTAAATCCTTTGTAAAAAAGGTTCGACAAACCTTTAACAATGCAGTTACAACCTTTAAACAATACGCGGCACCTTCTGGGTCCGGTGTCTGCTGATGAGTCCTAGTGGCCGGATCCACAGCGCGCCGTTTATTGTTCAATATTTGTAAATGTTCAATTGTTGTAAAAGGTTCGCCCAACCTTTTTTTTGTACTCTAGCTTTGTAAATAGAGCGAAACTGAAAAACCGATTCCTGAAAAAAGCACGTTCTCTATCCGCAGTCTAGTGATGACCAGAGATCGGCGTTGGATGGATGCTTTTCAAATATCAATAGACCGTTCCACCAGTGTTCAAAGCAAGAGAGCAAAAAATGATTTTTTTTTCTAAGAAATTGACAATAGTGAACCATTTTTGGGCGAAACGAATCGATCCAACGCCAATTTTTGGTGATGACCGGAGACTGGCGGACAAGTTTCCTTTGCCCACAAAACATGTTTCACTGTTGTCAACCTTTCATTTTGCACTCTTGCTCTGTAGGACAATAGTATTTCTGGGCAAAAATGACCATTTTTTGTGGGCAAAAGAAACTTGTCCGCCGATTTCTGGCGTTTACGTATTTATGTGAAACTTGGACATTGGTCAAGATGCTACACAAATTCAAATGCACTCATAGAAGTATGGAACGTTCTATGATCAGCATAACGAGGAGAGATAGGAAACGGAATAAATACGTGGGTGAGAAGTATGACAAGGGTTAAGAATATAGTGGAGAGAGTGGTGAGATTGAAATGACAATGGACGGGTCACAGATAGAAGAATAGACAAAATAAGTGCTAGAATGTTACCCGAATGCATATGATCAAAAGGAAGGCCGCGAGGAAGATGGGTAGACGAAATTATGAAAATGAGTTGGGGGAGATGGATAAGAGTTTGCGCAAAACAGAAACGAATGAAAACGTGTTGGAGACGCCAAGTAGTAAATGGGGAGTGGCTGTAGATGATGATGATTGAAATATAATTGAATACTGAAAAAAAATTGTATTTTGATAGTCAGATATAAATATGTATATGTATGCATAGGAACCAGTGGTGTACTATAGAAATCTCCATGTTTTTGTCTTACAGCCTAATTTATGTGTGCGCGAGCAGGAAACAAAGGGACTATGTGACATCATACCGAGTTCCTTTTATCCTGCTCGTGCACAAATAAGTAAAGCCGTGCGATAAAAGCAGATAGATTTCCGCGGAACGCCAATGATAGGTACAATATAATTCAAATTACTCCATAAATTTATTTATGAAGTAATTTGAATACATTACAAATTGTATATGAAGATTCTGAGAACCCACCCCTAATACATATTTTCAAGTCCACAATCGATCTATGAACAGACTCATTCAGACCTTTGTGGTAAATAGAGTAAATTTTCTCTAGATATTTACTAGAAAATGGATGTTTGTTATATTTAACAATTTTTTACAACATTTGAATTGAGGAATCATCTGTCCCACAAATACGCACACGAGCCCACACCACAAACGCGTTTCGATTTGAACGATACAAAAAGGAAGAATGGAATAATATTGCATACACAAGACGTGGAGAAAAAATGTTTGTGTGCCCACACGACGACACAATGAAGTCTCCTACCGTGTTTATTTACTTCCATACAATGAAATTGCGCCCGAAGTATATATTTAAGGCATTCATTAAATTTTTGAATGCGCGGGGAGATGGACCGTTGCACAATGCTCGCCCATGGAATAAACGAGATTTATTAAATCGAATTTACCGCTTCTTGTGCGATCTCGGAGATAGATAGGTGCGACTATGGAAGCGTCGCCATTCTCGGCTCGAGCGTCACTTGAGCGTCGATCGTGGCGACGCTTATCTCGGCGTCTCGGAGGCAATTAGTTTTGTTTTACCGAAGAGCCAACCTTGACATTTCCTTCTCTGGTTTCTGGCGTGTGTTATCTGCCGAGGACCTCTTTAATCCAGCTTCGATCGCATATTATACCGACCGCCCGCGTGGTCGCCATCGTCCCTCCTCATCTATAAATGCGGAGAGGATCAGTAATCCCGAAAAAAATCAATCTATTGTACAATGTAAATCTAGATTCGATACTGTGAGTAAATTTAGCTTGGGATTTATTTGGATTTATCGTGGCCGATTTAATAATGTATCAATAACAATTAATAATGTATCAATAACAATCCTCGCGTATCTTTCTACGTTGAAGCAGGTTGCTGTAATAGTCAGTGTGCCTTATGATAGGTTTCACTGAAGATGTAAACCGGTAGAATGTCAATTTATCAACATTAACTGTAAATACAGTTAGTATTGTTAATTTTTTTTGTTAAATTTATCAATAATTTATTTAATTAAATTTAAAAAAAATTGATTTTTGAAGAATAAAGACAGATTCAAAACTTAAATAACTTCATTTGTTCGAATCCATCAATTTTTCTTACGTCAATGAAGTTATAGTCTAGCTTATTTTCTTTTAAATTATCTTGAAAGAATTGTATCATTCAAAGAATCATTCTTGGTCATATTTTTTAAATTTTCTAGACTATATTTAACATCTAGTCTATAATCATTACAATATCAACAAACACTTTTCTCCCACATACGTTTCGATGTCTGTATCTTCTCGTTCTAGATATCTATCATTCAGTCTTCTTTAATGCACTGAATCAAAGTAGCACACATTCATACACTACTGCTAGCAATAAGGATTAATATTATTAAAAAACTGGCAAAGTGTTTGAGCGAAATCATTTTCGTTACTTTTGTGGTAGTTATTAAATTCATAAAGAAGAAGTGTAAAACACTTAAAATATAGATAAAATTTTATGATAAAAAGGTGTCTCAATATCGCTGAGTCATCTTTGAATATTGTCAATATTTTATTAGAGCTGTGTAAACTTTTGGAATATAAAATTGCACCAGTCAGCGTTTGCCGGTTCGCTTACCTGTGGTTTTGGTCAATTTTTATGGTTTGACATTCTTCTGAGAGCACTTTCATTGGATGGGTTAGTCAATTAACGATTCGCATTCCTCACAAACATACGTATAAAATAATTTTAGTGATCCATTAGCTGGTTCGCGTATACGTGTCGTGCGGACTCGCCTATTCGCGTACGCATATAACACAGACGTTTCGAGGCCTATTCAAATGAGCTTTGACATTTTTTTGATAGATAAGAGATTGATATGCTTTTAAGTACGATATTTATGGCGGCCGTAGAATTTTATACGAGCGGGGGCCCCGTCGAGATTATGCGGTCAAAAACTGGGGACCCCAGACATTTACATAATGTCTCTATGAGCCTTTGACCGCCAGTTACGTAACAGCAAAACTCGAATGTATCCACGTAAACAAAATTTAAAGAAAAATAAAGCCTAAATTGACATCGAATCTCGAGTTGTACAGTAACCCAAAACTATGGTTTCATTACAATTGATTAAAATATTACAATAGTCTTCTAAAGCGTGACTCTTGATTTAGAAACAAGAAAATATGTAAACTCAACCGTCTGACCGTAATATCTTAACTTTTACCGAAAAAAGACCCCTTTTGTGTGTTAGCCATTAATATTTTTTTAACCCTCAAAACGTATTTACGTCGTCTATTTATATGCAAATGATAACTCTTTTTATGCGTACCATGAACGAATTATTCCACTATAGCAGAGAGCACACGCACGTTTATAAAATGCGCATATATTGAAGAAGACATTGTTTTTTGCGTATTTTTTTCGTATAAAAGTCTGCACGTATTGTAGATTTTTTATACGTATAAAGATTTTTCAAATGCATAAAATTATAATATAATTCAGCTTTAGCATGAAAAATTCCATCCATATACGCCGTTCTCTCACCTTCGCTAATCGCAAAATTTATGATCGACGAAAAATGTTCCGATTCGGGTATTTCCGATTTACGTTCCGGACTGTGATCGTAAACCGGGATAGTCAGGGCGCATTGTTGACCCGGAATGCGATAATGCGTATTTATGAAAAGGCTCCGAAACAAAAGTTTCAGTTTCCCCCGGGAAATTATGTGACCAGCTCGAAATGTATACCCGAATATAAATAGTAAATTTGAACGAATTCAATATTATCTATCCTTTTTGGTCGACGTCGAGAATCAGATTGGATAAACGCTGACGGGTGATTTTTGTTCGCATAAATTTTAATCAAATTCATGGATCTTATGATAAATTCACTATCGGTCCCACGACAAAACATCTAATGATATCGACGACAAAATGATAACGCGACATAATGTCTACGGACAAAATGATTGCGCTAGATAATTTATAAACACGAAGTATTCAATAAAAAGTGTGGTGAAGAAGATCCATACACGACTTTTGATATATTAATAAATAGATATTTATTTATTCTAACCAGACCATTGTGGCATTACAGGAATTCCTAATGCGCCACAATGGTCAAAAAACATAAATTAATACATAACGAAAATAATACACTAATCAATTATACATAAAAAATACATTTATAAATAAATTTAAACATAAACATAAATACATCCATACATAAACATAAAAAATAGCATTTAATAATAACAGATAACAGAACGTAAAAATATCAAATATAAAATATAACATATGGAATATTAGATTAACCAGTATAATCAAAATAAACTGGTTTATCTAATGTATGTGGGTATGTTTGTATAGACAAGTATTAAATAATTAATTAATTTAAAATTTCAATTTCAATTTCGATATTCCGATTCCTGATTCCTATTTCAGTTTCAATTACTGATAACTATTTCGGTTCCGATTCCCGATTTCTATTTCAGCTTCGATACCAATTCCGATTCCTATTCCAGTTCCAACTTCGGTTCCGACTTCAGTTCCGACTTCATTTCCGACCTCGGTTCCGACTTCGGTTCCGATTTCAGTTATGATTACGATTAAGTACGACGACAATTGTTGTTGTTTGTTATTTTGATATGATATGTATCAACACATATATATGTATGTATCAATTCCTTTTTCGAAACCACCCGTTGAAATATTAACGAGAACCACACTCGTTTAATAATAAATAACAAAGTCTATCATAAGAACTTTCGAATCATTCATACGTTTGTTTCGTTAAAAAAATAATTTTTGAACATATAAATATTTTGTGTACGTACAATCATATTATGTCGCGTTATCATTTTGTCGCAGATGTTGTTTTAGACGTTTTGTAGTGACACCACACTATCACATGCCAGACAGCTTTAACTAACTCTCTCTCTGAATTAATTATAATTTTAAAAGTATATTTTATTTTATCTGGACAAAAAGAAAGACGGAAAAATTCTAGTACACAAGCTCCTAGCCAGGTACGCCAATGAAAAGGACCGTTTTTTTTCCTTGTGCGTTACCGCAATGTATGTTTTTTTTTTTGCTTTCCTTCAACACACGTACATTCTATTCATCCTTTGTGGTGTTTTTGTTCCCCAAAAGTTTAAATATCGCATTCTCCCACAGGACGATTGTAAAGAAAAAATATTTTGACGAAACTTCACCAACAATAGTTTGTGCTCACTGGCAATGGTTGCATCAGGTACACAATGGACTGGAACTAGTTTTGGATTATTCTGTACAAACCATTGCATCTAGTTTACATCACACGCCTATGTTGTCGCCAATAGTAGACGCATCAATATGCACCGCCGATCAGCATAATTAAAATTCTGACCGTACACGTGGCTTGCATTCAAATGTAAAACAGTGTTAATATATTTGAAAAGAAGATTAATGGATCTTAAAAAGGTCAAACGATTAAAAAAAATGAATATGAAATTGATATTCTAATAAAATAAACTTTTCGTTTGCATAAATATTCATTTTAGATACGATCAAATTGAGTGATTGGTTATGAATAAAGTACGTAAATATGAAACCAAATTGAACACTATGAGTAAGTAATTACTTCAATCTTAAAAAAGAAACGCTAAAAAATATAAATTCGCGTGCTTGACTTTTCGAAAATCATCATATGTACAATAAAAGAACGGCTAGACAGAATGACCTTTCGACATTGAAAATACACAAAACTCAATTACGAGAAAATTATAATAACTCTTATCGACTAATTTCTCCCAATGGGCTTATTTTCTTATCAATCAAAATTAAAAAAAAAAATGAATAAATATATTTGTTCCATTTGTAATTTAATGAAAGTTATTTTAGTTAATAAATAGAACCACTTCTGTATATTTCATCTGAAGCTCCTTATCTTTCTTTATAAAAGAATATGAAGTTTCCATTACTCAATTTTTTTTAATCATTTTTAGCCGTAGACTCCCTTAGGTAATTAAAACTCAAAGTTGAATGGAACGAATGCCAGGTGTATATTAAATTAATACGCTGCTGTCTATCTATACTTTAAAAAAAAAAACATCGCTTCTCAAATATTCAACACCATTTTAGAAGAAGGCTTATTTCAACGCGCCAAACTTTACAAGAATTTATATTAGTTTCAAACAGTTTTTAATAATTCTGCTTAAAATTTTGCATTCATTACATTCAACACGTAGTAAATTCTAAGAATTTTTTTTTTTAATAATTAAATTTGAGAACATTTTACGGTATTGCGCGGTACATATTCCTTCTTTTCTGGTCCTTTTCTATTCCTTTCTGGGGTATCTTGGCCCCCCGCAGAAGGGTCCTCAGTAATTTGAAACCAATACCCCCCTGCAGTTCACGCCATGTACTATCATTTCTCGCTCATCATTCGACCGTCGGTCTCATTCGCGTATAATAGGATTGATCAGCCCTCAATAGTGAAGCCCTTTGTCCAGGCGGAAACTGAGCTCGTAGCCCACCAGTTGTCCAACCATCGTACGTTATAAAATCTTCGTATTAAATTTATGAACCATTGGAATTTCAGTTGCGTGTTTGTCCGTGCCTATCGATTCTAAATCGATGTCGCCGAACGGTAGCAATTTGGTCAGCAAATTGGTCTTTTATGGTATGCATCTCGAACGACAATGGTCTGACTGATGAGCGGACCCGATGGACTGAAACGGTCGCTGTAACTGATTGACACCAGTGCGGTCCATAATGACAATTTGCCACGCCACAGTTGCGATGATGCTAAACTGCAACGCAGATCAATCAGGGATGTCACAATGTATACATAAGTATGTATATATGTATATACATACTTCTCCCAACGTCGAGATTCTTCTTGGAATTATCAAATAGAAGCCATCCAAATACTTGGAATTAAATATGTACAATTTAAAATAACCTTACAAAATGATCCATCATAATATTGTATAAGACTTTCAATTTCCTATTATAAAATATCGTTAATAATTCATTAATATTTAATTGCACAAAATTAAAAATGAAAAATTCAAATAATGCCAGAAGTAAAAACCAATAATATTTTCATTTCCGATCTCAAGTGAATAAATGGTTAACGTCCTGACCTGCAAGGCGGCAAATGCTACCACAAACGAAACAGTCGGAAATTCTTCCAAAGACACGGGGAATATTCTAGTTTTCCGGTCCATTTGCTCTTTCTTCTCAGTCAAAACAGCCGGATAACTTTGAAATAGAGAAACCGACGCAATTTTACTCTATTTTTTCATACGTTAGTTAAAAAAAATACCGCCTTTGTGCCGTTCACGTGAATAAATTGAAGATCGGAAATTGAACATAGAATCGAGACGCTCATCTCGAGCACAATACTTCCTCTTGAAAGCCACTTAAGTGACACTGGAGGGCATTTGTTTAGCGGTAATAGGAATTGTAAAGTCATGTGAACTTATTCGAAGTGGTTTCCCCAACTTTACAGCCCGCTAAAAATAATCAAAAATCGATCTTAAATAACACGAGTCGCCTTTTGTACGCTTGTCACGTGATTATGTCCAGATGAAATCCTCAGAGGATTGAAAGTACCGAGAAGTGAGCAAAGAAATATTCCAAAATGCTAAATTTGAGGATTATTTCCAGATAATATTTGGATAGATATTTTGCAAACAAAAAACCGGAAACAATAGATATGTACCTACGAAATTCACACATTTCCGTTCATTGCAATGCAAGTACATTCTTTTTAAAACAATATTTTTGAGACAGATACTGATTAAAGTACAGATACATCTACATGTTGTTCTTTTGAAATATCGATATTTTTTTGAAGATCTTTGAATCAATAAGGAACAATCCTTTATTTACAACAGTTATACCCATCAATCAAGAAACACAGAAAAAATCTCAAAGATCATTTAGCTAAATAAAGGCAGAGTGTGCCTTTAATCCGTCGCGCACAAAAGGTCTTAACGGAAGATTAAGAGACAATAATCGCCCACAAAAGATGATTACAATGGCAACAGGTATAAACGACACGTGAGGCGTGAGAACTCAGAGCCCAATATTTTATTGTAAAGTACCAAAAGGGCGACATATTGTTTTGTCGACGAAGTACATAATATGTTGATTTGTCGAATCGGCCTTTTTGGCGAATGGTCCAGCATAATGTGACCAACAAAGGTGGATCGTTAGCGTCCTTGGCTCTGCGGCCTGGTGGCCATTGTGATCGTACTGAAAATGCAAGAAATATTTTGACAGCTACCTGTGGCGATATTTATCGCAAACTGCGAGCCCTCCTGTTGAATATTGACAATATTTATTATGCGGGCAATACGTTAAAAAAATTGTCCCTATGTTCTAAATTGATGTTTCGTGTAAGACTCAAATATAATGCAGGTGAGACTAACGACTTTCAAAAACCTTTCAGATTACATTAAAAATAGATACCCACTTGAAAATGTAATTTCGTCAGTGTTCTTTGAATATCTTAAGGAATCCAGATGCGAATAACGAAATTCGTTAGATCGGCAGATGTTCCACGCCATTATTTTCTAGGATGGTCGTCGGTGAAGCAAAATGCACCATTTATTTCAGCGGTCCAGATAAAACTATCTGCTTATCGTGTAAGAACACCACAAAAGATTGCGATACACATCTTTTAAAATGTAATGCGTATCCGTGTAGCGCGCTAGTAATCTCTAAAAAGACAAGGGAAACAAAACGCTCACATTCTTGAAAAAGAAAAGGAGCAGCGAATCTCAAACTTTCAACGCTTACGAGAAAATTTATTCATTTGAGACAATATCTTTCTGCACATGTAACGAAAAATGTATAAATTTTACCATCAAAGACATAAAACAGTCGAATTCGGACGTTTAACAAGTTCTATAGTATATATGTACATTCGACCAAATCATACGATTCCGCGAACAAACTTTCACGGGCAAAACGCTTACCTACATAATGTACCCGACAGAAAGTCCACGCGACAAAACAAACAGAAACATAATATTTTCATTAATTTTCTTCATTTATATAAAGAAATCGAAAATTCTTATGATAAAGTTTGTACTTGGTGAATAAATTTCGACTAGACTGACTTATCTAATATACCTATGTATGTCTAGGTGGCGTAGTTGGGTCAGGTTGGGCTAATTTCGAAAATCAAATGTTGCTGTTGAAAAACAAACACGGGTTTGCAAAATCAAAGATATTGAAGAATTATGAAGTTTTTATACAATAAAGAAAACATCGTAATTTCAACAAGTAAAAATATTTGTTAATTAGCATTTGATTTTTTTTATAAATATTTGAATTGCCAATATTAGGGTGCATATTTTTAAGTAAGGAAAAAAATGGGGGGGGTCGTAAAAATTAAACACCGCCCTAATTATTTTTTATTTAGCACTACACCACTGCCTATGTCTATTCATCCATGACAGGATAATGTATAAAATTTCGTCACTACACGTTTCATCGAATTTGAATATCAGTGAGCGTTTTTACCGTGAACGTTTGCTCGTGTCAAATATACACGTATTTTTACTCTCAGGTATTTTCCAAATGCAGAATATTGAGATAATAGCGTTCAGTCAGTCGATAGAATGGGAGTTTTTGGTCCTTCCTCTTTTCACATCCATCGAATATTCTGTATTTTGCAACTCTAATTATGTATCTTCTGTATTTTGATACGCACTCAATAACATGTACATATATATGGGAACTGAAACTCAACAAATGTGTTTTAATTACACGTATGTTGGTACACACATATACATATGTATACTATATAGTTGGCTCCTCTACGAGCCCCAGTTTGGAGATCGTTGTCGCGCTACGAGGTAGTCGGTGTGGTAGGTTCCAGGTGTCTCCCGATGAGGGATTGTTCCTAGATGTGGAGATTAATAAATCTTTTGAGCGACCGGTATCACCATCTTCGATCTGAGGCCACCGCGAGCTCACCGCATTGTTGTGGCCGGGGGCCCCCATTCAGATCAACATCCACATCCACATCCAAGTCCACGGTGAGTGCCTCTTTGGCGACGATGGATTGGTGGCTTTGCGGGGGGACAGAAATGTCGCACAATGCTATCGCTCATCTTGCCGCTGCAGCCGTATCAGATCTCAACGCACACTTTTTGTGCATGTGTGCCCCCGGTATTGATGGTGAAATCTGGCCATCTACCGAGCATTATTTTATTTTTATTTTATTTTATTTATTTGGAAAATTTACAGTTTACAGTTTATTAGATTGATAGTAAAAAAAATATAATTATGTTAAGTAAACCATTAATAATTTTCACATATAGGTAAAAAAAGAAAAGCTCAAACATTTAAAATAAGAAACAAAAATGATAATAGAGTAAGATAGTTAAAGAAAACAAAAAAAGAAAAAAAATAGAAATAACAGTATAATAAAAATATCAGAATAATAAGAATAATAATATGATAAAAATTATGAAATAATATAAAAAATATAATATATAACAAAAAACAAAAAGACAAAATAAATACATCAAAATAAAAATTCATAATCATAATCATAAACTTTCATTAAAATTAATCATCGAAAAACAAATTTGCAATAATTACTCTAGCTTGTATAGCATTAATATTAAATAAGTCAAACATAGAAATTGTTAAGATTAGTGTGTTGACGGTGGAGCTTGCACGCCAGATGAATGAGCTTCTTCCATAATTAGAAAAAGTATTAGGTATGTAAAGGAGCTCATTACATCTAGTCATTCTATTTGGTACACGCAATGATAGTCTGCTCAATAATTGAGGACAGTCAATCGAGCCGTTAAGGATGTTCAAAATTGTTGAGATGTCAGCTATCTCCCTTCTTTTGACAAGAGGAAGTAGATGCTGACACCTACAAGCATCTTCATAGGAAGTATAGGTTAATCCAAAACGGCTACTGACGTACCTCAGGAATCTCTTCTGAATGCGCTCCAATCTGTCTCTTGCACCAGAGTAATCTGGGTTCCAAACTTGGGATGCAAACTCAACAATACTTCTTACGTATGCACAATATAGTATTTTGTATGATTTTATAGAAGTAAAGCATTTGGAGGACCGGATGACGAACCCGAGGGCCTTCGACGCTCGAGCTACAACATTGTCAATATGTTTACTAAAGGATAGATCAGAGTTTAAAAAGACTCCCAAATCCCTAATTTCCGATACCCTTGTGAGTCTATGTCCGTTAATTGAATGAGGAAAGTCAACTGGACATAGTTTTCTGGTGAAGGTTATGCAGGAGCATTTTGCTACATTAATTTCCAACTTATTTATGCTGCAATAAGCCTCTAGTCTGAACAAATCATCTTGTAGGGCCAAAGCATCATTTCGGTTGTCTATTCTCTTGAAAATCTTCATATCATCAGCAAATAATAGTACATTTGAATTCTGAAAACATTTTTCAATATCGAAGATGAAAATATTGAATAATAGAGGTCCCAAGAGGGAGCCTTGTGGAACACCAGAAGGAATATTCATCCATTTCGATATAAATCCATTTAATGAGACAGCCTGTGATCGACGCGTAATGTATGAGGTGAACCATCTATAGAGATCACCATGAATACCGATCTGTAAGAGTTTTTCAAGGAGAATATCGTGATCAATCTTGTCAAATGTCTTACTATAATCTGTATATATAGTATCAACCTGAGACCGATCGTTCATGGCATTAGTAACGAAATCATTAAATAGTAGTAAATTTGTTGTAACTGAGCGTCCTTTCTGAAAACCATGTTGTTGCATACTAAGAGATTGCGAGATAGCTGGAAAAAGTTGGTCGTACACTAATTTTTCTAATATCTTAGCAAATATACATAGCTTTGATATAGGCCTGTAATTGGAAATTTCGTTTTTTTTTCCTTTCTTATGTACAGGAGATATGAATGCTGATTTCCAGATACAAGGTACAAGGCCCTCACTAATAGATCTTTTATAGATAATGGTTAGTGGTAAAGTTAGGCTTTCAGCACATTTTGAGATAAAAATTGGAGAAATTAAATCTGGGCCTGCTGTTTTATGAATATCAGTTGATTTCAAAATATTTAATACTTTTTCACTTCGAATTTCAATTGATCCAATTTCAGAGGAAGATGTGACAGAACAGACGTTGGTTGGTAAGGGATAAGAGGAAGTCGATTGATTAGAGACCGGTTTAAGGAACGTCGAGTAAAAGAAGGAAGAAAACAAATTACAAATGTCCACCCCCGTATCAGCAGTAATGTCACGATGATACAGAATATGAGGTAGGACGTTGTTTTTGTTCCTTGATTTAATGTAGGACCAGAATGCTTTGGGATTCAAGGAAATGTCGTTTTCTACTAAAGTCATATAATTTTTGAAACATTCTTTCTCTAAAGTTTTTGCCCGATTGCGTAATAGTACAAAGGTATGATGGTCAGCCAGGTTGTTATAATTTTTGAATTTCTTAAAAAATTTGTACTTTTCCTTCAGGACTTTTTTTAGGGGTGCAGTATACCAAGCGGGAAATTTTCTACTTTGAACATGTTTCTGTGGGATATATTTATCCCTTAAATTATATATAAGATTATAAAATGAATTTACAGCATCATCAAGAGAAACAGTATGTAAATAAGACCAAGAAACAGAGTTTAATTCATTTTGAATCTCGTTATAGTTACCAAGATCAAAAAGGAATCTAGTATAAGGTTTAGATTTAAGTGATCGATAAAAAGTTAGATCAGCAGTAATTAACAGAGATTTATGATAAGGATCCTCAGGAACGAGAGGATCTAAACAGGCATCTACTACCAAATGTTCATTTGATAAAACTAGATCAAGAATACAGCCGAATAAGTTAAGTACTCCATTATATTGTTTAAAATTACAAAAATGTAATGCATCAATAAGAGTCATTTCGGTGCTTCTTAACGAATTGATAGGTATAAGTCCTCCTCTGGAGATATCCTGGGACCATTGGATGTTACTTAGATTGAAATCTCAAACAATTAAAAATCTATCATCCGGGTAGTTAGTTGAAATAGTAGACATGTTTTCAAGAAAATTAGTAAGTTGAGTATTAAAAGAATTACCTATGTTCTCAGAACATAAATACAATACACATATATGAAATTTGAGAAGGTTGCGATGATTAGTGGTGCTGCGTAAAGTGAGAGATATCCAGATATCCTCCGCAGAAGAGTGCCACTCTGGACGTGAAACAACTCCAAGTTCACGCTTAGTTGCCACAAGGCAACCACCACCACGTATTTGGTTTAAGCTAACATAATTACGATCTCTTCGCCACACTATATATCTTTCATCAAAGAGTTCCTGATCACTTATAGTGTCCATCAACCAAGTTTCAGTAAGCAAAATAATATCATAATTGGACATGTTTATATTTCGTAAAAAAATATCAGTTTTTGTACGGAGACCACGTACATTTTGATAATATAAATTAATAGAATCCATTAAGCGGTCTCAGAAAAATAATAAAAAGGTACTCACACACATATATATATGTGCATATACAAATGCATATAAACACATACACACATATGTACATACAATTATACACGAAAATACACATGTCAATATGTATGCAAACATAAAAATGAAACGTATTAATAGAGTAGGAAAATAAAGCACATGGAAATAAGGAACATGGAAAGTACACAGAATAAAATATAGCAATGTAATAAAAATAAGATAAATTGTAAAACGTAAATAGAATTGGCAATTGATGAGTACGTAGTGATAGACGTGTAGATATCTAGAAGCATAAATATCAGCAGTTATGTGTATATGAATATAAATATACACATACATACTTGCATCCATAGAAGCGATACGGAATTACCGAGCAAACCATCACTCGTGATACCAATTGAGTTAAAATAAAATTAATAAAGCGAATTATATAGTTTTTTGGCAAGTATTTGTTCATAATATAATAATAAACAATGATTTAGATGACAATTGATGATAGAATTGAAAATAAAGTGCGTTCAGAAATATAAGAAAGAACCAATAATTAATAAAGAAAACAAAAACCATAATATATGGGTAGAATTGATAGAGTGCATAAAGATAGACGTATAAGCCTACATGCGTAGGTAAGCATAGACATATGTATACAAATGAGCATGCATCAATAATTATAAACAAAGATATAGAACTATTGTTCAAATAATAATCATTGATGGTAGTAAATGAATCTGAACATATATTAACAAAGTGAAAAATGGAATTAACCAGTTTATATTCTTTAACAATAATATTAATATTAAGACAATAATCAATAATAGAAGTGAAACTATAGTTATAAATAGAGCAAAAAGTATGGAAGAAATTACAGTAAAAAATGTAATTGCATGTACAAGTATATGTAATTATAAATGAAGATATAGAATCAATTATCAAACAACAATTATTGATGATAGCAATTGAATTGAAATAAGTATAAGCAAAATAAAATATGGAATTAGTTAGTGTATATTCTTTGATAATAATATTTATATTCAAATAATTATTATTAATAAAAGTGAAAATATAGTAAAAAATATGGTGGAAAATACAGTAAAAAATAAAGTAAGAAATGTAGATATAAAATATAGAGAAGAGAATAACAGGATCGGTAAATATAATTGTCACATAAAAGAGAAGGTAAGAAAAATATAAATAAAAAATTAGAATTGATTGCTTATTCATTGAAAAAATATTTATATAATCTTTTTTAGGTCGTCCAAAGTCTTTATGTGTAGAATCTTTGAAGTGGAGTTTTTTCTTAAAAGTATGTTTGAATTTCTTACCCAGACGTATTGAAACCCCTTATCTTTAGCATAGGATTTTGTTTTGGTCAAAAGTTGCTTATTGGCAATGGTTAATTGATCATTTATGTAGATTTTGGTATTATCAACACCAACACCTATATCATTAACTGTGAGATTCTTGTGTTTACGGGTAGTCGCAACAAAGTCTTCTTTAATATATCTATTGATGAAGCTCACTACAAGTAGTTTATCCGAAGTGCGGGTGGGAACTCTAGTGATATAATTAATTTCTGATTTTGGAATATTGCAATTTACAGTTTTGGAGATCGAGTCAAAAATATTAAAGACGTTTTCATTATTTTTACAAGGGATTCCTTTTATTTCAACATTGTTGAGCCTTAATCTCTGTTCATTGCTTGCGATTTTATTTTGTAATACATCAACAATATTCTTAAGTGACTCGATGTCTTTAACTTTATCCTCTACTGCACTTATCCTATTTTCGGCCTCAATAATCTTTGAACTGTTAAATTCACAAGTAGCTTTGAGGTCGCTAATATCAGTTTTTATCGTTTTTATGTCCTCTGCAAGCGACGGCAGGCATGATATGTTACGTTTGATATCCAGGATCTCCGTAAGTAGTGTACCCAATGACGGCGAAGGTGACTCGGTCAAAGACTGAGGACTTTGTGGATTACGGCATCGTGGACACTTCCATGTAGCCCTTTTAGTAGCTCCCAATTTATTGTAGCCGCCTTCAGTAATTTTGGCACAATTAAAATCGTAATGCCTCTTACAATTAGCACATTGAACTCCATTAGAAAATTGCGTTTCACAAGATGCACAACACTGCATGATTGCCAAATTGAATTGAACTAAAGGTTGACAATCTATGAAATTCACTCTGCGAACGAGAATGTATGGACTACCCACTTGAAACTTGAATTTATATTTTTTGAAATTATTATGAATATATTTTATAAGTACGAATTAAAAATAGCACAACAGGAACAAACTTTGATTGACAGATCTTTTTATTTTTTTTTATTTTTTTGTGTTTTTTAGACCGTTTAGGTACTTTAATTAAATATTATTTATGGAAGAGCTAATAACGGTGCGAATGCGTCATCGATCGACAACGAACGACGGCGAACTGATTATATGCATTTGGCCTTTAATTTCGACCTTAAATTGTACAGGATACCTCAGAAGCGATGGACGCACTTTGTATTTTGAACTGCGTTTCCATTGCACATTATACTGATAAGATGGTTCTATGTATATAGCCCGTACTATAATGGTTGTCATCTCACCAATCTTACTTATACAAGGATTTTTTTCCTATATTTCAGTGCATACAAACAGATTCATGCAAAGGGGGTTGGGGCAAAAGGGACGGCGCCAAAATCATAATCACAAATTTGAATTTCGAATGCGAATTTAGCGATAACTCTGGAAGACAAATTTGAGAAAATGAAGAAATAAAATCTGGAGCAAAAATATAGAACATCTATATGTATGTACATATATGTATATATAAAAAAAATTTATGTTTTTCTGTTTGTCTGTCACGTATGCGTTTCTATACAATTCAATCGATTGCGATGAAACTTACAGAAGTTATTGTGTGTATGCCCGGGATGGTTTCTGTAAAAAAAATCGCCCAAAAACGGGAACGGAATCGGAAAAAACGGGAATGATTGGCATTGCAACGGAATAATTTCAAATTGTTCGCGTCGCCACCTGAGTAGTTAGGGTAAAATAAACTAACAATTGAATAATTTCAAATGTGTTTGCTGCCTTCGTTTTTACGAAAAATTATCATTACTGTATTTTAATTTGATTATTAAGTATTAATTTGAAACTGAAGCATTCACTTATCGAAACACATCGAGAAACGGGAATGGGAATTGCTTGCGTTATTGTGGCATTGCAACGCATGCCGGGTTCAGGTAGTATATAATAAGAGATTTTCGTTTTGTGATTAGCAGTTTGATAGTATGGAAAACATCTCGAAGGAAATATACAATGTCAAGACTTTCCTTTAAACTAAAACCATAATTTTATTCTTTATACATCTAATTACTGTAGAGCCTGGATACCCAAGGTGCCGTTTATTGTTCAAATGTTGTAAATGCATTGTTAAAGGTTTACCAAACCTTTTTTACAAACTATTTACAACAATGGAACAATGAGCGGCACCTTGGCTATCCGTACTCTACTAATTAGTTGTTAAATCTATAAGAGACACAATAATCTCAGTAAGGAATAAAAAGTGTCTTAACTTTTTAACATCGAAGTGTAGATCTGGCTTAGTCCTTGGTAAAATTAATAGGTTTTTGTAAATTAAACCTGACTCCTAAACCTTTCAATCAATTAAATAAAAAATTGGTGTGCAATTTCTCTTAGCATCTTTACAGTTAAAATATATGATTTTTGTGGGAGAAGTGAGCAACAAATTCAAACTTTTCCCCGAGTGCAATTTTTACAAGGCCTACTCTTAGGTTTTCTTTACATATAAACATCATGTCTTAGCTCTTCCTATCCTTCCATTTACATCCCCTCCCACCACCAACTATTCAAACCATTGCAAAAATCATCTCAATGGTTATTTCAAAATCTATTGTTTGTTATTTATCTACTCGCAGGTACATATTATATGCATACAGAAAGAGAGTTCACGCAATAAATGACATTAAAATCGAGATGAATATAAACAACTTAGCCTTGACTTTATGCTTGAGTGAAAGTATAATACTTGATCTATATAAAATACAGTTACGATATATACTTTAAAATGTAGTTCGATTTTCGCCCACGTTTTCAACATTCAAGGTGATCCATTTCCACTATATGCGTTTGCTTTTATCAATTTTGAATTGTAAAAAGCCTAATTTATTGATCCTTCGTATCATAGTTGAGTTTCAATTTTCGTTTCGATTCCCCATCGAGTATCTATTTGTATGGGTTCGTTGTGAGAACATCCTGTATCAAGCGTAACCTTCAGACGCGGAGGCTTTATGTGAAAACCGTGATCGACACGTACACGTACACACACTTTAATACGATCGACTCGACTACCAGATTCGTTAGTGTTTCTAATGAACGGTCTTGATCTTACGCGGCATTAACTTCGGTTGTCAATCTGGATGCCATTGTTAAGCAGAATCAGTTCTGTTTGATTTATGGCCGCGGCTCACCCTCCGGTGTCCCTTCTGCCATTGTAAACTGATGTGTATGTGCAGGCTTTGTCGGATCATAAACCTCCCAGGATTTATTTTTTACGGTTTTTATAAGCTTCGATATTAAAATTAGCAATATTGTTTTCAATCTAGACCAAGCTTTACCGTAATTGATGGCACTACATTGAAGACAGGACAATACTTTTGTAGAAAACTTTTGTATAGAAGCTTCCTAAAAATGCTATATCGAAATATTTCAACAGTATAAATCAAATTTAATTTAAGTTATGTCAAAACTCTATAGTTGAGAAATTCGAATATGTTTTTTAGGATTTTAACTGCGAACCTTTCAAAGCCGTTGTTAAATAAAACATTCATCCCGAAGTATCTCTTTAGTACCTCAGTGGCCAATATTAAAGTTTTTTTAACGACTGGCTCCTTTAAGCTTTATTCCAACACTACATTTCACCGCCATTTTCCTTGGGTTATTTTACTTTGCTTGGGGGACTCTTTACTTTCAGTTACTTACAGAATGATTCGAAATATTCATCAAATTAATTAATTTTTCCCATATGAATTTAAAATCTTACAATTTTAAAACTTTAAAAGTCATACCACGAGAGCATTCCTTTATAGGATTCACATAACAAATATTTATATTTAACTCTTATCAGTTTATCACCATGTATACGAGGAAACATAAGAATATTAGGAGTATGTTGGATGAATTCAAATGTTTGGATATTAGAAATTGTCTAAAATTAAGCACTTTGTATTAAAAAATTTGTATATAAGCTTGATAATAATCCATTTCCTAGATATTTTAATAATTACATAGTTAGGAATAGAGATATGCATAATCATAAAACTAGAAATAGGAATAGAGTTAAGAAAGCAAGAACTGCAGGAGGTGTTTTCCACAGAGGTGTTCAAATCTATAATGCCCTTCCAGAAAACATAAGAGGTGCTAATTACATTGGTGGCTTCATGACGGATGTTAATGGATACCTCTGTGGAAGATGTAATTATATTTGTAAGTTAAAATGCAATGTTATAGTTACTATTTTGGTTTGTATTTTTTGTTATTTTGTTTACATGTTTTGGTCAGCAATTTGTTATTAAATAAATAAATCAACATTTCTGCTTCAAACTCAATTTCGAGTGATTGGGAAAATGAAATCGATTGCACATACAAATCTATACATATCTCGTTTACTATGATCGAGTCCAATTTAGATCTTCACCGGATGAAAATTCCAGACAATCCTGCTCGTGAAATTAATGCGAAGTCGCACGTAAGATAAATAATAGGTGTGTAACTCGATAACACTTCTAGGCGTAATTTATCGAGGTGACCAATCCGAGCGTTTAGCCCAGAGTGAATTATGCCTTATTTTGATCACATTCTGAAATACCGTCATCTCGATAAAAAGAGGCGACCTCTCTCCAAAACCTCCCGTGGGATATTATTCAAAAGGAGTCATTTGTCAAATGTCCCGCATTAAGATGACTAAGGGATAAAGAGAGGCGACCCATAATTCATACGTAGTTAGTGCTCGCGCGGAACTCCTCTCAACTCATACGATCGAAAGAGTGTATTTAAGTGTAAACGCTGTCGACTTTATCGAGATTTGGCTTTCATATTTCTTTGAAGTTCATTATTGTTTTCAAGGCCGTATTAAGTCATTCCAACTTTATTCAATCTACTATCTCTACTATATATCATGCGCCGCGGTGATGTCCGTTAATAATTCGACGTGAAAAAATAGCGATCGATCGTTCCGGGCAATTTAGCAATTCGTCAGTATCAATAATGAAATCTTCCCAAATTGATATAATTTGTTATTTCGGAATTCGAATAAAAAAGGTACGCTGATTCGATACATCGATAGTGTGAACGTATCCATTCGTGATTGAACCGTTCTTATACACACAATTGTGTCGCATCATCTAAGTATGACTAATTTGACAGTTACGTATTACCAATTTGCAATTTGTGGTAAAATTCTTATTGTACTCGGTTAGCTCGCTTTTTAATTTATGTACTTCACTCATCGATTGAATATTCTGATCATAGTATTTTAATTTAAATAAACTATGTATGTATGTAAGAAATAAACATTGGTAAACTTCTGAGAAGCTCGATAAGCATGAACTTACGTGAAGTGAAAATTATCTACTTTTAAGAGTATCTACTATCTAGCCTTAAAGAGTATACGAGAGCTTAAATATAACATAATGTATTATTTCGCGATTGGTGCAATTTTTTTATGTAATCAACATGTTATTTTATATCGTAATTCGAGCTTTCATCTATTTTTCGTAAGTTTTTTCAATTTTTTTTAGCAATAATGCCAATGTTTCAACATAATCAGAAATATGCCGTTTTCAGATATATGTACGTATATGGATTCATAATATTTATAATTTTCACTGAGAAGTTGTATTGAATGATATCAAAAACTTTACTTTGTCATTCATATTCAGTATACAAAATAAATGCGGATTTTTTTTTCATCATGCGAAATGAAAATTTTTGCTTCGGCAGCAAATTTTTAAAATCAACCGATTTAATTATGTAGGCCTTCTACAACCCCTCCTTCTGTTCGAAATTAGTTTCAGTATAATTTTACATGTACATATACATCATTATACTCGTAAATAAGCTTATAAGTTCCGTACATGTATAACTGTAGATCACTTGAATAATTACATTTTCATATGAATTTTTAATATACTTAATGTGCATATATTATACGTACATACCTCAGGATTAAAATTTAATCATGCTCATTCCATGTTGAATTAATCAACCACTGGTTGATTCGACTCGATGTAGCTACAACCCTGAGTTGACAAAAGAGACTAATAATTCGAAGTATCTTCAAAATTCGAGTTGGTCCGTAACTGTGTGTGCCGACCCGACAATGGTTATTGATAACTTATTTGCGAGTCCAGTGAAGATGAGTCCGACAAGCGCTCTTGATTGCATTCAACCTGATCGATGATTGATGACTTAGAGTTAGAGGTGCCTGGCCGTGGATTGCGTGGGTGTCTCCAACTAATCAGTTCTTCCGAATATATAACCAAAGTCTAGGATGGCAAGGAGAGTCAATCAAAGTTATCTAATTTGATTGAGTGACTTAGGTTTAAATGATTCGGCTAAAAAAAACATTGCAGGATTTCATGATTCATATGTATGTACATATATAGCATGTGAGGAGAGCAATAGTAATACCAAAATGTTGAATTCTCAAATCTCGAAAGACTACCAATTTGAAAAGCCATCATCCGAGTTGGGAGACTTGACTCTTCGGTTGGGCACGGCAGCCAACTCGGATGTTTGGAAATTTACCGGGATGTTTAGAAATTGAATGATAGAATTGTAATTCTGGAGGAAGACAATGGGAGTGCTGGAATCGTACCTGAGAAAATGTAAAAGGATAAAATTATAAAAATGTTTGAGGTGAGATGGATGAAAGTAGCGCAAATGTATGATGACAATTTTGGCGCCCCCAGATTTTGAAGCCCGGGACCGTCTCTCCCTCTGTCTTTGGATTATATTAAGAGATTGCAGGCAATCCGGTGACTTGTCCTTGGCTCCCTGCTGCCCTTACACCTTTCATTCTCACATTCACGTATTTTTCTTTAGTTGTATTTGTTTGACTAACTAACTAACAGATTGACCACTAGATACAAAAACCGGGACACAGATGATGACAAACGGGAACACAGATTTATAAACCGGGACATTTCCCGCTCCACCGGGACGTATGGTAACTCAACTCTACAATCAAGACCATATTGGTAATTCGAACTTAACAAATCATTTGAAAAGGCTCTTCGTTTAATTGGTGGAACTCAACTTACATATATGTACCTAGATCATATCTACCTGTTTAAAAAATTTGGTTATTACCAAGTTTCAAGATTATGATTTTCGAAATTCAGATTTAGATTTCGCATGTGCAATTTTACTTACATACATACATGATTCAGGTACAGGATTTTTATAGGTAAGAAAATATACCCAGTTATGGTAATATCGTTCAGTAAAGCTCTCGATTGCTCTTGAAAGTGAAAAATTATAAATGGAGCTGACGGCCTTGAAAGGCTCGGTCTCGACTCGATAGTCTCCTGCCGATCATCTGTTAATCAAAAAAGGTTCCAAACCACCGATCGAGATGAATTATGGCCATCATCGATCCTTAACTACTTCTCGGCCCACAGTTTCTGATTAATATTCATATATATTGCCACGGCGAGTTTCTATCACTCACATAGGTCAACGCCACATTTATTGTTATTATATTTTTGTTGTTCACTATAACGATTATATTTATTATCAACATCTTTTTTTATTCAAACACGCGATGTCTCCAATTTTTCATAGTTCGAATGCCTTCGAAAGTGAATACATTAACACACTCGAGTGTTATATTACGTGAACGTTCCATTGCGGTTTCACAACCATGGTTTTATTTGGGGTGTTTATTTTCAAGGCGAATCTGTGAGGGTTATTAAATAGCGCAATGTCACGTGAACACTGGTGAACCATTGCCAAAGGCGAATTTATCGAATTTTAATAGACTTTTGTAGAATCTTACTTGTCTACAACCTTCTTAAAGCGAATAAATATTGCTTGAACAAGCGACACATTGGCAGATTATGCTTAATGGGCAACCATTAAGATGATTTATCCAGCTTCCGTATATAGATGGGGTATTAAATGAAGAATTATGACTATTGTGTTCTCAGGACCAGAGCGTCGGGATTCGTCGCATTACTTTTTGATTTATTATCACTCGTCGAATTGACCCAAAATTTTATCGCCACAAAAGTGTTTGCGGCCGAAACTTTTGCCCATAACGAACCGTTTAAAATGTGGAAGACACTCTCCTAAATAAACCGTACGTGTTTCGACAATGGAATAGCCCGTATTTTTCAGTCTATTGAGAGATTGTGTTATAATGGAGCGTTGGCGCCGGAAAAGCGGAAATTTTCCGTGTGTGTTCAAATTGAGTTTTAACCGGTGTGCGAAGGCCTTGGAAAATTCGGTCACACCTCGGCCCCACTTAATTACGCCGATGCCGTACCATAAAGTCCAAATTAATATAGATTTTTCCCAGAATTACCACTGACGGTGAATTTTAATTAATTAAAACGAATTTTGTAAACGTTTCTATTAACTATTCAACTATTCAACACTCCAAAGAATCATTTTAATCGTTTGCATTCGAAGCACTTTGAAGCCTGCAAATTGTTTGAAGACATTGTTGAAATGCTTAAAATCCAATTCTAATCAAGCAAGTATAATTTTTCTATACCAAATTAATCGGATTTAATTGATAACGTAAAATGCAATTGCCACATACAATAATAAAAGCTGTTAATTTACAGTGCAGTATGGAATTGGCATGGCAATGAAATTTCATTTAATTAAAAATTGCCCGATGTATTTTAAAAGAGATTTTATTGAGAGTGAATTCCATGGAAAAAAATCCCCAAAATACTCAGATACACAGACACACACACACATTTTTTCTAGATCATGAATACGTGATCAGTTATCGATTCCGAGTTCGAATCAGTCAAAATCTCAAGTTCGAATTTTCGCATGATCACAAAACTTTCTATTGTTACTACGTACATATCAACAAAAAATCTATTGTTACTACGTACATAGACAAAGTAAAAATAAAATGAAGCAAGCAAGGGATGCAATTTTTGCCGCTTTTAATCATTAATACCTAATACAGTTGTAAAATATACAGATGCTAATATCGATAAACCAATAAGTGGATTTGAGCAGGTTTCCATGTATGATATAACGTTTCATATTGGCAATTTGCGTATAATTTTTCCGCTTTGGTTTATTTCGCCATATGCATGTGTTTAATCTACATACAAAAACATAAATATATTTTTATATTATTCGCGGCAGTCGTATCGGGATCGATTTATGGGGTTTAACCCGATAATATACGGCCGCGGCGAAAAAAATACATGTTTTACAGCGGGCCATTATGCGCACCGTTAATATTCAAATAAGCTACCAGTTTGTGGAGAATGGCCGACCAGGCATGTGTCAACCTGACATCGCCGACAAAATATAATGGATTGGAGACCACCGAAAATAACGCACAAGAAACACTTGTCGAAATCGCACCCGAGTGGATAACATTTTGAGAAGTGCTGCGACGTGTGCATATCGATCCGAAGCGCGCCAGTGAATTATGGACGTCACGGAGGTGTCTCTTTCTCTACTCCGAATTAAGTATTTCCCTTGTTTGTCTACTAAAGTTTCAGAATTCTCGATTTCATATGACACATGTACAGCCCCGGGAAAATTATGTGCATTTGAGAATGATCTATGTACGAACGAGACGCGTGGTCTGAATATAAATGTCATTTTATGAATGAATGTAATAATATAGGTGCGCATAGAATAGTCGACATTAATTATGTTGTACTTGCATTAATTCAATTTAAATTGTATTCAGTTATTAACACTACTATTAAAATTATAAATTGAGCACAGTACACAGATGCATTGCTAATTAGAGCAATTAACAATATAATTGATTAAGAGTTAGACCTGTATAAATGGTAGCCATAAAGGGCATTATGATTATTAATTTTGAAAATATGTAAGTAAGATCTTTGGTAGTTAAAAAAAAAAACAAAAGATCCAGCCCAAAATTTCATTGCATATTTTTAGCCTTCATCCCTTACTTGCGTGCTATATTTTATGCATAAAATTTGTTACTTGATTTCTAGATATATTTCCATATTAAAAACAATCCCATTTAAAAAAAAAAGTAGGTCACGCTACTCATATCATGTAAATTAATTGGAGTAATATTCTATTCTTCATTGTATAGCAATGATTGTATAGCATTCGGTATCAGCAAACTTGAAAGCTTTCAGCAAAATCATTTTTTTTATAAAATAACCAATTACTATGGTAAAGTAGAATATATTCTGGGGTCTTGTTTTATTACCTACTCTATACTACATACATAAATAATTATAATCAAAGATGAATTTTTCTATCGATTTGAAAGCATGAAAATTGCAGTCGATAGATTCAAACTATTATAAAGTCAACATATGAATGTTTTCAAAATACAAATAGATAGTATTTGAAAGTTGAATAAAAATTATACACTATTCCTGCTATATAATATACAAGATATTGTAATAAAAAGCAAATTAATAAGGTTTGGCGCGTTCAAATCTTGTTATGTGTTTGCCTTTATTTTAGTTCTTTGGAAGCTTTTGTCCTTATGAAAACTCGTATGCCGGCACATATGCGTGTTTTTCTCGTCGTAAAAGCGAGACGACAATGTAATTGTATTTATGCGGTTTCCATTAACACCCCGTGACACGTACACGGCAGGAGGGCACTGGGGGGTGAGATAGGAAGAAAAGTGGATGACGGGTGTGAGGGACATCACAGTAACGCCATACAACAACCATCCCTCCACGTTCGCGTTATGAATATTTAAAAGTGTTTTTATCGTCGCAGACAACATTTTTACGACAAAATCTCTCTCGGTTGTCCCGTACGTACAATCGTCCACGACGCTGCGAAACGACATCCTTTTATGTTCCTGTTTTGCGCGGTAATATCCCGCATTATGTTCGCGCTATACAACTTAATGTGGTGCGTTCAAATCCCTAATATGCTTTAGGGAAGTCGTTCGTTTGATTTTTTCAAATACACCATAATCCAGAATTTTAATAATTTCTTTCCAATGTGACCACTGGATGAATATTGATATTTTTCTTCCCAATAAAAGAGCAGATCTGCACATTCTACATCATGCAACTCGAATACAATCCTATTTCTTTTCAGCAAATATCTCAATGTATACAAAATCCTTGTACGATAGTTTGCACACAGAAAATTGTGCAATATAATCCCTACTGGGGCTCGACCCGTAGTATAGAATGTTGGCCTGTGAGTTTACCCCTTAAGGCAACTTTCGTAACATGGTAAAATTGTACAACATAAACACAAAGTTGTAATTATATTATACCACTCATATAAATATAGGTTGATTCCATTAGGTCAGTGATGCACAAGCTGCGGCCTGAAATGACATCTATTGATTTACTTCATCATCAAGTGTTTTTTGAATATGAAAAATAACTACGTAAGTCAAAACCCAATAACGAATCGATACTCGCTGGATATTCTACATTATAATTTTAGAATGGTTATTATCTAAAAATTAACTTTCTTTAAAAAACGCAACCAAGATGCATTTAAATAAATTTTTAAATATAAATAATATGAACATAAAGGGCATATACAGAATTGTATGATAAATCGGTGATAAATTTTCCTTGTATTGATATACATAGTTTTGGCAGTGGTAGAAAACGGTGATTAACATGTTTGAAGCATAGGAGAAACTTGTCGAAATAATAAGATCGTACGAATTAACAATGACATGAAGAAACACCCTTCCCAGCTGGATGTCGTACGTAAATGACGTACGATTTAAGTAGTTTGTTTTCACCGTAATCGAATCAAAATAAAAAAAAATAATAAAAAATTTCCTCTAGCCTAGGTCAAAAAGATGCAATATTGCATTTTTTAAATTCTTAAATAAGTCTTAGCCCCTCATAAAAAGGTCCAGAATTATTGTTTTACCAAGGCTTGTCTCACAAGTTGAATACCCAGAGTTTTTCTTCATCTAAATCCGGCTCTGTCTGAATATCATTATTTTTAAACACTTTAAACAATTACAAAAATGTTCTGTCAAAATATGTAGTTCAATCTCAAAAGAATTGTGCATTAGGCTAATAATATAATTTGATAAATTTTTAGCACACATTATACAATTATAACTTTTGTTGTTTTCGATTACTCTTTATTAATTAAGTTATTCCAATGTATTTTAGAGTTTATTTGAATTAAAACCGCTTATAAATCGCATAAATCTTGTTACGTTTGTGCATATAAGTATGTGCATATGATAAGAACTAAACTAAAACCAATAAACACAATGAACATTTAGATAGCATCTGCTGAATTTTCAATAGCATGAATTGACAATTATCCACTCATTATTTCATTGCATATTTCATCCTAAACGAGGACCCCGGTCTTTTCGATGCGGGTAATCAAATCGATTTATACACAATGACTACTTTTTAAAGTCATAAATTAACGTTGGTTATAAATGGACAATGGCTAAGACAGCGTTAATTAAACGTCCTTTCAATTCACACGTGTCTCGTAAACCATTAAATTTGTCACCGAAAACAAGCCTCTCTGACCCTATATCCTGCAGTAGCACGATGTCGTTGATGAAGTTTTATTACCATCTTGATCTAATCCAAACGTGTTAATTCTATCTCGCAATTAAGATAAGTTCCAACATTATTTTGAGGACTAGACCAGATATAATATACCTAACATGTTTTCTCTCTCTCTCTCCTTCTGTCTTCCGACAGCACGAAAATGCGTGAATCACAATGTATGGGGTTCCCGGCACCATATTCAATTAACAGACGTCCACTCAATTGATTTTAATTGCCATTTTGCTTACTGGATTGTTGTTGGGTAGTGCTTGCGCTCACAACTATGGCAAAACGTTAAATTTACAATGGATTGTAAACAACGAGCTGCGGCGATGATAAGCGGTATTTTAATTGATGGGATTGCTCTCGGTGTAAGAGCCATTTAACAATAATTGCGATTGAGTTCGAAGAACTCCCTAGTCCAATTTTCAAATTGAAAAAATGTATCCCACTGCAAAAAATTGCATCGGAATTCTCATATTTAAATAGGAAATGACGAAAAAGAAATAAAGCCTTATGAAGTAGGATGAATATCAAAATAAAATAGGTACTTGGGAACTTGAAAAATCAATCTAATTTTTTGCAAAACTTAAAATTTGCCCGTTTCGATGATCGTACGATATCATCATCTATAGCCATTCACCATCCACTGCTGGATGAAGGCTTCTTCAAAACGTTTCCCCTCGTATCTGTTTTGCGAAACTCTCACCCATCTCACTCCTAATTTCGTCTACCCATCTTTCCTGCGGTCTTCCTTTTACCCTTTTTACAATCTCTCGGCTATCATTCAAGCACTTCTTTTGTCCACCTTCCGTTCATAATTCTTCTGGCCACGTGGCCCAACTATTGCCATTTCAGTTTATTCACTCTATCCACTATATGCACTAACCATATTTACTACCTACGAATTCCGTTTCCAGTATTTCCTACGTTATGCCAAGCATACAAAGTTTCATACTCGAGTGTATTGGACTTATTGTAGCATTTTGGGGTTCAATGTCCGAGTTTCATATTCATACGTCATCACTGGCACAAAAAATTGATCGCAGACCTTTTTATTCAGGCAAAATGGCATTTTTGATTTAAAAATGGTATTCATTCGTCCAAATTCACTCCATCGTAATACATACGTGTCTTTATTTCTTCTTCTTTAATACCGGCATGTTTATTATTTGTCTTAAATATAAATAATTATTGACTACCTCCACTATTTTATCATCTAATGAGTTATCGGACATGCAATAACTATTGAACATTATTTTACTCTTATCGACGTTGATTTTTAATCCTTCTTTCCTACTTTCCCTGTCCAGCTGTGTTGTGTACACAATTGCACACAATTTTATTTACTGTTATTTAGAACTATGTATGTAGGTATGTATGTATGTATTCTTCGCCAATTTATTTGATTTCAAGAGTCAGATTGCGATGAACATATTTCTGTAGCAATATCTGATTCGACGCTGTGACTTCTTACCACTAAACTTTTGTTATTGTATATGTATATTGGTGTTCAATAAGAACTGTATGTAATTGTATTCGACAATGTTGCGATGAAATAATATACAGATTTATCTACAAACAACACATTGGAAAGTCGAGTTGATTTATGATCACTTTTGTAATATATTTAATCGAAAAGTCGTAAAAAGACGCGCATCGTAATTTCATCGTCACAATCATCGATGCGACGATTCAATTGAACAGCCAGATTATTTTATTTTTATTTTTTGAACATTTATATGATTTCTTTGGTAGTGTCAATAGCCCTTTTATGGCTAGGTGACCTCCGATAAGACGAGGCAGATTCCCAATTTGAGGCAATTGCACTTGAACCGAGGCAGCCAGCTTCTAGTCAAATAAAAGACGCGCATCGTAATTGAATACCACGGGATGCCACGAACGCTGGACAGTTATTGTTCTCTTAATGCCTTGATGTACGATTGGATGACCCTCTGGTGTCACGGGCATCTCCAAGTCTTCGACCGTCACCACAGGAGACAGAGATGGTTCTAAGTCTACAAAATTTTAAACACCTCCTCCCCCCTTATATTCCTAGATCGAGCCCCCGCCTTGGATATGAGACGGTATGAACGAAAGCAGATGGGCTATCTCTTAATTGATATCGTGCTTCTTTACGACGAGTCGTTAAATGTGCCCATCTGCTAAGTCAATTAAAGGGTCGGTCATTTTTTCTCACCAAAACAAAAATATCAAATGATAACATAAACGCCGTACATTGCACTGTCATATCGATGTCAATTTATTAATCGTGTACAAACTTTTAGTATCCAGTTTGATTAACAGAATACATATGTATGTATATGCATACATTTGATATTTGATATTCATTAACATTGCAGACTTCTTCAGAATATAAAGAAAATATTTTAAGGGTCGAATTTTCTCGTAAAATCAAACAAATAATTATATAATATACATATGTATATTCATACATATATTCATAATTTTTTTTAAACAATAAAGCAATTACCAAATTCACAAAAGTAGTTAGTTGTTTCAAAGACAAATTGTTCGATCTCAAATATATTTTTGTAACTATTATCTTATTACACTTTTTACTACCACCATACCTTTAACGTAACATTTACATAAGTGAATATGAAAAGCAGTATATATATTTTACCATTTGATTTTTTTTTCGGTTTAAGTTAGTGTTTACATTATACATACATGTATATACACACATATATATATATATATATATATATATATATATATATATATATATATATATATATATATATATATATATATATATATATATATATATATATATATATATGGAGTTCGGTCTTTCGTGTCATGCGGGGAAGACGTGCTTCTGCGTTCTTCCCGCTATTACTCGCTTAAACCCGGCTATTGCACGAAATTTAATCTAAAAACTTAACCATCTAATCACTTATTTTACTAATTGCATCCTAGTATAATTTAAGTGTAAAAATAAACAGCAAATCGGTCGTAAAAAGCGGTTTTATATCAGTTATTTCGAAAAATTTTGTGCTAATTTTTGTGTCAAATCTGAGCAAAAGAATATACGAACGAGATACATCTCCTTACCTGAATACAAAAAAAGGGTCCTTCAGTCGGTCCCACGGAAGCAATAAATCTTCCACATAATTGCTTCCAGCCAAAAATCTTTAACGAACTTTACTTAATAGAATAATAGCAAACAGAAACGGTGTTTCCCAACTGTCTATCAGTTCTTTTTCATATTTAAATTATATTAAAGTAATTCGTGTAATTTTATATTCTTTACTAAAGTTATTATTAAAATATTAAATTGCAAACCGCACTCACATATATAAATCCGTTGTCTCCAAAGAGGCGTCTCACGATAAAGATCTATAAAAAAGTAGTATAACAATTGCTAATCTATTATTATCATAACTAACTACTTTCACTTACAAAGTAACCCTGTTAAATGGCATGTAATAACTCATAAGTGATCCAAGTGATACCTAGGATGACTATCTGTCAAAGCTGACCACAGAGAAGAGTCTATGGCGGTAAGAACTCACTCCTTGAATGGAAATCTCTCTCAAGTACCGCCTTTTTCTCAACACATCTTGGATAAATGCGAGAAAAATAATATCCAAACCTCCAACAAGGTAAGAGTGACGATGGATGATAGCTTAGCTAATAGAAACCTGTATTTAGCCACGTACAATGTAAGAACGTTATCGAGTGAAGGAAGTGTGCTTGCATTAGAGAATGAATTAGAAAATATCAAATGGGATATAGTAGGACTTAGTGAAGTAAGACGAAAACAGCAAAACCAAATAATCCTAAAAAGTGGTAACTGTCTCTACTGGAGAGGGCTACCAAATGGTAGAATAGGAGGAGAAGGGTTTCTTATCAATAAGAGAATAGAAAGAAATATTATAGAAATAAGCGACATATCGGAACGTATATGCTATATAGTATTAAGAATCTCGAGCAGGTACACTTGTCAAATCTTCCAAGTGTACGCCCCCACATCTAGCCACCCAGACGAGGAAATAGAAGACTTCTACGAAAAAATACAGGACGCATACGATAATAGCCGTCACCACTTTAAAATAATCATGGGCGACTTTAACGCAAAAATAGGACAAAAGGCAAATACAGAAAGAGCAGTAGGCAATTTTGGTACCGGCCAAAGAAACGACAGAGGCGATCGCCTCATAGAATTCGCAGAACACAACAGGCTCTTTATCACTAATTCATTTTTCAGGAAAAACACCAACAATAAGTGGACTTGGGAGAGTCCTAAAGGAGACAGAAACGAGATCGATTTCATCCTAACAAATGCCCTGCACTCCGTTAAAGACGTTAGTGTTTTAAGTAAAGTAGATATAGGTAGCGATCACAGATTAGTCCGTGCCAAGATGGCCATTAATATAAATTGCGAACGTAGGAAATTAATAAAAGGATGCAGTAACTCTCCAGATTTCGCTCAACTAAGGTCTAGGAAAAAGGAATTCGAACTCGAACTTGGAAATCGATACGGGAAATTAAACCCAGAAGCAGACATCGAGGAATTGAACACTGTAATTAGTTCGGTTCTAACCTCAACAGGTAAGAAATTAGGTGGATTCAGGAAACAGATTAAATTAAGCAAAATTTCAGCGGAAACAAAAAACCTAATTAAGCATAAAAGGAATTTAGATAGGGATAATAATAAGCAAGAATACAATCTAGTAAATAAGGAAATTAAAAAGAGAATAGTCAGGGATGTCAGGGATTTTAACAGCAAGCTAATAGAAAATACCATTAAGAATAACCGTAGCCTGAAAAAGTGCAAACAGGATCTTTTCTTAGGCAAAAACCAAATAATCGCAATCAGATCAGAGAGCGGAGTAATAATTAGGAATAGAGAAGAAATCATAGACAGAGTTTACACGTTCTATGCAAAACTATACGAGAACGACAACGGCCAATTCCCCGCTCTGGAATCGACACACGGCCAAAGGGTTCCTGCAGTATTGCCTAGCGAAGTAGAGGCCGCGCTAAAAACTGCAAAGAACGGTAAAACCCCAGGGGAAGATAATATTCCCATTGACTTACTAAAATGTGGCGGCCCCCCCCTAATTAATATCTTAGCTAGGCTTTTCAGCAAATGCATCCAGAACCAAGCTATACCAGAAGGATGGAATAACGCAACTATCATTTTAATACACAAAAAAGGCGACAAAAGCGATATCAAGAACTACCGACCCATTAGTCTACTTTCAGCGGTCTACAAGCTCTTCACGAAGGTTATTACAGAAAGGCTGAAAAATATCCTCGACGAGAACCAACCTATAGAGCAGGCAGGGTTTAGGGCAAATTTCAGCACAATGGACCACCTCCAAGTAGTTGGCGAACTAATCGAGCGCGCCAACGAATATCAACGGCCATTGTGCCTAGGTTTCGTCGATTATGAGAAAGCCTTCGATACAGTTAGTCATAATGCAGTACTTAACGCTCTAAAAACACAGGGAGTGCCGGAACCCTATGTGGGACTGTTAGCTGCAATATATAAGAATGCCACAGCTTCGGTTAAAATTTTTTCAGGTACAGATAGATTTAGCATAGGAAAAGGAGTAAGACAAGGAGATACAATCTCGCCCAAGTTATTCAATGCGGTGCTTGAGGGAGTTTTCAGGAAATTGGATTGGGATACAGCCGGAGTAAGCATCAATGGTCGCTTTTTGAGTCACCTTCGGTTCGCAGACGATATAGTTTTAGTAGCTCGTGATTCAGCTGACCTACTTATCAGACTAACACAGCTGGACAGGGAAAGTAGAAAAGTAGGATTAAAAATTAACGTAGATAAGACTAAACTAATGTTCAATAGTTATTGCATGCCTGATAGCATCCCCTTAGATGATAAACCAGTAGAAGTAGTAAATAATTATTTATATTTAGGTCAAATAATTGACATGTCTGGTAGTAAAAATGAAGAGATAAAGAGACCTATGAAATTAGGGTGGAGTGCATTTGGACGGATGAATGCTGTTTTTAAATCAAAAATTCCACTCTGCCTGAAGAAAAGGATCTTTGATCAATGCGTTTTGCCAGTGTTGACGTATGGATGTGAAACTTGGACACTGAACGCCAAGATGCAAAATAAAATCCAATGCACTCAAAGAAGTATGGAACGCTGTATGCTTGGCATAACGAGGAAAGACAGGAAGCGGAACACGTGGGTGAGAAATATGACAAGGGTAGTGGACATAGTGGATAGAGTGAAGAGATTGAAATGGCAATGGGCGGGTCACGTAGCTAGGAGGATGGACGAAAGGTGGACAAAAGAAGTGCTTGAATGGTACCCGAGAGAAGGCAAAAGAGTAAAAGGAAGACCGCAAGGAAGATGGGTGAACGAAATTAGGAAAATGTGCGGAATGAGATGGATGAATGTTGCGCAAAACAGAGACGAGTGGAAGCGTGTTGGAGAGGCCTTCATCCAGCAGTGGATGGCGAATGGCTGTAAATGATGATGATGATGATATATATATATATATATATATATATATATATATATATATATATATATATATATATATATGTGAGTATATATGTGAGTATATATATATATATATATATATATATATATATATATATATATATATATATATATATATATATATATATATATATATATATATATATATATAAATGTATAAATGTATATATATCCAAAAAAGCAGACAGACGACAGCAATTTTTAAAATTAAATACAAAATGATGAGAAAAAATTTGGTTTTGGAAAATATTACGTAATTTATGTAATTATCATTGTTTGCCAATTTAACATGCAAACCCTCACACAACTCGCAGTTCACTGGTTAAGAACTATGTACTACATACTTTAAGTTACTCTAATGATCTAATGAACCACTTAAAAATGTACATACATATTTGATTCAGATTGTTAGCACTACCAAATGACAACAGCCACGAATTCTATCAATATCTTGTTTTCTTATTGTTACCCTTACTTAAGGTTATAAAACTATATTTTTGACATACATATGTACACATGAAGATATATTGTATCGACTGTTATGCTAATAAAATTCGAATAAATTTCATCAGCATGAACGATGGACCCTCATCGTCAATCTAACGTACGAAAAGCGACCATCAACCAATCGATGGGGTCAATTGTTTTCTCATTGCGCGGATAGCATTGTTATTGAGTTATTATTGCCATCGATCCATAAATCAACAGATCGTTTTCACGTTCGCCCTTTCCTTTTAATAGTAATAACCGAACGTGACCAATTAATCGTCACATTTGACGCGTCAAACCAATGTCTATATCCAAGTGGTCGTAAAATTTCAAGTATCGATTGCAAGCAATTACAAAACAATGAAAGCCTCGTCCGATTCATGGGAATGTAAATCGAAATATGCACACATGCGTATTATTAATTCGGCTTTCGTGTTCAATGAATACTCTTATGTGAGTATGAATATAGCACGCTCCAACGTCATGATAATAAATTTCTTTATGATATAGGGTTATGTTTTCAATATTTTTATTTGCAATCTCATGAAAAAGTGTCATGAACGGCTGTTATTTTATGCCGGGGGATATGGTTTTAATATGTAAATGATTCACTAATAACTTGAAAAAATAAAGGGGAGCAATAAACCCTTACTCGGGATCGTGATCGGCAATATTAATGAGCACAATTTTAGAAGAGCATCCTTTTCACTCGAATTTCTAAAAACTCATTAAACGGAAAGACTTAAAGAAAAACTTTTTTATGCAAAGCATTGTTTCATTTCGAACCCCCCTTCGAACAACTATATCAACGTTATGGGGACGTTTTCCGTTCTTTCTTTTTTAATTTTTCTTTTAGAGTTGAAAGGAGGCAGGGGGTCGCACAGGGCATTCGAGAAATTTATGTTTTCATTTCGGCAAAGAGAAAAGTTGACGATAATATGATTACGTTCGTAAATACGATACTTTCGAGCGTCGCTGAAGTGCATTCTACACCAGGAAGAAATATAAGGGGATCCTGTCGTACCCCAGAAAACACCCTAGAATGCACGGGGGGTTGACAACCATCCCTCGAGGGCCACCGGAACATCCATTATCAGAGTTCCGACCCCTCCACCCGTCCCTCCCCATGAGATACAAATAATATACTTAGTTAAGAGATACAACCGATGCTCTTTGTATTTACCGCGAAACGACATGAGACCTAATGAAATTATGGCTAGCATTCACGCCGAATAAGAACTTAGGATATGTTGCCCTCATAAGAAACAAGTTTAGATCCGTGCCCGAAATAGTTATACAGGAAACAGCACTAGTGTTCTAATTAACCAATAATCCGACTGTTTTTGAAGGAATGTTCCACAGAGCAACGATTTTCCACTGTTTTACTGTACACTGCAGTTGATGAAGTGAGGTGTGTCCGAAGTCCTCTTGTTGCAATCCATCAAGGATCAGACGTTGAGCGATAGCAAACGGTGACCCGTGGGTCTTACTCAACAATTACAAGTATCCAATTTTAGTCTAGAATTTTAATTGTATCAGCCAACATCGCACCCAAAAATACTTCGACGCGCTTGAAATTTCCAATATATTGAACCTACCCCAAAAATCCACCCAGGAATGATTATATTAGTTTTGATCCCCTCTCAGTTATGTGCACGAGCACGATAAGGACATTGTCTCTTCGAATCGCCAAGTTCATGACTAAGCAGGAAAATAAACGATTTATATTTAGACTGACATAAATCAACGGTTAAACGTTATATTGCATTCTTCGAGCGCACAGATTTGAATCGTCGATTCAATTCGTACACCACCATTTATCTTCTTAATGTGCGTAGTTTGAAACCTGAACGACCGGGAATCATACGTCGAAAATCATTCCTAAATGCAATTTAGAAGATTGTGCACGGATAATAAGACGTGATTACATCCGCGAAGGATAATGATTGCATTCTAACGTAATATCTACAGCAATCACACTATAATCCTGCAATTTTTTCAATGATGCTCGATATACGTATGTTAGATTCTAACGTCCGAAATCTAAGTCTACAAGAAAAACAAATTGGATCGCCTATCCCTAATCAAAGATTCGGAAATCCAATTTATTAGCTGAGCTGTATATCGGCTCGCAAACAAAATCCAATTCCATTCCATGTTTTATGCTAATCTGTGGAACAAATCAAATTGCCTCCCTTGCGATGAAAACTTTCTTAGCACGCATGGAAACAGAATATTTTTTCGGAACGGCACACGTGGATAAATTTAACCCTTTTAAATATGTATGTCAAAAGTTCCATGCCTGGTAATTAATTTTTGTTGAATGTACTTAATTAATAATAAACTGCGAGAGTTTATTCTATCTAGTTGAGAGCGAGAGAATCGGCCGACAATTGAAGAACTCACGCCGTGTTTACTTTCAATTATAACCGTGTTAACTAAAATAAGAATCAAAGCAGGAGCCGTTTTTTTAATCTCTATATAATTTTAACTCGTTTTGATTGTATTATACAAACATGGAGTGTGAATATTTTATACATAATGATCCGCCAAACAGAAGTGGTCCGCCTTTGCTGACATTCGCAGACAATTAGCACTCGTTTGTGTACATACATACGTTTCATACGCGAGCGTAACCATCGTAGCGTAACTAACTATTTGGGAAACGTTTACGAAAATATGGCGACGGCAAAAAGCAAGTGAGTCGTAATAAATTAGAATTTATTCCGGAATTAATGCGATATGCAGACGTGAACGTACCTACAGACAGAAGTCGTTGTTATTAAAATAATAACGAACGTGTATTTGCATTGGGTAAGGAGGAGCCCCTCTCGAGCGAACGCCGACAAAGATTCCGTTCCCCAGATGTATGTAGGTCCGCGCTTATATCACATAACCTAACCCGATCCATAAAATTAGGTGAAAATGCACTTAGTTTTTATGGTAAGAAATACCTTCCGATTTCACACGAAATGCTCACGAATCGTCAACGAATGCCTCGGGGTGTTAATGCTAGCGTTTGATCAAGTCGATGTACAATTACTGGTCGTTGGTTCACGAGAGATTTCGTAAGATTTGAATAAGAATTTGAAGTACGATAAGCACGAGCTGAATATATTGATAGGCATCTATTTCTTCTCAAATATCATACCTACTGAATAATGACCTAAAAACATAGCATGTCCTCTATTCAATATTCTATACACGCCATATTTATATAAGAATACACTTTGTAAAACAAACTAGCCTCTTTCAACCTTTGGAAAAAAGCATTTCAAAGATTAATTCAAAATTAAATATTATAAATCATGTATATAATACATTACCAGTCTTTAATTTTTCATCCAAAATTTTACTAATTTGTCTCACGAAATTTCGACCAAAATATTTTGACTAATTTAAGAGGGCTGGACCAGCAGCGCCTTGTCCATACAAACGTACTATACTTCTCCCTTCCTCAATTATGGCACTATAGAAATTATTTTTTAATATGCTATGGATATCCACCATTGGGGTGCATCTATCGTTTTATTTTTTTGATTAATTATTTTTTATAGGAGCTAGGAGCCGCCAAACATCTATAAAGTCGCCTCTTTTTTCAACCACGAAACGAGTCCAGCGTGCTTATTTAACGGTCGATTTAAAAAAAATACGCCGATAGATGCACAGAAAGTATCTTTCTCATTCCGATGATGAAATTTTTTTAAAAATTGGTTTAGTTTTGGAGGAGAAAATAGGAAAATACGAAACCTCGATTTTGTCAATTTAAAATACGTTTTATCTGGTCGAAGCGCAACTGTCGCATTCACAAAATATATATACTGATATATATTGTCGCATTCACTCAAGATATATATTGATATATATTGTCGCATTCACTCAATATATACATACATACACTCAATATATATATCGAAGAAAGGAACGGTAACAAAATTAAGGTTTCGGGTGTACAGCCCTCTTAATCAATAGACCACTCCATTAGTGTTCAAATCAAAATAACAAAAAAACATATTGTAAATAGTAATTGGGAATAGTGAACCAATTTTTGTGCGAAAAGTATTGACCTCACCTGTTTAAAAAAAATGTGTGTGTGTGTTTTGGAGATAATTCAATCAAATCATTAAGTTTGATTCAATCATTCAATCAAACTGAAACTTAGTATCGATAAATGAAATGCTAATCGTTGTGTTTTTCAAAATTTTAGATTCACCAGAAGTGGTATCTGTCCTTGTCGGTCCCATGTTTCAATTACATAGTTTTTGCATTACAAAAGGTACATATGTCCCCTTACATAAGTTCATCTAGAGTAAGGCGAGAAAAACGTTTTTGAGATTGTGAAAATGATTATTCTTACTAAAATAGAAGCCAGTATTTTATGTTTTTACTTATGAATACAACTTTTTTACATGTGATGGGCATGATGAATTTCATAAATTGTTATTTTTCAAATGTGTTTAACTCAACCGAAAGAAGTACTTTTACTCCAGTTTAACTCTCCAATTAGAGTTAAATTTAAATTATTCATTGAATTTTACAAAAAATGATATTCATTGAATTTTACAAAATTTAGTTCATTGGTGAGATGCAAATGCGCCTGCGTTGACATGGTACGTTTTTCACTATTTTATTTAAAATTAAAATTGAAAATTTATCATTTATTTTTAGTTTATTTAGTAAAGGACATTTTAAGGCGAGGGTGTTTTATAGCCAAATTGCCTCCCATCTTACCACTTTGTATTAACCATGATTCTTTCTTAGACGTGAAGTAGTAAGGATTTGTTGAATTATATTTTAGATTTTGTAATATTTTTAGACAAAAGTAAAAATATATATGAAAACCTCACTAAAGTTCATATACGCAATATCAAAAGAATGCGCGTAAATTGTACTTACTCGGTGTGCAGAAATAGGTCGGGAAACGGAAGTGCGCGCGTCGGGCATAGTAGCGGGCCGCGTCTGCGACTCATTATTTATTATACATCAAAGAATATACAAGATTTAGTGTACGAGCCTTTCCTTACAAGAAATTTGTTTGCTAACTTTTAACAAGGCTGTCTGTCAATCATTGGAACATGAAATTTCTCCAGGACGGGAGTACTTCCCATCCGCCCGTGGGACTACCATTGTTGGCGAGAGCACCATCTTAATTCGGGAGCACCTCGCCCCGCAGGCACACAGTTTCAGTTTAAGCGTCTTTTTCCAGAAATATACCCATATGCGACCTAGTAACTTTTGCTTTCTACTACGCGATACTCGAGGGCGTATGGCTAACAAAGGGGTGCAAAAACGTTCGATAGAGCCACCATCTCTTCCTCCTCTTCCCCCTCCGTCGCCTTTGGGTGTATTTATCGCCGAAGGCGAAACGGCTCGACAATTTAATAAATTGTTGAGATGAAACGGAGCAGCATACGCGTTTGGGTCGAGCGTGGGTGCTGAAGGGTTTCCAAAGGCACACCCGTGAACTGCTTAATTCCGTAATATCTTAATTAAGTCTTAAATATTTACACTACGTGTATGATAAGTATCAAAGAGAATAACTATCGATTTGTATATACTTTTGACGAAATCAAATATAGCAGATAGCTTCCTTTTTAAACAAAACCAAAAGAAATCATGGGTGTGTGAGCGAGGCAAAGCGAAGCGTCACTTTTAAGTGGGATCCATTTTCATAAGAACCGACAAAAAGGAAGAAACAAATGATTCCTCTCACGGACTCATAATGCGCCGCACATGGTATCAAACGGTCGGACCTTAGACTTATTTTAGAAATCATCACAAAAGTCATATATGCAAAAAAAACGAACAAAAACTCGACACATCTACGTTGGTGATGGCCGGTAGCAGGGAGCGTAGACGGAGAAGATGACAGGTGATTCAATGTTGGACCACACAGAAAGCCCGGACTATTAAAGTGTTATAATTAAATATAGAAGACTCGGTAAACTAGACAGATCTTGAGTGTACTATTGATGCAAAATAAAACTGAAATCACTTCAAAGGGACGCCACCACTTGAACGAGTTAGACGACCCATTAACAATACGCAAACGAATTGTTTGATCTCGATTATTGCACGTAAAATTATAATTGCAAAACCCGTAGTAAATCATTTTGATCTCAATGTAGGAATTAGGTTCGAGTTCCGCATCTGCATTCTACATCAATATGGAATGCGAACAAAATTGGAATTATGAATATGTACACGAACAATGCTAAAAAAGGTTTTCATGTGAAAATATTGTTATAATTTTGGTAATGGAACCGCGGTCGTTCCAAGTGGAGGGGAAACTTCAAGTAGATGCGTGTTGATAAATTGAAATGCAGAAGACCACCCCATATGTACATACTCTCGAGTGTTTTTCTTTTGTGGCCCTGGACAAGAGATTTCTTCTATGTGGGAGAGCTCTGGTAAAAGCATTACGCTATTACATAAATTAACTGTATTCATTAAACCCAGTCATTGGATGGGTAACGAAACCTAAACCAGATTTAAAGATATTTAATATATTTGAAATAGATTGGAGGACTTGCGTGCATCAAAACTGAAGAAGAAACGGGGGGAGGGGGGGTACCATCTCGAGAGGAATTTTGAGGATACTTCTCGTTAGTGACAGTCCCTCCCCGCCATCGCGAAAGGACAAATGACAAATTAAACCAGCAGCAAGATGAAAGCATCCCTCTCTCCCTAGACAGTAAATCTTTTGTCGACGGATCGGTATGTGAATATCGTAAAAATAGCCCTACTTAAGGGTGTTTTTCTCTGATCCGTGACTAATGATTCTGTGTTTTCAAGGGGAGTTTAAAGTCACGCATTTTAAAACGTTCCTTTCGAAAGTGCAGTGATAATATTTTCATAGACAACACGCGTGTAAACTTCTAAAGATACGAGCACAATGCTTGCTACATGTATTTCTCAAAATCGTAATCAAGTTCTCTTTACATAAGATTCGAATTCAGTTCTAGAATGTTTTTGAATTGATTTTTTTCAGTATAGATACATCTCTGTACCCCTGTATCTCGCAAAAACTCAATATGCATGTCAAAAATGATAAACTCTCTCACAATATGAAAGTTTCTAAAGTAAAGTAAAAAATAAATAGACGATTTGTTTACCCGCCCCGAACAAGCATCGAACGACGACGCATAATTGAGTCTTCTTTTGCTAGAAAATTGCGCTTCGAATTTGAACGAAAGCATACAGTATTGTCTCATAGCGTAAGGTCGATTTTTCCGTATCATTATCAACACACGTCCGAAAGGGATAAACTCTTTTCGTGCGGCGGTCCTAAATAAATATTTTTGTCACACGGGCTGCGGTTATTGTGTTCTCCGGGAATTGGCCCGTTCGCTTCCCAGGTCGACCGATTTTTATTTAATATGAAAATAGTTGGATTCTGATTTTGTTTGTTATAAAAAAATAAAAATCTTTTCATCGGCGTACGCATTGTTGTTTCAGGGTGCAAACGGGTGTGACTGGAAAAATAATAACCCTTTCGATACGACTGTTGCGATTTACAAACAACCCCAAACCGCATTTGTCATTCGTTAAATATATTTATCCAACTCCATTGAAATCGCAGATGAAATTAAAATGAAGCGCATTCAAGATTATCTTCAAAAAAAATCCACACATCCCCAGAACACGTATGAAATTAGACTGGAGAAAATATGTGTCTCTCTATCAGATGACTGTTTTGACATCTGTCAAATTCGTTGATATGAAATTTTAATATAAAAAACCTGCTTCTCACAAAAAATATGAATCTGCTCTAAAATAAAAATTGCATTAATCACATCGGCAGAAATTCGAGCTGACCTCTTAGCGAGTCTGGGTCACAGTTCCGCTGATATGAAACATACGCAGATCAGTTATTATCGTTGAATTAATTCCAATGAAACTAAGCATGTGGTCGAATACAGACGGGCCACATTCTTCTCGGGCATGTTAGCATGTGGTACGATTTAAACGAGGCTATATTTACCATACAAAACGCTCCTTACAAATTCATTGATGTTGCTGAAATCAACATTGAAATTGTAGCGGACATCCAGTTTTGCTCGAATGATTGCGATTGGATCAACAACCTCGATTGCACAACGGTTTTCATCTTGGATTTACGCATCGTCGATTTGAATACTATTATTTATATTGCGTTTCGGTATCGTTGGAATTGAAACGTTTCATTCGGAATTGATAAAAATCGTTTAATAATAAAATAATTCCGTTCGTGGTGAGAGCTTGTCGCAGGGTTATTTCATATTACCGTTACATTTGTATGATGTTTTTGTGCTCCACGCACGCGATGATATCACGGTTTTTTATATGGTGTTTAACAATAATATCAAACTTACACACTGACGAAAGTAAAGGGCTATAACTTAATTAAGAATTTCTACTATTAGAGCATTTCATCGAAATATCTTCACGCAACATCTCTTTCTGATTATAAGGCTACACATGCATACGTACATTAAATAATATTCGTGTACCCAGTGGGGGAAATATTTACGGCATATTTTTATGAAAGTATATTTTTTCAAAATACCGAAACGATCATGAGAGCAAATCTAATAAGATGTAATTTAAATATTTCTCTGTTAAAGTTAAGCTTTGCGATTTTTATTGAAATGAAATTCAAATCAATTCAAATTTTAAAGTTATTTATCAAAAATAAATGTTTGTTTACTGATATTCTGTTTTTTTTTTTTTAATTATATTGTGATATTTTACAACTTATCAACATCTGATCAATCAATTGAATCATGTCGATAAAAACAAGGGTTAAGCTGCAATTTTCTCACGAAGAGCACACATAGTTAAAAGGTCGAATAGTCGAAGAAAAAGCGAACGAATGAAGAAGAGAAAAAAATAAACTACCACTTTAGTACATACGTTAATGTAAAAATATTTAAAAAAAATTACAATTGTAATATGACCATGTACTTAAATACATATAACTTTAAAGAATATTCATCTATGTATCTACTTGTCCCGTTTTTGATTATAAAATGATAACAAAGATGATGCAGAAACATGGCGAATCAGATCTATTTTCCAGTCATATGTACATATGCCCTCCTGATGACTTTTAGTCCTCCAATAGTAGCGTCAGCAACAAATATAAATGAGTACAATAAAACGATAAACGAAGTAAGGATACCCGCATCGCAATATCCAGATATTTATTCGACATAAACGATCCCTTATTCTTCGATTAATATTAGGAGAAGTTTTAACACTGACGATTCCTTGATTTTTTCAGACTCGGTTCAAGAATAGATGTAAGTGCGAACACACCCTAAGTGTCCATTAGCGCTGGCGTAGTAAACAGAACGAATTTGGTTTCCATTAGTCCAGTGCCGGTCACTAATCGACGTCCGCATTAAAAGGCCCTCAAGAGAAGAGCACCAAGAGATTCTTTTAGATTGTTGGCTCGCGAGCAACCAAGACAATGACGAGACGCGAAAACCGGCCACACTATGTGTGAAACCGGACAATTGATCGGATACGCCTCAGATCAAATTGACAATGTAATCCGTGATCTGATGACAATCACAGAATAAAATACCACTCTCCCCCAGTTGACACATCACTGACTTTTTCAGTTAACTGGCAAATATTATTATAATGAAAAACATGTAAAATCTCATTAAAATCAAAAATAGCATGTAAAATCATATTAATACCCAATTAAAATCTGTATTGGATTGTAAGTAAGTACGATTTACATTATGTTAATAATGACAATCCGTGAGAATATTGCATTTATCCGTTATTATTTTGGATAGTACTGTTGACCTATAAATATCAACAAATCTTACCGTGATAATCAATTGAAACGTTTCTAATCATAAATAATGCGATCACTCAGACGAAACGATATTTTTAAAAGACTACTTTTAATACGATATAAATGCGAAAAATTTGAATTTTCCATACAAAATTATTGTTTGGATAGTGTATTCAAAGCATTGCGACGACAAACCCGTACCAAATCTATCACTTTTTCGATCATTGTTAAAATTATAGTGGATTCTATCAATTTTTGATATGAATAAAAAAAACCAGCAACATAGTTCAGTGGTTAACGTATGATTCCAAAAACTGATAGGTTATGGGCTCGAGCTCTGATCCAATGTTGCTGGCCAGACTACTTTTTGAAATATATGTATGTATGTATGTGTATTGAAACCGTTATTTAAATATTAGTAGAAATATTTTTTTAATCATACATACATTTTTTTCATTTTATTTTATTTAAAAAGGCTCACCAACAATGTACATAAATTACACAATATATTCTTTACATATTTATATTTATGATATATACATATTTATATTTATGATATATATATATACATATACATATATATATATATATATATATATATATATATATATATATATATATATATATATATATATATATATATACATATGTACATCACTACATCTGGTATATATGGTACATATGTACATACATATGTAGTTACTCTTTTTTAATAAAATTAATTAAAAACTTTCTAGCTATCTTTTATCAACAAAACAATAAATTATATATTTTGTTCGAAAAATTTTATTGCCCTATAGTATAATTAAAAAATATTTAATAATGAAATCTGTCGGCGTGTTGTTACCGCGATGAAATATCCTAAAAGCTTAAAGGCGAAATCACACAGGGAAGAACGGCACGTCGTGTGCATGGCTCCCCGCTGTGGGTGGTCTCCTACATTTCTTCAAATAAGGGATACACCGTTATCGATCACTGTCAAGCAAGGATAAAATTTTACCGAAAACATTGAATATGTGCAAGGCACGGCCCATTTTTTCTCATGTTTAAAAGTATCTAAAAAAAACCACGTGACACGTGCATCGCTGTGTGTTTTCACCCTAAGTGTTGCTTTGGAGCAATCTCTTAATGACACTGATAAAAATAAATTAATGAATAAATAAATCTTAAGGTTTATAGATCATATTGATAAATGTTATTAAATGAAGTACACGGAGTATATAATGAAAACGGTTTGCTTACCTGTGTATTTTGGAAAATGTAATATAAATTGGTTTTACTTGTTTGCGTCGTTCAAATAAAGAGGGAAAGCATTCCAATATATTGCAGAAACTTTACCCCTCCTTCACCTTTCTTTCTGGATGTCCAGAAAAAAAATCAAATAAATAAAGAAGAACTGATACATATGGCGCCGCAATCGCAACAAAGAACCCCAAAGAAATAACTGGAGGAGAAAGTGGAGAGGAGAGAAGACGACGCCGCAGACAGAAGGGTTGGCCGGAAGTCATGCTCGCAGAATAAATCACCGAACATCGTTTTGCGTTTCCTGAACACCGAGTATAAATCTCAGCGTGAGGTATCCGGTGGGCGTGTCTGCGAAAAAATGTTGGGGAGCACTGGTCGGCGACAATGGCGCCCGTTCCAGAACGGAAGCCACTGATGGAGCGCCAATCCCCACGAATCCCCTTTTGGCGCTATCGCAAAACCCATGTCCATTCTGTTGCATTACGGAAAAAAAGCTTTTAATGCAAACTATAATTTTCAATTCGACCCGTTTGATATTTCCGACTATTAACCCTTTCGTCACGCGTAAATCTAAATGCTTCTCTTTGAACCCCTCTTTGCCGCGTCGATTCGCATATCGCCCGAAAGACACCGTTATCTCAAACCATTGGTCAAAATCAACTTCAAACAGGTCATTCAACATTATCATACTTGTCATTTTCCAATATTTGTTACCTATTTTTTTGGAGAATATTTTTTTTCGTTCCTTCGAGCGATCCGTAACGAACGTCACGTGCTTCGAACATGTCAGCGCCACCAAAAATATGGTGATGATGATAATGATGATGATGATGATGAAGACGACGACTGCGCGACGATAGATGATGATGATTAGTATGCGCACATTCTCAATTTCTTTTTCACGCGACATCCAAACCTGTCACTAACGGATATGAAGATGTTAACAAGCGATGAATAATTAACCGATTCCAAAGAAAATCCAATCTATTTTTAAATTGAATATCAACCATTTCCTGAAATACACCTACACAATTGCATATAATAAAGTGCTTTAAAAAAATTATTATAAAAATAATTTACCATACACATATATGTACATATGTATATACTAATTGAGTAAATCATCAACTATTTGTTTACTTTGCACGTACATACATATATTATTAGGTCGTTTTTCGATTGTCTTAATTTCGGAAGGCTAAAATAGAAGTCACTCAAGTATTATGGTTAATACTTGAGTGATATAAAATACAGTAGAAAAAACTTCTTAGTCACGATTTAGAACTGGTTAAATTTATTTTATTTCTATAAATGAATGCCGTGCTTTTCTATTTTTGTTACTAGCCTCTTCTTAGTTCGCTTTCGATTTTTTCATCTGACGAAATTTAGGTTCTTATTCACACTCTTCCGATCGTTTTCAAACTTTGCTATTTTGCTCGGTTTGGTCATCAATATCCATTAAATACATATGTAATGATATAAAGGCGGCCCAAGCCTGTTAGTCATATATTTTATTACATTAGATTATGCCGGGATCATAATTTTGATTAAAATCCCACACATTTTATATATTTATAGTTTATATTGTCGTACATTTGTTATTGAAATATTGTTTAAATTGCCTTGTTATTTTATTTAATAATTACAAGCTTCATATTTTATTACATATGTACATACATATGTACATAACAGTATTCACAATCTTTTAATGGAGTTCAAATTTTTAGAACAAATATAATAGCAATTGCGATAGTAATCCACTAAAATACAAAATGTACATTAGTAACGTATAATGTTATTAATGATTAATTTTCTCTCTATTGCGTTTACGAAATTGACACGAAAGTTCATTGTCATGATTTTTTTCAACTATGTTCATCTACAAGGTCGTTCCGTGACCAAAAAGGCGAATGGAATCTACCAATATGTATATTTAAATGAAACATGTAATAAGTAATAACTACATCTACTTAAATGTAAATTTTGGACTAAGTGAGCAATTAAAACATACTCACTTCATCGGTGGGCCTGGTTTCACCAATTCCCGTTAAATGAACCCTTCATTTCTATACTTGAATATAATCTATCAATTTTGAATAAGATTAATAATTTATTTTTATTACAGCATACAGCACATACAGCTGTTATGAAACCTAAAAATTTTCAATTGAAAATTTTAGGATAGTAATTTTATTTAAAATAATTAATTTCCATTTAATAAATATTGAATTAAAAGTTGAGATAAGTCGTCCATAGTAGAGATAATAGAAAATGTTTCTGGAATGATTACTATGACGATCCTAGTACCAAGCCAACGAGACAAGTATAGAAGCGGAGAGTTCATTTAACGAGAATTGATGTTTTTACTTTATACTTTAAGTTAGATCAATATTTTCACTATTATTTGAAGTAAGAAATATGACTTCATAATTTCGGGGTGATACAATACAAGCAAGCCTAGACCAAGTCACTCGGATGTTACTTGTAACATAGCAACGTCCGTGTATCATTCGGGTAACGTTCGGGTGAATAAATTAGCAGACTCGGTCTGAGTGCAATCGTATCGTGTCAATCCGGTATATAAAAGACTACGTGGATACGTCACAACGTGCTACTACGTCAATGTGATCCAATCAATGTCTATAAGAGGTTTCAATCGATTTATTATTAACATTTACACTATTGAAAGACTTTCAAAAATAAAATTTGTGAAATATTTGAAATAACATTTTATATTTGCAAAATTATCGCGTTGAGTCATATACATATTTAAGCAGGACACTGTTTCATTTTTTCTGTAAAAGATGATAATTTCACAACCGAATTTCTTTATACCTAAAGTTCCTATCGCAGGACCGCTTGCGGCCAAATGACTATTCTCTAAGTCGCCATTTATTAGTCATTTTAGAATACGCATTTTTTTATTTCTGCAAATACACATTAAATATTTCATTTTTATTTTGAAATCTTGCTTTGTATTAAATATGTATTACAAATTTGACCTCGCCTGTACTCGAGTAATAAACGCATCGATTACTCTACATTGTAGCATGATTGTGGTTGAGAGTCTTATATTATAAAATGTTCTTTCACGTTTTGGCCATTTCACCACATTATCAACATTTCATCGATTTCATCGAACCCTTTCATCGATGCTGAAATCAATTTAGTCTCGTGAAAAAACCGCGGCTCGTCGAGCGAAACCACTATAATTCGCGTGAATATACCATAATGAGGTGATTACATACATTCAATGTGTTAAGGGAATTCGCAAGATGTTCCCAGAAATTAATAAATGAATTATTCTACGTACTATACGCAGTACATTGAAAGTATGTAAAAAATAAAATCGGATACATTTATAACGGATTAAACAAAAATGTATACCTGCATAGATATAAATTTCATCACAAAAAGAAAGAAAAAATAAAAATTATGAAATTTTTATGTGAATCACCCGATTTCCATTTTGCATTTTACCTGATGATGTCATCATTTCATCAAATATAAATAAGTTTTTAAAAAATTGCCACATATTCATTTTTAAATCTATTTGATTTAAATTATACATAAATACTCTACCTGCATATAATGTTTATGACTATTTACAATTGTAAGATTCATGAAATCTCATAAAAAATGGATCGAGTCTTCTTTTCAATGTGAAATTATTTTTGGAATAAATAATCGTCAATATTTTTAACGAAAAAATAATATCGACGATTCTCCCAGGTAAAAAATATACAAAATTTATGTGCATGCATAATAAATTTTATAATTACGATGCGTCGTGAAGCGAGTTCTAGAGCTAATACAACCAGTGAGTGTACAAATCGAACATACATACATATGTAGATCGACTTTTTATTCCTGGCGTAAAAAATTGAGGACCACTGGGTAAGGCAGCCCGTACACGCTTTGCAATTCCGGTAAATTTACGTTTTATAGTTGGAATGGAAATCGCAGCTGTCCCACATGCAGCCGTAAATGGAAGGCGTGCAAAATTGCTATAGTGTCATAAGGACAGTTTCTGAACTTAGTAACCAAGAAATGCAGTTAGTTTGCTGCGCAAATCGTGTGCATTGTGTATCAGACGCATTGGTCACGATAGCGAAACAGGCATTTTGTAGAACGTAAAACTCCAAGTCACAAAGCTGTTCGGTCTTTACTTGGCTATCGATTGGAAACTGAAACAAATCGACGTTGGAAAATGGTTTAATACTGGATCGATTTTCACAGTCCGCTTTACCTACGAGTATTATCAATGCCGTGTCTAAAGTTATAGATTATCTACAGACCGTTTGACTTGTTCTCCTTTTGAAAAGGGTTGAGTTTATGAAAGTTCTCGTCGTAAAAATATAATGCGAGTTCACTTTAAATACACACCTGCCAGAGCGATCGAAAGAAAAGCCATCCGCAAATAGCTAATGACATAATTGTATTGAGAATAGTTAATATGAAAAATGATTTCTTTAAATTTATTGAATTTTAATTTTTACGAGACCCGTGGTGCTTAGATTACTCCCGAATAAATTTTATTTTAAAGGTATTTATATGTATTTTATTTTCAACCATCTTACCTGGCTATTTGATCTAATGAACAGTAAGCAAATATAGCTACCATCTCTAGAATCAATGAAAACTATCATCATCTCCAGCCACTCACCATCCACTGCTGGACGAATGCCTCTTCAATATGCTTCTATAAACTTCTGTTTTGCGCAAATCTCATCTTACTCCATCCATTTTCCTAATTTCATCTACCCATCTTCTTTGCCTTCTTTTCACCCTTTTTACATTCTCTCAGTTACCATTCTAGCACATATTTCGTCCATCTTTCGTTAATCCTTTTAACTACGTGAACCGCCCATTGCCATTTCAATCTCTTAACTCTTTCCACTATATCCACTACTCTTGTCATACTTCTCACTTACAACCCATTTTCTATCTCTCCTCGTTATGCCGAGCATACAGAGTTCCATACTTCTTTGAGTGCATAAGATCTTGGCGTACTCAATGTTCAAGTTTCACATCCATAGTAGCAAAAAACATTGTTTGAGTATCTTTTTTTTTCAGGCAAGTTTGCTTTAAAAACTTTATTTATTATTTATTAGTTTAAATACTACCGTTTATCAGTTAAGTAGTGATGAGATGAATTTGACTTCCATTTTCTACAAATGTGGATGTAATATTGCTGTTGATTTCTGCCATAAATAGAGCGAGGGATCTTCCTCTCTTACACTTTCAAATATCAACAACCTATCCAGATCCTGGTATTTTACTCATTTGTTATATCAGTGCATCCGAAACTCATTCACTCTGCGGCTTCTTAAACCAAATTAAAAAATAAAACCACCCTCCCATAATATTTGAAATTATAAAATCCACTACTAACTTTAATGGTTTTTTTTTATCTATTTTTAATGCCAATATGTAGAATACTTTTTTGATCCAGTTCTTGAACAAGTTTATAATACAAACATACTATGATAGAGTCATATCATAAGAAAATCAATTATAGAATATTAATTGGTTCTCCTAATACGCTAACTAAACTGAAACATTATCATTAATTTTGTTTCCTAAATATGTAGAAATACCACTGTAGGTCGGTTTGAGGAGTGCTGGCTAGTAATGATTTGTTTTTTTTTCAAGCTCGGACGCATTAATCAAATCAGAATGATTGCTAGCAAAAGTTATTATGTGTTTATACTAAACAAGATTGGCTTCAATCAACGTATCACACTTCCAACAACTGGTCGAAGATGACTCGGTTAATTTCGTTACATTTCGTCGATAAATAAACAAATCAGTTCATCATTACAGTTAGAGATAAATGACCGACGGATTGCAGTTATCGGTAAAATTTCCACGTTTACATCCAATCTTGAATGCAGATATCGAACATATGTAATTTTTTTGACGATGACGATCGCTGTCAAAGTTGATTAATTGTAAAACGGCGTGATTAATACGCACCCATGTATACAGTATTAATTTTAAAAGCAATGTCGTATATAATGTATTCGCTACATTAATCAAATCAATTTAATTTTTGACAGTGCAAAAAACGGTAGTATATACTACCGATAATAATTAAAAAGCAGGTGCACATCATTGGATACATCTATATGTATGCGTAGATGACTACGATTGTATGTAATATTTTCACACGTTGTATTTCAAATTTCAACCCCCCACATATGGGATTTTTGCCACCCCCGTCGCTTGTGTTTAAGCGTGGCAAATCGGCGAGTCGCAAAATGCGTTTCGTTTCAAAATTCTTTCAGTGTATCCAATATGGAAAAAAGAAACAATAATGGGTCACCCACGGTGAGGGAGATGTGCTCGTAAATGGGAAGAGAACGTACAAAAGCGTGCCGGCGGAAAGGTGTTAAATCTCAGGTAAATCTATCGCGTGATAAATAACGAACGTGACGCTAACGTGTCGCTTAACGGCATTAGAAAATAACTAAAAATGTTTCAACTTAAAAAGTTACTATCACAGTTAACTGTAAAGGAACGTTATCCACATTGTACGTATGTACATGCATATGAACAAATCGTTTTAAGTACAAATGTTCTGTTTTATATTACTTCATATTCAAAATATGCATCAAATAGTTTTGAATGTGCTTCAATGCGACAATTACGGTCATTGCTAGGACTTATTTGTTTCGTGAAGTTGATTTGGACAATAGATTTAAAATTGGATCATTAAAAATCTGTAAAATTGCATCTTAATTCGTATGTAGATTATATTCTTATATTTATTCACCTAATTTAGTATGTCGAGATTTTTTACATACATAAATAATTAAATCTAGTATGATAAATAATAAAACGTATTCCGCCGGGACATAGCCATAAACAAGGCGATAAAATGAGATGATAGCACAGTTAACCAAAACAGAGAAAGGGAGGAAGATTGTAACTTAATATTACATTTTACGATTAAGATTACTCCACTGTGGTGATATATAATATGTACATACATACATATATTGCGTTTGAATTTTCAACCTTGAATTCTACGTGTTTTAATGTAATATATAGTGCATATGTACATATGTAAAGTCCACAAATGGTACATTTTGGATAGTCGAGAAAATAGACAGGAATACATGGAAAGATAAAAATCAAAATTACATACATATGTATCTACATATGTTCCCAATAGCTTAATTTTGACAATATCTATTGATAAACACAAGAAAAATTATGATGAGTCATTTATTAATGTGTCATCATTGATGACACATGAATAAATCAGTAGGTTTTTGACAATGTTATCAGTAAAGAGCGGACCCAGAGCGCGCTGTTCATTGTTCACATGTCGTAAATGCATTGTTCACATGTCATAAATGCATTGTTAAAGGTTTGCCGAACCTTTTTTACAAAGCATTTACAATAATGGAACAATAGACGGCGCGCTTCCGGTCCTACCTCTAGTTATCAGTAGAGGTAGAATAGCCAAGGTGCCGCTCATTGTTCCATTGTTGTAAATCCTTTGTATAAAAGGTTCGGCAAACCTTTAACAATGTATTTACAACATTTGAACAATACGCGGCACCCTCTGGGTCCGGGCTTTAGTTATCAGGAAACGGCTTAATTTTTTTTTACTAAAACGCAAATATAAGCTTTTATTTCATATATCCAAACTTAACTTATCGGCCTTTCCAAAAATTGGCATAAAAAGCGATGTGCCAAAAATGATTTCCAAAAATTTTTGTGCTAATTTTACTTTATCTCTTATTCGCTGGTTTTGAAATTAAGCTCATAGTCGTAAACAAAGATCGGCGTTAGAAGGATGCTTTTCAAATAACAATAGAGCGCTCTATTGGTGTTCAAAGCAAGAGAGCAAAAAAGCATGGTTTGTCTAAAAAAATGACAATAGTGAACCATTTTTTGTGCGAAAAGCATCCATCGACCGCCTAAGACTGGTCATGAGTAGACCTCGGATTTTGATTAGAGCAGTATCCTTTTGGGGTGGGTCAAGTTGCCAATAGGCCGTACTGGTAACATAAAAATATATACATTAAATAGTATCTAAAAGCTAGCGGATATATTATATAATATAACAATTTTTATCTAGCTCTATCAACGTAAACATGTATTTTGATAAAATTACTATATTTTTACTAACCTCTTCTTAGTTCATTTATTTTTAATGAATGAATTAATTAATCTAAAGAAAATATTAAACGCTAATATTTGATTTGGTACTTAAAATAATTAGATACAATCAATATTATCGTTCACTACTTGTAGAAAAACTGTAAATATAAAGCAAATGCCCAGTTCGACCTCGGAAAGTCTGAAGTGATCATTCTTTCAATCATGCCCTAATTACCATCCAACCCTTAAAGTGCAGACACAGACTAATACGCGGCTCGTATTATTTTTAGATAGTTTTGCACATGTAAAAAACGCTAGCACGCCTGATCTATACTGTCGCAATTCAGGGCAAAACTAACCCCCTGTAATGTTATAGGTAGTCTTCGGCGGTGGAGCGTGCTTTTGGAACAAAAAATGGGAGTGTAGAGGATATTTTCCAGGAAAGAGGGCAAACTACGAAGCTAGAGAGCAAAAAAAATATAACCATGAAATATGAACAAATATCACCATGAAATATGAAAAAAAAATAACACAAATAAAAATGAACAATGATGCCCAGGGTCGCGCCGATGCTTAGTTATAGATGATATTTTATCCTTGTGTTGATGTAGGGTTGACAGTGATCGATTACGGTAAATCCCATATTTTTAGAAATACAGGTGAAACTTGTCGAAATAATAAGATTGTACGAATTAACAATGATATGAAGATACTCCCATCACAGCTGGAAACCACGAGCACGACCCACACCGTACGATTCTATGTGCTTTTACCATTACCTACTCATTTGAAACAGATTCAAATAACATTAATAAACGGCGAATGGTAATATGCATGCTGAATTTTGATATTCTAAATGGTATTGATATTATATATTTTATCCGCTTACCGCTTATAATGTTATGTTATGTACATGATTTTCATTTACGTAAAAATTCATCCATAAATCGACTAATTCAAACAAAATAAATCCTCGTAATAATATGAAATGAACGCCGATACCCGAAATGAGCCTTCAAAATAAATCCCTATTGATAAAAAAAAAACGCGTCGATGCAGCTCGCTGTTTCGGGCGTGGCTTCCAAAATATGATACAAACAATCGACGAAAAAAAAATGTCATAAAATCGGATTAGTCGTTCACATTTCAATCCATCTTTCGATCCGATCGGAGGTGGCAAATGGCCGTATTCGGCGTTAACGACGACCGTTTACAACTGAACGCCATATGGTGCAAGCGGTCAATATCGAAACGTTCATCAATCACGTGACTTTTTGTAAACATGCGCACATACGGAAGGACGGACGGACACATAGTAGTAAAAACTGATATAATTAACACGTCAATTAGGGCCGTCGTTACGCTCTCGTGGACCGATCACGTAATTCTTACATTAGCTATGCGAATCGTCTGTGGACACTAGACTCGTTAACCCTATCGTTGCGACAACTAGAGTCGTTTTACATGTTTAAATTATTCAATCTCGTATCTGAGATTTCGAGCGTTCGCCACGCACGAGGACAGATTCGTTCGATCGATTGTATTTAATTAAGAAATATTTTCAGGTCGTGATTCGGCGATCACGCGTTCGAGAGACGCGCCTTCGTAAAGCTGTCCCTATTTGGTGGGGAGAGAAAGAGGCTGCGTTCGAATTAAAGCGTATCGAAGAGTGCTAAATCTGGGCGGGCGAGATGAATGACACAAAAAAAAGGAATAAATATTTCAGACCCTTATCTCAGGTCTAAAACCGTTGGTTCTGGTTTTTAACGCGTGTTCTTGTTCGGCTGTATTTTTGTAGTCAACGCTTTCGACTCTGTTTCTGATACGCATACACACATATTTTATTTGAATTCTTAAGTCTCTTTTGAAATGGTTCGCGATCCCTGGCGTCGGAACTTAACAAATGTTTTCTTGGTTCCAGACAAAATCAAATGCGTGTCGAATAGTCTTCTGGGGTGGTAAGCGGCCAACAATTGCAGAAATTCTTGTTCATTTAAAATATTTTTTTGTAACCCTCGCACGACTTGGATATACACAAAAGGTCATTCAACACACAATGTCTCGTATGAAATAAATACAATGCTGTTTATGTGTAAGCAAATTTCGTTGTAAATAACTAAATGAGATTGTATGTCAGTCTTGCAAACTTAACATGGAGATATTTTAAACTTATTTATTATTCTACATTACAACCAAGAGATTTCATTTATTATTATTTTACATTTACAATCAAAGATTTAAATTTTAATTATAGTAACGCTAAATAGATGTATAGAATATTTCATAAATTAAATGCTGTTTGTAATTACATACATATGTAATGTGACTAATTTTCTATCTATTTTTTTTTAAATCAGAACTATAAAGACTTCATATCTAACAAAAACATGTTTTCATCAGCTTTTTTGAACACTTCCGCTGAACACTGAAGGATGGTTTATTGCTACAATTTACAATTGTTTTGACGAGTGGCCGAAGTCGAATCACAACTAAATTAAAGCTAGGGATTAGGGCAAATGGTCTTGCTATTACTAATTCCGAAGATAAACCATTTGACGAGTTATTTTGCTGTCTTGCTTAAAACACGGAGGTCTATTGTTATTTTAAATTGCCCCGACGACGTCCAGTCATGATTAGTCATTGACGGTGGATGAGTTATTTTTTCACAAAAATGGTTCACTATTGTTAATTTCTTAGAAATGTTTAGAAAAACCATGTTTTTTTGTTCTCCATGTATATTGTCATTATTATTAGTGGTATATTGAAATTATATGGCTGAACATACTACGAGCGTTGCATCTCCACCTGACTTGAGCTAAAGTGAGATGCTGGAAAGGCTCCCTCTACCATTCTGGAGAATTATCTCATAATCCTAACCTGTTTCTTGGCTAGAATGTATGTGGATTTTGTGTAAGTTTTACTGTACTATATAATGCTTTTTTGTATTTATACAAGAATTTAAACGCTGTATGCGGGTTAAAATTTGTTTTGATTAGGATGTATTGTTTTGTTTATTGCTTTTTCAATGCAGTTTAGACAATTGTGATATTACATTACACCACAGTTTTTTCTAAACATTCAAAGGTTGATCGATGTATGATTTTTTTATACAGTTTTTTTGGTGTAGATATAGTGGTGTTGGTGTATGAAACCCAGAGGGAGTTGCAGGGTTGACAGCGATACCGTGTCAGTGGAGCGCGAGCAGGCATTGTCGTTTGTTTTGAAAAGGAAATGCGTGCCGAATCGTTGGCGATTCGATCTGCTCAAAAAGCAAAGAGCATCGTTACCGCACCTTGTGTCGTTAGCGAATTCTCAAACTGGGGTGCGCCACCGCTCAACATCGTCCAAAAATAAATATCAAGTTCAACACCAAATCGGATGATAAGGGTTGAATCCTTTCGAAGATTCAACTTCGAAAACAAATAAAACCCCGATCGAAACAAACTCATTACACGGACAGATTTGCACGGTGCGAGGAAAAGTTTGAGAACTAGCGCGAAAATAAATCTGCCCGCAGTTCGGCGTGTCCTTATGAGAAATGCACTTTTCAATTTTGAAAATTCAGCTGTCGGGAGCAGATCGAATCGCCCGATTCACAAATTTTATTTTCAACCCCCACGAGCATTTACAAAAGCTGTTTCTTTATTTTTCGCACGTGTGATTGACGCGCATGTGTGACAGATGATGAATCAAATTTAAGTCGGCCGTTGCTAAAATACGTTTTCTTACTTAATTTCGTTCCCATTGAGTATCAGAATAATTTTTCCAGCATCAAATAAGGGAGAAAAGTGGGAAAGTGGGAGGATGGGTAGAAATTCAATTGTCCTCTTTTCGAGCGAGCTTTTCTCCCTAGCACTGACATTCAAATTACTGACAACGATCTAACCGAGTTGAGCTTTTTTTTCTCTGCGACAGAAGCCCCGTTAAAGTATATGTATGTATATACTATACATATACTACGCCCGTATTATGAAAGCTTTTATTGTTTCGGACGTAACGTTAATTTCACCCACGCTGGGAAAATGGGAAGGAAATGAGGGGATGGGGAGGGCGAAACCCCATACAATAACGAAATGACGTTACCTTTTCAATTTGCGCAAACAATGAACTTTTAATACGTACATACGTTAAATTACATTACTTGAAATAGCACAATTATGGGTAGAAATTCACATTGAAAATTCGAACTCGAAATTTAAATTAATACTTTTAAATAAATAATTTTAATTATTTCGTTTTTTTGATGTACATATGTACATATATACATGTTTGTATATATTATGTATATTAATTATACGATTATTATATCAGTGAAAACTTATTAGTTATTAGTTATTACTAGAGGTAGGATAGTCACAGTGCTATCCATTGTTCGGCAAACCTTTAACAATGCATTTACAACCTTTGAACAATACACGGCCCCCTCAGGCTCCGGTGACTAGTTATTACTAATAAGTTTTCACTGATATAATAAGTCGTCCTGTCGCTCGAAAGTCGCAATCGGTGTTTGTATAATGGAAGCGATTTTACAGAAAAAAATTTTTTTTTTTCATGTTCCCAAAATTATTTTGAAAATAAAAACCGTTAAGAACTTCCTCGAGTATATTCCTTTAATTTGAATACAAATAATGGCAGACGATACATTAGCGTATATTAATGTATCGGCAAAGTATGAAAACGATCGGATAAGACATAAGAGATATAGGGAGGTTTGTAAAAATTACGAATTTTAAGAAATGTGAGTACAAAATTTCCTTCTTTGACGTAAAACATGACATTTTGCGTTTAAATTGGTCATTTTAGTCTCCTTATATTTCATATATTTAATTTGGTCGTTTTTTTTTCACGAAAGTGTAAATAACTACTTGTTTTTAAATTTTATTTTAAATTTCAAAGCTTAAACACCGGGTTTCGTTTCTTAAACTGGCAATAATAAAATGAGCACAAGATGAATTGCGATGTCAAATTACTATTACTATTAGAATATTTCCCCCACTCATCGCTTACTGAAATGATAGGGCATGAAGCTAAAGATCCAAAATCTTGATATTTGAAATGATTTTTAATAACAGATTAAAATTACTTAAAAAAACTATTAAAAATTGAGTCATGGTGTACATACATACGAAGAATTTAACCGTTCTTACTAAACTGAAATTCGGATATAAAATATTTTTTTATTTAATGTATCAAATAAGTTTGCCGGCATGCAAATACACTACTATGCGCATAAAGTATATTTTTGTTGAAGTTAGCTAGTACGGTGAGGGACACTTTTAAGGTCTCGGCTCCCCTATGAAAATTCCCGGATTGGGGAATTCGGGCACTCCGTAGAGACAATCCCGGGAGACACACGGCTTTTAATATTGTCCATGATAAATCACAAGTGTCCCGTGGCCTGGGCAATATACCCAAGCCGAACTATGTGACACTACTCTTTACGTTAAGGGTGGGGTATCGGGGGAGTGGGGAGTAGGAGGGTTACGAAGCTCGCATCAGTCTTGAGAGGAATCTCTTAATAATTAACAACGTCGTACATGTTTGGATAATTATAAGATGTTAATAACAGGCGGTACAGGTGATATAACCTTTACTCTGCGAGTAATTCGCTTTAAACCACGACAGGCTGAAATTGGATGCGTGTATCTATGTATATATGTACATACGTATAATGACTTGTAGGCAAAATTGATTACACATCATATCAAATTGAAAAAAATTGAGAAACTATTACCAGTATAATATGTACTATAAATTCCCGCATTATTTTATAGAATTTTCTTGAGTACTCAACATATTACGATTATTATAAGCATTAAACGTAATTATCGCATAAAACACTAAATTACATGGTTTTTATAAAGTTTCATTTTTCATCCCTTGAGTACTGGAAAAAAACGAAATATTTACATACATATACGCACACTATAATTTTCATGAATGTTGATTGATTGATATGCAAACAGATATCGAACTTATGTATGTATAAAGCTTATATTACTGGTAAGAGCGCATTCAAAAGTGCAGCACGGTACGTCTAGATATACTCCAGCTGTGATGAGTGTCTTTATGTCATTGTTAATTCGAACGATCTTATTATTTTGACAAGCTTCACCTACATTTCTTTATATATGGGAATCACCATTATCGATCACTGTCAAACCTATGTCAATACAGGGATAAACTATCACCGAAAACACTCTAGGTTTAGGAAGAGAGTTTTGCGAAGGATCGCGACGGTACATACTAGGCAACCCAGCATTTTGCATGGGCAAAACCATCTAAAAAACATGCCTACACCTTCTCTTGTTAATGGTTCCAAGTCTTTATAAATTACGATGAGGTGGGGAGGGATCAACGCAAATTTTTATAGGATATTGTACTATCAAAACCAACTCGATCAACAAAATCGTCAATTTAAATAGAATCATCTAAAAATTTGACCAATGTTCAAAAAGCACCGATGTTCTACCGCACTTTTGAGTGTCTCTGAGAAATCACTACGTGATTTTCCTACTGATTTATCTACAAACGAATCTTTACATGAATGGCCATATTCAGTGGTTCAGGCTTGCCGTACTGCGCAACCGGTTGTCACTTCTTATTTTAAAGTAGCAACTAAAGTACATAAGGAGTCGCAATCAAAAAATCGTATTATGTAACAATTTCGAGTATTTATTTATTTAGCAATATTATTAGCCATCAGTATGGCTCGGTGGTTGCCTTTATGTTAAGCACCAATACCATGTTTGATCCTGTGCTAATCTTTAATGCTGTTGATCAGACTTGGATTTTTGTGACTCCGAGTCATTGAAGTTCCCATTCTACTTCAATGCTCCAAGTAGATCGTTTCCTATCACAGCTTGCCAATTTATCTGATTTCATTGTTGAAACGGTCCTCCATCAAATTGGCAAAAACAATCCTACCCGCTATGTCACAGATGTCTGAATTTGATTTATGTACAATATGTAAACATTTATGTACAAGTCTAAATCCATGGATTAATTAATTAATTAAATAAATTTTAATTCTGTGTTCTTCAGTCTTTCGAAATACAGCGATTTATGTAATAAAAATTCCTGCAATGTTTGTAATTGGCTAAGAAAGCGAATTGGGTTTACCTGTTTGGTATATTGTATGTATAACTTATATATGTAAATAAATAAATAAATTATTGAAATATAAATATATATACGTACATACATATATAATATTTGAAGCGATTTAACTTTTCGTTCCGGCAGTTCCCACAGGGTGATTATTGTGAGCGATTTGTACCCGTTTGCGGTCCTCCCATTTCGGAATTGGGTCGTCAAAGTGTTTGCGCACGCCGAAGTGCGACCTGAATAAATAATATAGCCGTGTAATGGGATTATTGCGTAGGTTTTGATACAAATCGGGCGCACCGGATGAAACAGGTTAATAATAAAATAAATACTCGGGCGCGTGTAAACAAAGTCTTCCCAGTTGGTTTGCATTGTGTCCTCGCCAAATAGACACCGCTTCAGGTATACAAATACTCTGATAAAGTTGGCCCGAAATATCTCAAACCTTCGGTGTGTGCAATAAACACTGAATATTTTGTAAAAACAGTCGTAGCCGTGACTCAATTTTTTTTTACCTGTCGAAAAATTGGGTCTACGTGACGAGACAGAATGTTAAATGACAGAAAACGCAAATATCGGAAGGCAAAGATCGAAAATCGAAAGATTCTGCGCGCGCACATTAACACGGGAGGAAAAGCCTGTTCCTCTTGTTCCTGTTGTATCCTGTTTGCGCAAATTGAGTGATTATGTACGTGAGTATGTACCGTTTACCATGCACCAATTTTTTGATCTTTCGACTTAAGATATTTCGATTTTCGATCTTTGCCTTCCGACATTTGCGTTTTCTGTCATTTAACATTCTGTCTCGTCACGGAGACCGCGAAAAATTGTATGTAGTGAATGTCTCTATGCTGCTCCATACTAATAGTTACTTTAAAATAAATATTTCATTTAATTACATATACATATGCAGCCTGATAAAATCGTCGCCGTTCCACATTATCTGATGTGATTCTAATTTTAGCTTCCCCATTTACGGAATTAAGAACAAAAACAGGGATCTGGCATGTCTCGAAATAATTGAACGAACTGAATTGATTGAACACTGAACTTATGTAACTCGAAATAATTGAACGAATTGAATTGACATGTATTCTCACAGCACATAATGGATTAACTATTTTACCGAAAATTGCTATTAAATTGGTGTTCAAATTTGGAAACATATGTATGTATGTATGTATATTAAAATGCAGCAGGGATTTATCTAACGACGGTGTATTTTATACCACAATCCGCATTTATTGAAAAGTAATATATTTTCTTCTCATGGAAAAGTTTAAATGTATCAATGTAATAAATTTGGTTCATTCATGCATATTTGTTTAATATTTTATGTTCAATATGTGATATTAAAAAAAATAATAAAATAAAATTTGCAAAAGTAACATGTTATTGTGGAACATATGAAATTTAAAAGAATTTAAGCTAATAAAAATCTCGTAAAAAATACATAAAATTATATTTAAAAAATATTTATCATTCCATTTAATTTTGGATTTTAAACTTTTACGTAATAATATAATCAAAATATATTATTACGTAATATATATTTCAAATAAAAGTTTTTCTGGCTTTTGTTAATCGATATGGAAGAATTGATTACATTTTTTTCAATATTCAATACTTGCAATATTTCGTCAGCAATGTCGTTTCAGCATTATTTTATTAAAATACAATTTCAAGAAACCATTTGTACCGACGACATTTTATTTTTTAGAAAGTTTAATTCGTCAATCGTTGATATTCGACAGTCGACTTCCTAGGTTCCTCGTAAATTATAATATTTTTTAGTTTGTATTGATTTTTCGAGTAGAAAAATTAAGTTGAATATAAAATGTTTAAGTTCAAAAAAAGGCAATTTTTAAAAATTAATTTATAATAATAAAAAAAAAAACGAATTCGTCTCTAAGCACTCTTGGATATGGCGCCACTAGGCATGTGCTTAGTCTGCTGCCCCTTTGAGCCAGCCCTGCGTGTATTACACATATACATATATGTAATGTATAAAATATATGTACATACTATATATGAGGAAAAAACTTTAATCACATTGGACCTTTTACGATATTTATTAAAAGAACTATACAATTTTTTATATTACAAGCGAATTAAAAAATAAAAATGAGATTGGGAGACGCTTTAGCATTTGTGTGTTTTTCAAACAATCTGAACTGCGTTTTATTTGTTTTGGCTTATGAATAATTATGAGTCGCCTGGCGGGACATGGGGGGGTTAAAGGAGCCCGCATGTGTCCTTTTATGGCCGTGATCCAGTCGACAAAATTGTGACATAATTCAAAACTAACTACCAGCATACGAATGTTTTCAATATTTTTCGATATTTTTGTGTAGATATGTCTTCAACGGGGGGTCAGCCGTAAAAATGTGTTCGGATCCGGTATGAATTTTATAAGATTTCACAGCGATTCGATCGATTGATGCACTAAATGTCAAGCTACACAACTAATACACACATACATATATGTACAGGCGTTCAAATTAATGAATTATACATATATACTATATCGTACATATTGTATTTGGACACGTATACATTGTCAAAACTTAAATGTAACCGGTTTATCTTTACGACACGTCAAGTGTGCATAGGCTCTCTACACAACTTAGTAATGTGACATATAAGTTAAAAACATTGAAAAGCAAATATTCCATTTAACTTTTAAATTACGAGATAAAGATAAGATTTTTTCCTCGTACTGAAATTAACGTTGTGTCTACATTTCCGAAAATTTTATTTTGTTAATTCCGGAAAAAAATGTTGGTATTACAAAAAAACCCATAATTTGTGAATATTTTTATTAAAACAGTTCCGTTTCTATGAACGGACGATGTGCATATTTTAAATTTTCATATGAAATAAATAAATTTTAAATATTTTAAATTTCCATACCTATGTACTTGCTCCATCCATTCATCGGTTTAACCCATTATTATTTTACCTGAGTCGCAAGCAGAGTCGTCTACTTCACTCCCACTATGTCAACATCGTTCGGAGCGGATAAGAGCTTAAGTGCTTCCGCGGAAATTTCACGGGATTAATATTAATACATTTCGTTTAAACACTCGAAAAATTCGCATTTCGAATAGCGGATCTCGAAAAATCATCTGCGAATCTACGCATCGAGTTTTGGCGATCTTATTCCTCGCCGGGCGTATTAAAAAGGCATAAAATTACCCGCATCATAATGAGATTTTATTCAAGATTAAATACATCAATACAGATTATACGCTCCCAGATCGAATGGTGAAATACCATTGCGCAATCGTCTCTTGTGTTGATTTTTTTTATTGACCTTATAGTACGAACCACCCGCTGATATTTAATTCGTTCATGACGATCGTTTTAAAACGTAAATTTAATTTATTGGCAAGGAAATGCGGTCAAAGGAAACGATTTTTTTTTTGTTTTTACGAAGCAAATATTGAGCAAAGATAAGAAGCAATCGGGCATGTTAAGAACGTTTCCGTCCTTAATTTACATTTGCGTAGTTTGTTGTTTGATGTTCCGCGTAGACTTTTTTCCAGATAAAACTGAGTCACCGCTTGAAGAATATCAGCGTGTTCTAAGCTTATTAATTATTATTATATACTAGTTTTGTGCCCGTTGATATATCATCAGGTGATTATGTAAAGGAATCGACACACGAATTGCGGTCAATTCGTATCGTCACCCCTCGTGCTGCCTCCTCATTCCACCCCCGCATACTCACCCAGCCGTCCACAGACAAATGAGCATGTGTATGTATGGCTTCGTGTGTATGAGTATTCTTGTCGGTGTATGGTATTCCCGGCACGATCTCCTTAATTTATATGAACTTTTTTATAATTGTAATATTTCTTTTTTGAATTAATTAATTTAAATTAATTCCATTTTATATATGTATATGCATAAACCATAACCAAATGATATATAATTGGTTTGGTGATATTTTTTTTAGCAAACAAAACACAATAAAACCACGTTTTAGTCACTGGAGCGGAGAGTAATCAATCTTTACTAAGTATGACCCACTGAATTTGAACATGACAATGATTTTCTCGTATATGAAATATGAGCGTTTAAATAAAGGAGGTAAGTAAAAATACGCATTTTTACAGATTTTTTACTAACCACTTCTTAGTTTGCGAACGATTTTTAGCTTTTGCAGTCTCTAACTCAAAATCTAGTACTGCTGTGCCAAAAGCAAGTATTGGGATTAATAGTAAGTTGTTTTTTTTTTATTAATTGTGATATTTTATTGCTTTAAAATATTCATAATAAATTATCTAGCTAATTTTAAAAGTCAAAAATATACTTTTTTTCACAACATTATTTAGGTCATTTTTTTAGTGTAATCAATCGTTACATGACAAATAAAACCAGTTATATGTGTGTATATATGTTTATGTACATCTTTTTGAATAAATTTAACATTAAAACGTGAGACATTTTATATATATGAATACAAAAGAGTTAATATTTGTATTATAGTCATATTTTATATATAATGTAATACCACAGAAACGGGGAATAAAACTTCAAAGGATCAAATCTTCAGGCGTATAAAGGGCTTGGGTGCGTAATAATAAATTATACGCATAAATGAAAATCAATATTTAGAAACGACATTTGAATATATTGATTCGAGCATACATAGGTAGGATAAAAGCGTTTGAAGTGAAAGATTTGTATATATTGTACATATGTATGTATATACATATGTGTGTATGTAGTTACTAAATAATGTTGACATGCTTACTTAAATTGTAATAAGTCATTGAAAGGCAATAATTTATCTTTGAATTTCGATGTCTTTGATTCGCTAGACGATGATATTCATAAACATCGCGAGATTCTATCCGTTCAAGAATCTACGAGCGTGTGCGCACGTACCAAATTTACGTTCGTTGTTCGTATTAAAATTTTTGAGTCGTTCCGGGATTCGATTACGTATTCAGTAGGATGATGATGAGGGACCTCTGCAGACGACACCGGCTTCGATTCCGGGAATAATGAAATTATCAACTGGGCCGGCAACAATGGCCGCGTTGCCGAGCTGAATAACAACCGGGCTCAGACGCCAAAAGACGTCCGTTAATTACGCCACGGGACACAATCAATTTAACGGATTATCATATGAATACAAATCGAAGGGCTTTGTGCCGCTGCCGAAACCCTTGTGACGACCCTGGATACGTGCTGGGATAAACTAGGATAGATGGGTACTGGGTCAAGACTGTTGGCGTTCCCCAGCCACCTCACACTCTCAACTCGCTATTATTGTGTTTTGGCTTCCATTGAATCGAGTATTATTTAAGACCAATACATTCAAGCATTTTGATGTATTCAATCCACCATTCATTAACAATGCTTAAAACATCTAGATTGAAATTGAAAATATGTATACACAAAAATTGAGTTCCAGTTTGATACACTGAATGGTTTCGAAGATTAAGACTTCAAAACTCAATAGTAAAAGTACTACTTTCAGTTGATATAATAATATTATTGTATGAAATTCATCATATCTATTACATGTGAAAAAGTTTCAGCCCAATCCGTTGAGCAGTTTAAAAATAATTGAATACAAAGTAATATAAGAAAATAAAAATTTGAAAAAAATTAACGTCTTGTCGATAAGAATTTCAGTAACCGATACTAAGTTTCGGTTCGATAGGACTAACGGTGTTCAAAAAATCCCCAAAATACACAGACACACACACACAGACACACACATTTTTTCTAGATCATGAAAACGTGATCAGTAATCGATTCTGAGTTCAAATCAGTCAAAATATCGAGTTCGAATTTTCGCATGATCACAAAACTTCATCTATTGTTACTACGTATATAGATAAAGTAAAAAACAGGAGACCTATAAGGAGACATACCACTTCCGGTTGACTTTAAATTTTGGAAAAAATTCAGTGTTCAAGTCAGACAAAATATAACGGTAGTCTTTTATTATGATCACAAAACTTCATCTATTGTTGAAGATGATGCATAGTTAGATAAAATAATTAAAAAAACCATTAATTGTAAATTTGTTAATTTGGCGAATTTCAATAAACAAAGTGTTTTACTATTCAAATAAGAACATTTAATTGTTTCATATATGTACTATGAATAGACATATGTATGTACGTATGTATGTACATAGTTCAATCCGAATTGAAAAATTGTTCTTGAGACAACATCTTAATATATATATATATTATATTTATATGTACTATTAATAATTAGTATTTTATTTATTCATACATTATTTTAGTACGAAAATTAAAGGTCTAAACAATATTATATATTGAATCTATGTACATACATGTGTATTAGCTAAGGATGCCAAAGGTTGATTAAGAATATAATATATGTATAATATGTATATTTAGATATGTTTTTCATGTTTTGGGTAAACTTATATATTAAGTTAAATCAAACATACAAACATCCATTCATAGGAAATACTCATTTTTATAATAATCAAAGAAAAAGCAGTCCGCGTCCAATACCGAAACCAGTCATTGATATTTTTGAAATTTATGACTTTAAATATCGGTTGAATATTCGACCCAAGTGAAAATATAGGTGTAAATCAAAACGAAGAACAGTTACACCAATATCTGTCGGCAGCCGTAAAAGCCGTCATAAAACATTGGAAAGTGCATCCAGTACCTAGCCGAAAATATACGACTGCAATTTAGCGTATTTTTCTAAATGAAGTTGGTAAACCAAAACATCAGAAAAAATGCCCAAAGATATGCTTTCAAACAGATCGGCTCGTTTTGACAAAAGCTCGCTAAACACAATGGGGTGACGGCTTATGTTTTTACCAAGTTGTCGGCGATTTTACAACTTAATGGCGGACCGACAATTTCACTCGAGTTTCGACCCTTTTGCTCGGCCGCCAATAAACAGAGGCAAATCCAGTTTATGACCACTTAGGGTAACCACGCTTTATATGAAAAATTTCCGAGCTGGAAGTAAAGCCAGCGATTATGTTATTGCGCTGGATGCGCGTACATCCCTACAACAAAAATCCAGATTACAAAAAAAAAAAATACGTTTGTATATACATACATAGCTACATAGCTTCTCATTTACATACTTATTTAAAAATATATAAACTAAATGTCATTGTATTTTCGTAAGTAATCGATATCAAAAATAATATTTTTCATTTCAAAGATTTGTGATTGTTATAAAGCTGTGTATAATAATGGGAAAATTTCCAAAATTTGGCATAAAATTAAATTTATGGGCTAAGTTATTGAGGTTGGAATTTTTATAATGTATTATACGGTGAAAAATGTGCCTCAAACGCGCAGAACCGTTTGGTCACCCGAGTTGAAACCTCTCGATTTTTTTTTAAATAAGTCAACAAAAGCCGGTAGTCGAAGCAGATAGTTTTAATTTATGGAACGATATTTGTCTTCATATAAACGTCTTTCCTTCTCATTGTAATAAAAATTCTTTTCAAAAATCTTCAAAGCTGACCGAACGAAGTTATTGTTTGCAACTACCCATTTAGGTATCCCTCCCTTTTATTTTAACATTTGAAAACGTGATAAGAGAATGGGACTGGGGATAGGATGGAAAAATAGTTCAAGTTGGTAGCAAACAATTACCCTTGGCAATACGATTATATTTATTTATAAAATAATATTTATTTTAAAATATTTCGGAGATGCGGCATAGCCAATGGACACAAGAAGTTTATCAATAATAATAACTAATAAGTAATAACAAATATATATATATATATATATATATATATATATATATATATATATATATATATATATATATATATATATATATATAAAATGAAAATAAAAAAATACAATAAGAATAAACCGAAAAAGAAGAATTACAAAAACCAATCAATTTTTAGGTTTCCATCAAACTTATTTTGAAGAGGTTTAGGTGACTAATTTATTTGGTGGACTATTCCAAATTTTAACTACTTACATACTCTATTTGAAAATAAGGAATCTTTACTTTTTTTTTGTAAGAAACGTCTTTTTTGAGTCTGTGAATTGCTTTTGTTAAACGTTAGAAGGTTAATCATGGGACAATTGTAGTGTTATTTATAACTTTGTAAACTTCATATAATATGAAAGAGATTGAAATTCATATTTGGGCCCTTTCATTGCAATTTTTTTTAAATAAGGTTCCGAATAGTATTTGCAAATTCCAATTTATGTCTTCAGGTATAAACACAGATTACCTAAACACAATCTGCTTTAGGTCACAATCGACTTTAGAGAGCCTTTAATTAATATTATGTATTAGATGTATTATAACTCATACTTTATGAGCATTTATATGAATAGTAAATAGGTTTTTGAGCTCTTTTTCCTATTATGTTGTACATTAACATTAGAATAATATAATACTATGACTACTAACAAAATTAAAATAAAATTGTAAAATAGAAAATGATCAGTAGATCAATAGCTATTAAAATAGATATAACATGTATTGTGAACATAATTTAGTAACAATCAAAAGCATTTAAAAATAAAAAAATGGTCTAATATATGTAGTACGTTTATTTCTGTATTTTTTTTAATATTGTATAAATGAAATACGTTAGGATTTTATGTGGGTGGATTTGTATAATATAACTCAAAATGAAATGGTCTGTTTATTGCGCTACTCCTACTATACATATATTGGATAAAATTTGTGCTTAAAAATATTAATAACAGCCTCTACTCACGAAAGCTCGCCACCATTAAAAATTAATTTCAAAAAATAAAATTTAGCATTTAACCTAATAAAATGTATGATTCCATTTACGAAGTGCGCAAGAAATATATAATAATCACAGCGTGATTTGATAATTAAATTATATAATTTGCGTCAAATGAATTTGAATTAAGCGTACGTTTACTACCCGATTAAACCTTAATATAATATAATATAGTAACTACAACATATACGTATAAGTGTAGTATCAATTCAATTTAAGCTTGTAAATTTGATTTAACCTTATCGTCCAGGGTAGACGGTTTTGCGTGGCAAATCTGACGTTTTAGCTTGTCTCCACAATGTGCGTTACGTTGAGATATTTAACATCGATACGAGCCTTACACAATATAAACTTGATTGATTATTGTAATATGCTTATTATTCGACAGTTAACTCAGATTAAATTACTGTAATCAACGGCTGAAAATAAACGTAGCAAATTGCGAAAATTACAACTGTCGATCGCGGCACGAGCTACGAATCTACGACACAGTAAGAAAAAAAGTTTGTTTTTTTTTCTTTATTCGACAAGGAAAGGATATGGTCGAGCCTTGTTTGGGGCAAGTTCGCAAGTGGCACGCGAGATAAAGCGAGCTGGCACGCTACGTAAACAAAGGGTAATAAATGGTATGTACGAGTATTATTACCGGCGCCACTATTACCACCCCCGTCGCATTTTTAAAACATGCAAAACGTTTATTTGACAGTTTTATTATTGCTTTGGCACTGCCAACTGTCGAGCGGGATGTAATCGGCAGATGAAAACCACTTAAAATTAGTGCACGTAAATGAGAGATGACTAAATAATAAATCGGAATGGTATGCGAAAGTGAAAAGAATTAAATTGAACTAGTTAAAATTTTATGATAATATAAAACGTTTTCACGAAATGTTATAATTACTTTATTTTTCCATTATGCGTTTAAGTGCTTTTTAATGTTTTTTTTATACATACAAAAAGATTTCAATCAATTCAAAAGCATGCATTCAAGAAAATATCGTTCGAATAATATAATACGTGTAATTCAGAATAACTCTATTAAACTTCAAAGCGAAATTTGGGCATGTGTTGTTGATGTCCCGGAAGCATCTGCAGCGCGAGAACGTGCATATCTTAGCATGCTCTTATTGCACGTATATCGGTTTTTTATTGGAAAAATGCGATAAAACATTGAGAAAGTGTCCAGTCAGGTGAATTTGTAAGGCGCGTTTTACCCCGCAATAAAAACTCCATTAGCCGCTCGGCTGCAGGCTAATGCATATTAAACGAACTGGTCTGCATCATAACAGAGCAGCTCGGATGCTGCCATTAAGGTCGGTGTACACACACGAAACCTTTCAGATATAGTCAACTTGTTGTTCGTTTGTGAGAGAAGACGTACGCCTACTGTCCATTTGCTGACATCTCATAACAATCATATAATGTCTGTATCTTCATTCTGTCATGTTGCATCATGATGTGCAATGGTCGAACTTGTACACCGTTCAGATTAACGTCGTTTTGTTTGATCGATAAAGAAACTTATGTAGTTTTTAGTTACAACTTGGGCTACTTGTTAAGCACGCGATTTAAATGCAGTGCACAAATCTATACAAGAATTTCTTGATTGGTTTTTAATTTGCGAGGAGAGGTTGGCGAAGCCTGCTCTTATGTACGGTGAGGTAAATCGATTATTCCATAAAAGGGAAAAGTCGACAAGAGTTCGAAATATCGACTTGAAACAGTTTCCTTTCGCCTTTGCTGCTATTAACTGCATACATATACGAAGGAAATGGATGTCGCCAGGGCAGAAATTCCTAACAGATGCCGTTATCATTTAATTAACATTTCAGTATACCTATGTATGTAGTTGTATTTCTTCAAAGCAATTGAAATTAGATAAATAATAACATCACGTTATTATAATTAAAAAACTGATTTATTAGTATGAACCAAAATATAATAAGAGCAAATATTTGCAATTGTAAAATCATAATCATTCTTTTCGCAAGTGTCATAAATTAAATGACTAATTTTGCACGTTATATCGCCATTAACCCAAGTGAAACTTCACTATATGAATATTGTAGTTTAAAAATAGGCACACTGGACTGAAAACTATAAGATTTTTTTTTTATATTTGAAGCCCCATTCTATATCTTCATACATATGTATGAGCTGTTATATTTGAAAGCGGCGGAAGTTCAATTTTCAGTTCCAAAATCACTACTTCTGTTTGACTCAATTCTCAAATTGTTATCACGTTTTTTTAATTCAATATGTCCAGAATCTCGGAAGAGCACAATAAAACACACAAATAAAAAAGCACAATACAGGCTACCAATATTTTTAAATATTGTTGAACGCAAAACATTATATTTAAGGTTTTGCGAAATATTTCACGATATGAAGAAAAGTAGACGTATGCTACTTTTAAATACAACGGCTCTTATGTTGGTGCAAAAAATAAAATAAAAATATCATTAATATGATTATATTGCATATGTATATTTATGCAAGAGTAGAAAAAATAAGGTACTCCTTCCGAGTGAAACAGAAGTGTATCGTAATTTAATATGTTTCAAGTAATTGTTGTAAAATTGAAGACTTTCGCAAGAACTGCGTCCTCGGCCAGTAGATGATGAAGGAGAAGAAGCGGAGGGGCCGCATTCTTCCATCGGCTTCTGGGCCCCGGAGGCAGAGAGTCCCTTTAATAACGACTAAACAAGCGGTACCCGTAATTTGAGGCGATATTTTAAAAAAATTATCTCTTTTTTCCGAGTATGGCGGCCTTATTACCCGCTCGACTCGTTTGTACGAGACGACGCGAATAAAGACAACTTTTAATATATATATTTTTTTGTTTATATTATAAAGCATATTACAAGTTCATTATAATGCATTTTTATGTCAGAGTATACAATTGTTAAGTGGATGTATATACGAAAATATATATTATTATTTACATAGCATGAAAATATTGTTTTATTTTTTTGTTAAAATTTTAAAATGCATTAAATTTGTGTATAGTCGTGAATAAATTTGTAATTGTTAGTGTAAATTTATGTTAACATTTATGGGTTTTAATCTTGTTAGATTGTTTCATATTAAGTTAAGATTTTTCTTCAAAGGTGTTGTTAAAATTGTGAATTTTTTATAGCATTGTGTTGTGTTCATTAATTAAGTACTTAGTGTAAGAAAAAAATAAAAATAACAATTTAAAAACGATAATAATTTATTTTTACACACATATTAATAATGTTGAGTTTTTAATTACAAAATTAATTATATACAACTTTAGGTATTAAAATCTCACAAACATATGTATATTATTGTATAAGCACTGTTGATTCAATTTTTCAGCAACTCTTGCATTCATCAATAGATTATTAAAAATACACATATATTCTCCCATTTTCTGTATGTGATGTAATTTTTTACAGTTCTTTAGAATATTATCACTCATTTACATTCAATATATATATTTATTTATATAAAATGACTAGAAAATATGCGATTTCCATTGTATCAAAACTCTTGTTATAGTCATTGATTATTGAAATGAAGACTTATAACTAAATTTATTGGAATTTCATGCTCTTTAAGCCCTCACATCATTAATGCAATTTAATTTCAAGTAATATAAACGAAAAGGGGAAAACTCTATTATACAGACCATATTTGATTAATTTTGTCTAAGACTTCCTAAAGCATTCAATATCAAACACATGATAATAATAAAAATCACACAAGTGATAATAATTTGACACTTTAAATTTTAATAAATAGACATTGTTCAAAATTAATCAAGTAACAGTCCAGGTTAAAAACATCGCATTTTACGCCGATAACGTACGTTTCTCATTCAAAATATAATTACAAAAAATACTAATACATAGAAAGGAAATTTATTGGTCATGCAATTTATAGCGAAAATTGAAATTGTCTTTTAAATTAATAATTTCTATATATAAAAGCTTTTTAAGGATGCAGCACATTATTGACGTTTTATTACGATATATGTATATTATAATGCATAACGAACATAAAAAAATCAGTTATATCAAATTCCCTCAAGCACACGATATATTTTCAAATGATTTTTCAAAAAAAGAAAGTAAAAGAAAATTGTGTGTGTATGTTGAGATAATGTATGAAAAAAAATATTGTGCTGGGATGTTCGGAAAAAAACAGCGATTCATTTTAAAAATTGCGCACAACTTTATTTCAGGTATAAATATTTCATTTACGGTAATAATATTATATTTATATATCGATCGTATTTACATTTATACAACAGTCTTCATTTTATTTCATATATATGTATGTCTATATATGTATATATATATATATATATATATATATATTTTTTCAAGTTTTTAGGAATATATATAAAAATTAGCATTTTTCTTTTATATCACCGCATTACAACTATTAGGTATGTTTGAGTTTTGGTAAATGACTTACAGAGTTAGGCTTTTATAATATGTTACAATATTTACATAGTACGGGGGTGGTTTCATTTTTTGTACAGAAAAGTAGTTATACCGTTGACAATTAATTGCATTCCGCATCCTTCGAGAGAAGAATTAGACGAGATACGCTTGAACGGCAGGGGCGCGCCATCCACGTGCTCCTCGCTCCAGGGTAGAGTAGTCAGAATCGATGGAAGAGTAGATGTGGTCGGAGTGAGGCCTCTCACCAAGCCCTAGTCCAGGAGGATCCACTCCTGGAGGTATAGGCTTGACAGCTTCTGCGACAGCAACAGCTACAGATGAATCCAAAGTATAGGTGTTGATGTTGCGCCTATAGTTGGCAGCTGATGGATGACGTGAGACCCTCGAGTTCCTTGGAGCACCAGGCATTGCGTACCTTAACCGCTCCCTGAACCTCTTCTCTCCCCACCTGACCCTAGATCCCGTCTTCAGATAAGGGCGCAGATCGGGATCCGATTCGGCCTCGGGCGCGATGTGCCCCTCCTCCACGAGCACCAACTTGAATATTCTCCCTTTTAGTGCTTCGTGCAAAGCCTGCCGAAACTCAAACCTAGACCACTCAGTTTGTAAAAAGTTCCTTGTGAGCACTAAGATCACCCTTTTCGAAGCTTCGGCAGCCTCCAACACCGCCGGTGAAACTGGAGTGTACGGCGATCCCCTGTGAGGCAGATCTCGGTAGTGTAAGCACAGTTGAAATGGAGGACTCCCATTCTCCAATTCGGCGGCTATAGCTTGTATGACGAACTCTTCATCTTTTGGGCTATAGCATACGTAGCCATCGTACAACTTTTCGGTTTCCTCGTAAGCACCACCGAAGCTAAATAGTCTTATGCCGTAGTTGGCGAATAACCACACCCTAATTGGATCTCGGAAGACGAAAGCCAGCACTAAGGCGAGGGTGAGCAGTAGGAATCCACTCAAAGTTAAAACCATCATTGGAAGATAGTCAGAAACGAGCATACTATCGATGACGGAAGAACCAGCGTAAAAGTCACTACACGCAGTTCCATTTAAGTCCAATTCCCGCTTGTGCGGAGATTTCGATTCATTGTTCCAACACCACACGTCACTACTGTCCGAAACTTTCTGAGCGTTCTCAGCAATGAACGAAGTAAAGTCACGCAAAAACTTACACCTACACGACCACTGATTGTTTCCCAGGGAAAGTTCTTTCAAAGCAGTGTTCATACTTAACTCCCATATGGGATAGACGACCAATCGATTGCCGTCTAACCTCAACACTTCCAACGAGTGCAATTGTGAAAAAGTCATATTTCCTATGGTTTCAATAACATTATTTTGCAGATATAGTTCTCTCAAATTGTTTAGATGTTCGAATTCATACCCTTTCAACTCCGTAAGGCGATTGTCTTCCAAATGAAGAGATTGCAGCGCATTCAAACCGGTGAATGTTCTATTCTGTATGTGTTCGACACCACTCGCGTTCACAAACAACACTCGCATGTTTTTTCTACCTATGAAAACGTGATTTAACAATTCTTTGAACATATTTCCGTCTAAATACACTTCAGTAGCGTCCATTGGAATGCTTTGCGGTATCTCCAATACGCGTTGTCCAGAGCAGTCGACTACGTTGGTTGTCCACGGTTCGTCGTGGTAGCAAGAGCAGTTCTTTGGACAGGTCATTTCACAATCACACGCGTCAAATTCGCAACAGTGGCAAAGGGCGAAACAGTGGAACTCATATTTGCACAAAAAGTCAGACGTCTTCAGGCTTGTGAGGGGTTTGTGTTCTGTGCCGCGAGCGTGTGCCATCTTGCACACCACGTTCTCCAAATCCATCACTCTAGGATATTGTCTCGTTTGGGTCAAGTTGTTGATACGAGGCAACCAATCCATTTCGCAGTTGCAAGGGAAGGAATTTCCGCCGATGTAAAACTCAGGTAGAGATTTGTTGCTCGGCACCGGAGATAAACGCAAGCTGCCCAATTCAACGGATTCCAAACTATTAGAGTACAAATCTACACGTGACAAATTTGCTTTGTCCAAAAACGTATTCAACATGATCTTTTTGATGAAATTGTTATTTATAAACAAAAGCTCGACACTGTTAGGTATTGACATGGGCGACAGTTCGACTATTCTATTGTGACTTGCATCTAAAGTTTTAATCCTAAGTTCTTCTTGGATTTTGTAATAGTTGGCTAAACGTTCTATAAAGTTTCCATGAATGTCTAACCACTTGAGCGTTCCGGGCACGAAAGCGTAGTCGAACCAAATCAAATGATTCTCGGATAAATTCAACCACAACAAACTGACCATGGTCGAAAACACGCCATTTATATCAGAAATGAAATTTGCATCTAGACGAATTGCTTCCAGTTGAGTGTTGCGTTCAAACGTGCCAATTTCTATAGCTTGAATTTTGTTGCGCGCTAAATTTAAAACTTGCAAACTAGTCAAATCCCACAACATACCACGTGTCAAATTTCCGATTTGGTTATCGATCAGCCGCAATCCTGTCAGCTGACCGAGGTTTTTGAACGATCCGTTTTTGAACTCGGTGATTTGATTCTCGCCTAAGTCCAACGTCTTCAAGAAGGTCAATTCCCATAGCGCTTCCGGCACGCGTGCGATTTGATTCGAGCTCAAATCGATCTCTTTCAGATCCGAACAATTCTTGAACGCCATCGGGTCGATGTTCACCAAGAGGTTGTTGTTTAACGTCAACTTGCTCAACACGTAAAGTCCGTTGAATAGATGTTGATCGACCGTGTGAAGTCGATTCTCGGCCAAGTTCAACGTGTGAAGATTATACAGCGGTATGAAGGCGTTGTCTTCTATAAACCCAATGGAATTATTGCGCAAATCCAAAATTTGCAAGAAGAATAAGTCTTTGAACGTCTTCCCATCGATGCGAGTGAGTGCATTGTCGGACAAGTTGAGCACGATTAGTCTGATGAGTCCGACAAACGTGCCATCGTCGATGTGATTGCTCGTCAGTTGGTTGTTAGACAGATTGAGGATGAGCAACTGCTCCAACCTGTGGAACACACCCTTAGCGAGCTCGTACAGCATGTTGTTGTTGAGATGAATCTCACGCAATTCCCTACATCCAGCGAAAATACCCTCAGGAATCGTTTCAAGTTTGTTGAAAGACATGTTGAAAATGCGAAGGGATATGAGACCGGCGAGCGCCTCGCCCGATATGTCCGTGATGTTGTTGTGTTGCAAATAGAGATGTTGCAATCGACGCAACCGTGAAATCCCAGAGTTTTCAGGTAACGAGCGCAACTCGTTGTGGCTCAGGTCTAGATTTTGAATCCCACCCCCGCAAGTTTGTCCGAATCCGAGGCGTTCGCTGGACCTGATCCTGTTCTTGGTCAGGTTGAGGGATTGGAGATTGCCCACGGGGCAGAAGATTTCTTCGGGAAGGGCTCTGATGTTGCTATCGCCGAGATTGAGGGTGTGCAACTCTCTAAGCCCGTTGAAGGTCCCGTTGGTGAGTTCCATATTCTTGGAGGGTCCCCATTCTGAATTGCGCGTGCGGATCTTCAGCGACTTCAGCTTGTGGAGGCCGTTGAAAGAGTCCGAAGGCAGACGTAGAAGCCTGCATCCGTCAATGCTGAGGTCCTCGGTGTCCGAGAGGGAGACTTTTTGGAAGTAGTTGGCTGCGAGAGTGCTCTCGAAGAGCAAGATGCGGTTGCAGTTGATGTTGAAGCTGTGCAACCCATCGGAGGGTAGGGTGGAGAGGGCATCTGCGTCAGTGTCTAGAGTACGCATCCGACACCATCCCGAATACAACCGGAAGTGAGGCTTGAAAGTGCAGCGCTCCTCGTCGGGGCTTCGCGCCGAGGCTTCGCCCCCCTGAGCCAGGGCCAGGGCTAGGTAGAGTGCGACCGCCCACACCACAGGCCACATGGTGGTTCTTCTGATTACGACTCGGAGTCACCTCATCACGCGCGCTATATCGATCTCGGTCGCAGCACCGTATCCATTATGGCAAACGGGAACACAATCGCAAATCACCGAAACACCATGACACACTGATCGTGTTTACGAGCGACGACACAGCGCGTACGACCGAATTGCACGACTGCCGGTCGCTGACTGAATGGTCACCGAAAGCCGCGCGGCAACCAACTGGGCTGTTTCTGCGCTCTGCCGCGGGGGCGCCACCGGCCGGCTCGCGCTGCCTCAGAAAGAGAAGCCTTCATGTCCGCGCCTCCTAAAGAAAGAGACGCGGCTACGAAAGCTCGCGCGAGACGGCGCTATACACTTTGCCCCTTGCGAGAGAGGGATGTCGCGTTGCGTTCGCATACGATCGCTAAATTAAATGTGCCGCAATTACAAAAACTTACGCTGCATACAATAAATTGAACTTGCGTTTGACGCTTTCATCGATACTAATATAATTCATGTATTGTACGTGCATACGTTCGAATGAAGTTTGTTGATTACTATTCCGTTTTGTTACGATTGTGTCATGCGATGGATGTGAATTTGGAGTGTGGCATTTTGGTTTATTTTTTAATTTTAAGAATTTTTTTTGTGTTTAAAATAGAGATAGATACCCAAGGAAGCTTCCAACAGCTTTTATTTTCAAAATAATGACGAGAACAATCGCTTCCGCTGAAGGTACAAGTGACCGTTGTGAGTTTCTGGTAAAACGACGACTAAATCAGTCAAAACTAATCATAATCAGCACAAACAATTAAACCGCAATAGGTGAATATTGGCGTTTATATTTTCTTAAATGGTAAAAATAATTTAATTTCATCTAGTTAAGTTTATCTTTTGTATTTCATTTTCCGTCTTTTTTGAGTTGTTAATATTTTCCTTTCGGTATTCTTTGTTTTTGATTTTGATTTTTATTGCTTTTTTGTCATCTTATTTGATATCTGTATTTCTGTTCTACTGAATGTACTATCTAACACCTTTGAGTTTGTATTAGTATTCTTAAATAGTCTTTCCTTGAGTATTCTTAAATAAATAAATAAAGAAGTCAACAATTGTCGACTGGTTGGATGCAAAGGTTGGATGCATTGTTTAAAATCGGTCCGTATTTTTAATTATCGTTCCCTTCATTCGACGCAAGTATTTGATTTGATTTTTAAATGCTTTTTATTATGTTCACAATACATCTTATATCTATTTTAATAGCTACTGATCTACTGATCATTTTCTATTTTACAATTTAATTTCATTTGGTTAGTAATCATAGTATTATATTATTCTAATGTTAATCTACAGCATAATAGGAAAAAGAGCTCAAAAACCTATTTACAATCTCGACGCAAGTATCCATTAGATCTATCGTAGGAAATGCAATGTTTAATGTAAATATTACAATAAATAAGTTATTTTTGAAATTGTTCAGTTTAACTTTTTTGAACATGTCTTAAAAATTCTCACGGTGAAAGCCAAATCGTCAGATTTTACATGAAATTGTCTGTTTATTTAATTCGTATAATAATAACAATAACTTTCATTTCAGACGATTGGGAGAATAGTGCAATCCCCATCCTCCATATAAATAATATATATGTTGATAAAAGATATAATATAATAATAATATTTATAGAAAACCATCACCCCACTTTGAAATTTCGACAAATTTAGTTACAAACTAAAAATGGATAGTTTAATATTTAAATTGAAATGATTTTTTTCGTTCATAATGCACGCCGCCATGTTATTATTTCAAACTTTTTTGCCGATGTATTTGGAATGAACGCGTCTATATGGTTAATAGACAGATATTTTTGAGAAATTCATAAAAAAAGCATTTGATGTTCATATGTATATAGCAATATAACTTTATTTTTAATGCTCATCCTAATTATTAATACGTACGTATGATCCGTTATATTCAAAAGTGGCGGAAGTCCAATTTTCAGTTCCAAAAACACTATGTTTGTTTGATTTAATTCATAAATTGTCATCACTTATTTTAATTCGATATGTCGAGAATCTTGGAAACGCAGAATAAACGTATTACGAGCCAACAGTATTTTTTAAATATTGTTAAACGCAAAACATATAATATTTAAATTATGTTAATAAATATAATGTTTTGTAAGATATTTTTCGAATTGCAGAAAAGTGGAATTATGCCACTTTCAATTATAACAGCTCATATATTGGATTAGCTCGAATTGGTTTATTCAGTTTTATACCATATAATATGATTAAGATTGAATTTTATCTGATAGTATGAACCTCTGCGAATGCAGTTTCAAAATCTTTAGTCAGTAAGAAAAATATAAAATATAAAGGAATGGGTCCAATGATTAATGTTTTGTGCACCTAATGCTAGGCAGGTAGTAGTTGCATTATACATACATACATATTGTTATGTCGTACAATAAGATTTGCTCTTACATTGTATAAAAACATGCCCGGGGTTTCAGTGGTGTGTAATATTACCACGTACCTACATATGTATGTATGTATGTAGAGATTCGTATTTTAAACATATTTTTTTAAATTTTTATGTTTTTCTCAGTATTTCAGAATGGAGACACAGTGCATTTTATAAAATTGATGATTATTTAACTTTTCCCTGATACGATGTAAGTTTTCTGATGGGTTCATCGGGAGAACTTCAAAATTTTTATTTTTGCATTTTTCGCTTATGTGTGTATAAAATATTTACGGTCGCAAAATTTCAACAGTAAAATACCATAGCAGTCTATTCAATTTTATATACTTTCGGGTAAGAATGTATAAAAATGTGAGTTACATTGTATGCTTTGATAACGTTAACTGCTAATTTTAATATAATATTTCATAATACATATCATGGGTACAAAAAATTTTCAATTCAAAATGTCCAATATATATTCTGGTTGAAACTTTTTAAATATGTACCCGTTAACAATTAACATTTCTGTTAATAAAATTTCAAATTAAGTCAATAATTTAATTAATTGCTTTTTCCATAATTAAAACAATGAAATTTTTAAAATTGAAAATGTGTTTGCATGTTTGTTGGCGTAAAATGGATTAAACTCTATTTAATCTCAACATAATAATATATATGTGGGTGTATACCTACATATGAATATATGTACCTACATATGAATATATATATATATATATAAGTATCATATATTTGCGTTATTAATTTTGCATTTTCATTATATAATGTACATATAATATACAAAGGATCTTTTCGACTTAGTTTTATAACTTATATTATCAGCAGTGGTGTCACCATAATGGTGTCCATGGGTTTCCGGAAACCCGTTTCAAAATCAAACGTTTCCGAAAGCCCGTTTTTTATCTAAAAATTCATATTAATTTTTGTCAAAAATTATACAAATCTTGGAAATTTCATGTAATAGTACCTTGGACGACTTAAAATTTTTGGAAATTTAGGAAATTATTATTGTGATATTAATTTTGAATTTCAAAGTTTAAAAAATTAGTGTTTTTGCTCGTCTAATTTCCGATAAGAATTTTCAAATTCCAAATGTACCAGCAGCGTGTGGTGAGAATTTCAAGTGTTTTGGTCGCACAGCTTTATTTATGTGTGCTCGAGCAGGATACAAGGGGATTCGGTGTGACGTCACATATTCCTCTTGTATCCTTCTCGCGCACACGTAAGTAAGGCTGATCTATAAAAAAACAAATAATTTCATGCACACCACTGGTTTGTATTTATGTATGTATGTGCCTACATATGTGAAAGTTTACTTTTTATAGCGTATGTTGAGTCATCTATAGTTGAGTAGAACTACAACAAAAATTTAATTATAAAATAAATTATTGTTCAAACAAGGACATCTATATATTTTTTTGAAAATTATATTAAAGTAAAAACCTAAAGCAAATGGATGGGCTTAATGATAAGTGCATTCTGTCTACACATAAATAGTTTTCTCTTTATTTTATTAGACGACATCTATTAATGTCACAAAAAATAAACATCGCTCATATGATTAGATATTCATGGGCGTTGACAAAGCTTACACATAGAGGTAAAAAATATTAGTGAAAATAAGATAAGGTTGAATTTAGACTTATTGGCACATAATCTAATATAAATGTATTCTTTATTTATTTATTTACATTTATGATATAGTGACATTACATATATACTCCAGGGCGTCACTATGTAGACATACATGAAAAAACGAAAGATAGAAAAATAAGATTAAATATCAAAATGTAAACAAAATAAAGCATGAAAATGATGTAATTTAATGATGTATTAAATTAATTAAATTAAATTGAACAATATGTTTGATAATTTTTTTTTTTTTACAAGGTGTATCTTAGTTTCAATTTATCTAGAGCAGAGTTTCCCAAACTATGTTCCTGAATAGGTGAACCTAAATGGGTGTTCCGCGAAAATTTTGCTGTTTTTATAGACATTTAAACTACTTCTAACTCAAATTGAAAGGCGAGTGATGGTCAATCTCCACTGATGTTTATGAAGTCAAGAATCTAAGCACATAAAGGTGGAGAGTTTGAATAGAAATTGGATACGGAAATAAATATTGTCGAAAAAGTATTACAATATAAGGTGAAAGTAATACAATTTTTAATATAAGAGATAAAATTCAATTTTGGATTTTATCAGTTGAATCTAATAATTTTGATTGTTTTCCTACCTTAGATGAATGACTTAAATTTTTAAGTAGATGAAACACCAGTTTTTTTAAAGTAGATGAATTATAAAGCCATTAAATGAGTTCTGAGCGAGTTTGTTAGAAGAATACCCCAATATGGCTAATTTTGTATTTGAACAAGCTATTTTTGTCTTTTTTTATTTTTTTATTATGCTGCAACGGTCAAAGTGCAGGAACAAACTCGAGGCTACCCCACATATAAGAATTAAACTCACCTTTATTGTGCCAGATATCAAGAAGATTTGCGATTCAAGGACTAAAAATCATCAAAGTCGTTAAGAGCTTTGTTTACTATATTAAATATTTATGAAGTAGATAATAAGTGTTTTAATAATATATAATAATTATATTTACCCAACTTTAAAAATAAGCTAAGTGTTCCGTTAAAATTTGCGGGTATGAAAAGTGTTCGATTGCATAAAAAGTTTGGGAAACCCCGGTCTAGAGAAAAGTGGTCCCTTACAAAACTCTCACGATCCTTTTGAAACTTTTTCATTTTGTTAGCAATCCATCCAATCCATCATCCAATCCGCCCTATATTCTCCTTTGACATTTTAATTATGAATATAATAATCACAATAAGTTATAGCGAAAAGCTGTATAAAGAGAGGTATAGATAGTGTGGGTGTATTTACATCAACTGGCTAATTTTTAAATACAACAGAATCGAAAACCGTAAACCGAAACCCGAAAACCGGAACTGAAATGAAAAAATAGCGGTTCGGGTCCCTGCTTTTAGTGAATTATTTTGAACTGAACAATTAGAAGCTTTACTATCGACATCTATATATGCATACTAAAAATAGTTTCTTTAAATCATTATATAGCGACATCTACCAAAAACTTAAATATGTATGATAATTAAACATTTAGTATTAATTGTTAGAATTGAATTGACTGACATCTATATATATATTCTTAAACAAACCCGATTTAAATTTACAAAATGATTAAAAATTAACATTAATGCATTTTTTTAAAAATACGATAAATAAATAAAAAATAAGTCATACAGTATTAGAATATTAAATAAAATATTTGAATATTTATTTTGTATGAAAAAACATTTCGGTTTAAGAATTAGATAACATATTTTGGTTTCGGCTTAACGACATAGGGGGACCGTAAATGTCAAATAATAAAAACATACATTTATATTTACGTACTTATTTATATTTACAAGACAAACTGAACATTTCATACATAGAATTTCATATTTTATAATTAGTCATTTGGTAGAATGTGATACATTTCCACAACATCTCGTCTATGTGTACATTCACATTTAATAAATATATAGAAAAGCGGGAAACCGAAGTGTTCGAAAACCGAAAACTTCGGAATACATTTAAGTCGATACGTCTTTGAATATTTCGTCCCCAAGGAGCAGTGGCATCTTTCAATGTGAAAGCTCTCCTCTTTTGCGTTAGCCTCAAGTTACCCGTTCAACAAAACAAACATTATAACTGATATTAGATGGCTATAATTCAGGAACTTTGGACAGCTTTACGCTTGCGAGGCCATTGTTTTGGTTTCAAGTTTCCCCACCTAGGATAAAATTCGACCGTGGACCACGAATAAAACGTGCACCCTCTGCATCAAGCGTACGCGGACCCAACTTTGAGAACCGCAATATATCGCCAACGCTACACCTGATCTTATGATCGGCGAAAATTTACAATCAACTGCTCATTAACATGGAGACCGCTTTATTAAAATGATTTTATTATAAAACTGGAAGGATGGCGGTATTTGCAATGTAAATGATATATTTGTAGGTGTATGTATGTACATACATATATACAATAATATATAAAAATCAATGTTTGTCTGTTTGTCTGTTACGTATGCGTTCCTATACCATTCAATCGATTGCGATGAAACTTACAAAAGTTATTGTGTGTATGTCCGCGATAGGTTCTGTAAAAAAATCGTCCAAAAACAAGAACGTAAACGGGAAAAACGGGAATGAGTGGCATTGCAACGCAATAATTTCAAATGTTTTCGTGTCTTCACATACGTTGTTAGTGTAAAATAAACAAATAATTAAATAATTTCAAATGTGTTTGCTACCTGCGTTTTTCCGACAAACTATCATTACTGTAATAACGGGAACAGGAATGGGAACGGAAACAAGACCGGGAACGGGAATTCCATGCGTTATTGTGGCATTGCAACGCATACTGGGTTCAGCTAGTATATTATTATTAGTCACCGGACCCAGAAGGTGCCGCGTATTGTTCAAAGGTTGTAAATGTATTGTTAAAGGTTTGCCAAACCTTTTTTACAAAGGATTTACAACAATGGAACAATTCCTACCTCTAATTATTATATTAATGATTTAGTTTGTGCAGAAAACAAGAGTAGTAGTAGTCACGTCTATTAAACAATGCACAACAGTGAATAGTCTTGGCAATGAATCACTAAGCTTTCGATTTTCCATTGACAACAAAGCTCACTGCGTTTTCCGATAAGCTTTGTTGATTTACACAAATTTTCAACACTAGTATGTATGTATGTATGTGTGGGTATAAAACTTTCTACAAATTATATTTGCCTCAGTAAACCAATGCATACTAAATTAATGTATTTTTTTTGTTTGAGTGTCTGAATTCTATTATGCAAAGAGAAATGATTTTTTCTCAAGTCTTGTAAATTACGTCTGAGTCGCACAAAAGCGAATATAAAATTTAATCTCGTTAAACCCTTTTAAAAAGTTTATGATTCCTCTGTTTTTTCTCATTCTTTTTGTTGTTGTGCTTGCCACAAAAGAGAATCGTCGTTTTAAATGCAATAGACGTCGCTGTTGTTGCAAATTAAATATTGTATGCTTAATCTCATTTTGTTAAAATGAAATGTTTAAATAAAAACAAATTGAAGATACACGGAACAGAGACGTACTAGACCGATTTTTCTTTGACAAATTCAAATTTTTCTCATGGTTTATTTCGGACGATATTCTACAGGACTCGGATATGGCACGTCCAACGCTTCTAGTGCTCGTCTAAGCCTTTTTCCACTTTGCAAAAAGGCGTTTGCACTGGGTGTGGTTACTTTTGTCTGCGAGGTTAGCAACCGGACCATTAAATTCACCCGTTCCTTAAACTCGCCCTCATTTGCCGCCCCCGCCTTGCCGGCCCTGTCTTCTTGCACCGACTTTAATGGCCACCCTTACACCAGATAGCTTTTACTGCAAGCAAATGAAGTTTTCCACCCCAATTCAAAAGCTAGACTCTAGCATACGTTTGTGGTTACGAACAGGAAAAGAGAAAAAAAAAAAACAACAACCAGTTGTTCTAATTTGCTTTTTTGAACAGAGTATATGAATTTGAAACAAAATACACATATTAAGATTTTTCAGATAAAAATCTACACAAACTGAATTGAATGTATCAAACATGCTTATCTTTGTTTCATCTTAAATAAGTTAATTTAATGAATCAAACATCATCATTTGAAGGATATTTCTCCTGTCAGCACAGTACTTTATCGGATGGCTTCCATTCTATCCGAGTTCTTAATGAAATTGTTGCTACCGCGTCTGAATATGATACTTTCCACCTCAATGATTAGCGTTGGTTATCGGTGATTATTTTAACTTATTTGTCTGATAGCCTGCGCTCATTATTATTTTCATAATTGGATGTTATGTATGAGTGAAATTTTGATCTTCTCTCTTCCATTTGAGCTTCACGGGGATGTTTTGTATTTATGGCTGGTTCTTGGTACATTAACATTAGAATAATATAATATTATACTATGATAACTAACAAAATTAAGTAGATCAGTAGCTATAAAAATAGATATACATAAGGTGTAGTAATAATAAAAAGCATTTAAAAATCAAAAAATACGTGCCCATAATAACGAAAGAAAAATATTTGTAAGTCAAGAAAAAATATTTTTACAAATTGCAATATAACCGATATTAAATAATAAAATCGCCTTTTTTTGAAAAAAAAATTTTTTTTCCTGACCACTCACAATCATGAGCACATATGTATATATGTATATTGGTGCAGGCTGTGGATGCAAGACATTCCCTTCTATATATTCTGTTTATTAGATATATTTTTTATTATGTATTTTATTTTTATTTTTTTTTTGTTTTTATCATATTTTTCTGCTTTTGTTTTTTTCTTTATTATTCTTTTTATTATGTACATATTTTGTTCTTGTTATCTTATGTAGACCATTGTGGCGCATTAGGTTCTTCATGTAATGCCACAATGGTCCAAAACTGTAAATAAACTAAATCTATACAATATATGTATGTAATCATGATTGAAATATGATACATAAAATTGGAAAGATTTTGATGACTCAAAATTATTTATATACATATATTTTTACATACATACATACATATAATGTTAAATGTAATAACAGTATTTTATTTGTAATATAACGAAATATTCTTAATTAAATTTACTGTTTATTACGTTGAGATAGTTAAAGTAAAAATAACATCGTTGTTTGTCCAACGCGAAATGAAACTTCAGAAGTGTAACAAAAAACTTTCATAACAATTACGTAGGCTTTTTACGAGTTATTGGGAACGTTTCTGGAAAGTTTGCTCTAAATAAATTAAAAGTAGTAAAATGGTACATGTCTACTTTATGATACAATAGAACAAATATAAATGTACAACAAAAATTTTGCCGTGGTGTATATTTTTCGTATCAATATAATATATTGTACATATTATATACTATGAAAGGCTTATAAAAACGATCATCCTGTTGTGTAGTGTTCAGTTTTATTTTACATCTACACATTTCACCGAATAAAAACTTCTGATAGCTGTTTAAAAGGATCCGAATTATTTTCGTCCTTTTTTCCTGGTGCAAATTACCCTCTTTTCACCAAAACAACTCTAAACACAAACTCATTTCCAGGACGCGCTTTGCGTACTTTCGTCGAATTTGTGCGACTTTTCACAAGTCGGGATTTACACTTGACAAAAAGTAACAACCAAAAAAAAAAAGTAACAAAAGGCGAAAAGAAAAAGTCTCGTATATAGATTTAACTTGTATTTTATTAAAGAAAAACACAGTAAATTCAGAAGAAAAAATATATACGAGAAAGTGGGCGTCTGAATCGGCCCTTTTTCTTCGTCAAGGGAGCGTAAACGCGCGACGTCCATTGACGGCGTCTTTAGCGTCGCACTTTGGCCATTTTGCCCTTGTTGCTTTTGGTTGGGCAACGAGGAGTGATGGCCGTTTTCCGGGTGAATTTACCTCAAGGATAAGGAAAATTCGCCGGGAAATGTGTCGCGGCAGAGGAAAGTCGCGCGGTGCTGCGGCCAACAGTCCAACCCATAAATCCAAATATTGGCTTAAATGTAAGTTGTATCGTTTGTTTGAATTAACCCCAGCTCGGGACGACGTGGACCGTCTCCTTAGAAGCCTTTCAACCCATTCTCCCCTCGACCAATTTACAAGACATCGCTACTGTGAGACCGTATGAGTTCATTAATAAAGCATGAAACGTATTACCGGTCCAGTCGTATATATTAAGAAATCATTTTATTGCACATTTTATATATGGGTATTATATGTATATTGTAATGTACTCAGTGGCGGCTCGTCCATACGCACTGCGGTACTGCAGCACCCCCAAGGAAATTGAGAAAAATTTCATATTATTATATACATAAATGTATGTATATTATATGAAAATATCAATATTATTTAAGCGTGTATTAAGCTCGCCTGCACACCGATACATCTAATAATGTTCATACATCGCGGTACTAATATCAGAAAGTGAGGCATCATTTATGATTTTGTGCAGTACGGTTTTCGATGAAATATGCCGAGTGGGCGAAGGAGGGGCGCGGGGGCAGCTAGAAGCTTGGTCCGTACTGCACTCCCAACAGTACACATTTCTTTTTGCGTTCGTCTGCGCGCCGCGCGCTCGACAAGCTCCTCATTTTTCCTCATTTCTTCTGCACCTTTTGTCTTTCCTTCTACACCTCTTACACTTTCTACGTTTCTACACGTCACTATTTAAGATGGTATCAAAATCAAGGAAGCTGCAATCTAGTAATATCGATTCATTTTCAATTAAAGAAAACTTAAAAAGTTAAAAACTACCTTTGAGCCAGAACGGTGTTTTTCATCAATAAATAGAATAAAGACATACATATATAAGAAACACAATGGTTCAAGAAAGATTGACGGCTTTGTCTATGCTGTCAATTGTAAAAAAATGATTATGAACAGTGAAAAATTTAACGAATAGGTGATAGACCTTTTTTCAAGGAAAAAAGACAAGAATCAATTTTTTAATGAAATAAAATACATATAATGTTTAATTTTGATAATTTTGTTGTTAAAAGTAAAATATAATCCAAATAAACATTTTTTTTATTTTTAATCAACCGCAGCACTCCCAGATATCTTATCCAAGAGCCGCCACTGAATATACATACATATACATACATATGTACTTTAATTCTAACAACTATAGATCGTATCTTCAAAAAATGATACATATGCATATTAACAGTTTAAATATACCAATTTATTGTATGTACATATATGTATATGTATTTTATTTTTTATTTTATTTTATTTTATTAATTGAAAAATCAACAGACAGGATGTACAGAGATAGGTATAAAAAAAAACAAAAAGTAAATAAATAATATATGTAACATCCGAGTTCAATAATAGATTTTTACAAAAATGAAAAAGATAAATATAAGGAAAACAAATTAAAAAGTAAAGAATAAAGGCATGACAAAATATGTAGTACATTGCATAATTAAACTATAGTATTAAAATATTTGGAAAAGGTTATAAGATAGAATATAAGAAGAAATTGAAATTTACAAATATAAAACAAATGAAAAAGGTAAATACAAAATAAACAAATGAAAAGGAAAAGAATGAAAGCCATAATATGATTAAATAGCACATTACATAACTAAACTAAAGTATAAAAATAATGGAAATATTGGAAAAATAGAATAGGAGAAAAAATGAATCAATCGGTCAAGATTCTCTTGATGTTAGACCTGAATTGATGTAGGGAAATACCAAACAGATCAACCTCATTCAGCTCTCCGTTAAACATACGATAAACGCGCTGCAGATAAAAATATTTTTGGGAATTAGTATTGAAAGGATCAAGTGAAAAGAGTGCAACGCGTCTAGAGTATCGAACTGGGATTCTGAAATTTACCTTATTCAGTAAATCAGAACAATCAAGGAAACCATTTATGAGCTTAAAGAAGAATATAGCATCAGTATGTCGTTGCCTGACAGAAAGATTGTTAAAAGAAAGGATTTTAAAATGTCGGAAACAGTAGAATGGGTATAGGTAGGAAAAAGGTAGCGTAAGGATTTAATAAATTTAAGTTGAACTTTCTCAATACAATTAATATGGGATAAATAAAAAGGTGACCAGATAATTGAGGCAAATTCAAGGTGAGACCTTACAAAGGAAAAATAAAGTAATTTTAGTACATAAGGATCATTAAAGGGTTTTGTTGAGCGGAGTAGGAATCCAAGAGATTTAAATTCTTTGTTGGTAATAAAAGAAATATGTTCAGAGAAATCTAGTTTATTATTGAGTATTACACCAAGATCTTTAATAGAAGATGACGTGTTAAGGATTGAATGATTTAATTGATATTGATTAGTAATAATTGACGTATTTCTAGTGAAATTTAAAATAGAGCATTTTTCTAGATTAATAAAAAGATCATTATTTAAACAATATATAGAGAATCTATCTAGATCTTCTTGTATCTTATGACAATCGTCTATGGTGTATATAGGAATACATACATGTATGTACATGTATGTATTCCTAGTGTGGTGCCCATTGATATTTCAACGGGTGGTTTCGGAATTGAGCTATATGTATAGTAATAATAACAACAACAATGAATGATTTGCCCTATATTCTCGTGTTTGAAAATGTCAGGTGTAATGTACAGCAATGTATAGGTGCATACAATGCAATATTTTGAGAATCAATTCTTATGTATGTCAATATTATAAAATACGATTTTATATAATTTGTCTTCAATTATAATTATATAATTATTGTATCAGTAATTAAAAATGAAATGGACTGTTTATAGGATATAAATATAATGCAAGGTAATTTATTTATTTATTTTTATGTTATTTATAACAGGAAAGCCTAACAGGTATACCCTAATGCGCTATCCTGGCCAATTACAAACAATTATACAGTATCATAGAGACAAAGTGATTAGCATTTTATAATAGCCAGCATCGTGACTAGTGGCTAGCATATCATGCTTTCGAGTGAAGTGTAATTGTTATATCAATGTGATGAAAATAAAAAAAATCACTAAGTAGGATTTTTTCCTCAGGAAAGGTCAAAAATGTTGTCGCCACGATTCTGTCCACATTCCTTAATGTATTAAAGTGAAAATTTATATTTGTATTCTTTATGTACTAACTTAGAGCTGATTAGGTTTTGGTCAGAATTTGTAAAGTAGTATTTTTTTAAAACAATATTTCATTTTTTTTTCATTATTTTATTTTGACTTTAAATATTATTTTAATCTTCTTGATATTTATTGTGTATAATAGTGATTTTAAATAACAAAAAAAATAGAACAAAATCCGACAACTGGAAGTAGAAGTTTTTTCTTGTACAAGTTTCCATACATTTGCGCTCAATTTGTATCGAAAATGCTGTCATAGCTATTAGTATTTCATAATGCTGCCGGTATGTGTGAATGTGTCTGTATGGTTCAATATCGAATTTTGTTTTGTGACTTTCTTATATTCCTCAAATATGTACATAGATAAAGTCATGGTTTGGTCAAACCCGAATTTTTACTTTATCTATGTACATATGTATGTTCGTAGTAACAAGAGATGAAGTTTTGTTTTTATTAATTTACCATACAACATTTCATGTTGAATGATAAATTTAGAACTTTCAAATAAAATACCTATCGAATGGATTTTGCATTTTATGCTACCCTTATCGAATAAAACCTCGTACACACTACATACATATGTATTATATATGTACATACATATATTGGCGTTCGGCGTAACCCTCTTTCGTAATTTTACTGCATTTCGTTGCACAATATTGGTAAATTGTATCGCAGCATGCATATATATGTGTCTTTGTATCGGTGAACACAAAGGATTTGCAATACAATCTCCATATCGAAAAATGTGAGTATTTTCGACTTTCGTATTTTTATCCCCATGCAAAGCAACAAATGTCACTTTGCTTTAGCGTAGTCGATATCGGTATTGGTTCACTCGTAGAAAACCGAAAGCTGGGGAGAAATCTGCCACGGATTAATGTACGAAAACAAAGTGAAATCCTTCCTCTCGATGGTTTTCTTCAGGCTGGAATGTTTTTGTCGAATTTTCCCAGCTCGGTGTTTTTTCCTTTTTTGTTACAACATGTTTGATGGCATTTTAATCGGCTTAAACGTCGGAATTTGTCGTATTTGTAAAAGCATATTCGTTCAGTATACTCATTGGTGTATTAGGATGTTTTAACTTCATCGAAGAAGGGAAAAAATAATACATTATATCATATAAAGGATTCTTTATAATTCGTAGCATATAATACACAAAGCATCGATTCGATCTTTCTCATTGTGACTTGGCACTTTAAAATTAAGATTTCTAGCGTTCGATTGAATTCAAAACAGGTATACCTTTAATCGGCGTCTGCTTTGTTCGACTTTTTCGTCAATGGAAGAATGAATAATTGGTTGCTTTTTTTTTTTTTTCTCGGACAATGAAAGCTTGCTGAGACCCACCGGAGCTTTCGCGTCCTTTGTGCTAACTCACTTAATGCGTCTGCGGAAGTGACTTATTTGAGGCGCGCAAACTTTTTCCTCCTCGCAAAAAGTTTATAAGTAGAAAATTAAGTCCGGCGTAATTAAAAATTCCTCCCCTCGGAACAAAATTGATCGGTTTAAGCGTTGTAACGTTAAGCGCGGGATAACCTCGGAGAAACAAGCCGAAGGGGAACGGGGGTGGGTGGGAGGATTCTAAGGCGAATATCTAGCGAGGATTCCTTGAAAGTCTTGCGATTAACCGACTTTTCCGACGGTTACATTTTTAGCCAGTCCACTTGGCTAAGCAAAATGAAATGAACAGGGATATTTAAATTAGCCTAAAATACTATTAATAAAATAATCGACCGGCAAAATATATGTAGGAAAGATTTTTGATCGTGCAGTGTGTGTGTGCAGAGCGTGTATTGCCTGATTTTTTTGAGAACTACATATGTATCTGTGTGTAGGACATTTCCCCTATGGCAGTCCTGACAGATAAACGCTAAATTAAGGTCGTTTGATTTAATACACATGTACATATATCATTGTGAATTAGTGATAATTCCTCACACTATGATCCTACATTTATGTATGTACATACATACTAGAAAATAAATGTTAGGCGTGTGAGATAGTTCTCAAGGAGAAGAAACCATGAATGCAATGTTTTGTAACAAATTCTACCGCATAAATCCAACTCACTACCATGCGCACAGAAATTTTCTCATCAAAAAATATGTACGTGTAAGTAAGATCACGCCCGATAAAAGAGAACATTTCGAATAATAAAAAATAAAAAATAGAGTTCTTATTTAGCATTTTAATACAACCTATTAATAAGTGTTGTGCCAGTTAAAAGTTCAACAGGTGGCTTTGGAACCGAATTGCATTATTCACATTCAAATTGACAGTGTCTTGAATTCGCCCATATAAAATGCGTTCTATATATGTATATATATTTTTTATTCAATCAATCAATCAATATATGTATGTACATTACATATCGCTTCAATGCGACGAGTGTACTATACAGATCAAGAAACACACCAAATTACATATATATTAATACAAATTATTACATTTAAAGTCGAAATTGCACATGACATCTATGGTCAAACATAGCAAAGTGCATTGCAAACATCGACTACAATACGATCAACAAACGTTTATACAACAATACGAATTTTTATACAACAATCATCCACAGAACCATCTATGGAGAGAAACCCGGCGAACTTTGAGATATAACATATAATTTGCAAAATCAAATGACTTAGTGCAATATTAAATTTTAATAACCTAATAATTATCTATGCATTTATTGTCTACTGGTCTGCATCACATATTATAATGTATGTGCAAACAATTATGTACGTATGGCTATATAATTTATTATTTTTATTATTACTATATAACTATGCTATTTACATATATTTTACTCATAAACTAAAAAAGGTACGAGTTCATTTTTATATTTGTGTCTATGTATACCTTTGCATTTCAACTGGTATCACCAAGGATGGTTTGCTTAATAATTCCATATCTTTATCTGTGTATGCAGTTATGTGTATGTTTATATGCATATATCTATTTTCATTTATGCATATGGATATTTATATTTATATCACTACGTGCTCTATCTACTTCCTTTTTTACAATGTCTTCTAATCGTCTTGTCATTTATTATCAAAATGTCAGAGGTCTCCGAACTAAATCTGACTATTTTCTTCAAAATGTATTAGTTAATAATTATGATATTATCTGTCTATCAGAAACTTGGCTAAATGACTCATTCAATAATAGTGAGTTTTTTGATGCCAGATATCAGGTGTTTCGACGTGACAGAGATTATTCTCTTCATAACCAAATATTTGGTGGTGGTGTAATCATAGCTGTGAAAAATAATCTACCCTCTGTCATTCAAAATAATTGGTTAACTTCCACAGAAGACCTTTGGATTACTATTACCACTAAATTTTTTAAACTAAATATCTGTACTGTCTATATTCCTCCTGGTAATTCTCACCAAACTCTATTAGTTACCCATTTAAATAAAGTATCTGATCTAATAACCAATTATCCAGAGGATCGATTCATTTTACTCGGTGATTACAATCTTCCCACTATTGATTGGACAAAATACGACTCAAATCTGCATCTATTTCCTTCCAATTGTATTAATTTTTCTTCCCTTTCCTTTACTCAATTCTTATCTTATAATAAACTATATCAATACAATTATTTATCAAATACTAATAATCGTATTCTTGACCTAGCTATTAGTAGTTTCCCCTTATATATTTCTCGTGCTGACTCTACGCTAATCCATGAAGATTCTCATCATTTATCCTTTTGCATCTCAATAATTTACAACAAATCTTCACCCTTGAATTATAATTATAATAAAACTTTCCTCTTTAGAAAAGCTGACTATGCTACAATTATTCCAATTTTAAGCGATATCAATTGGAATTCACTTTTGTCCAATTTAAATATTGATTTAGCTTGTAAAAAATTTTACGATACCTTACAAAATATTATTGAATGCCACGTCCCTTTTACTCTTAAATCTAAACGTACCAAATATCCCCCCTGGTTTACATCGTCTCTTATTAAAATAATAAAAGAAAAAAACAAATTCCATAAAAAATTTAAAATTTATTCAAATCCCTTAGATTATCAAAGTTTTTCACTATTAAGAGCTCGAATTAAAAAATATTCTTTAATCTGCTTTAGAAATTATATTTCTCTTATTCAAAATAATATTAAAACTAATCCCAAATCATTTTGGTCATATATAAATTCAAAAAAAAATACCTCCTCTTCATATCCTTCCGTAATGTATTATGGAAATAAGTCGGCTTCACATGGTTCTGAAATCTGTACCATTTTTGCTGACTATTTTGACTCCACTTTCAATAGTGATTCTACCATTAACCTTTCTATCTCTAATACAGATACTTCTTCTTGTAACTTATCTACTTTTCATTTTGACTTATCTACTGTACTCAGTCACATCAACTCTCTCAATGTTAATCTTGGTGCGGGTTGTGATGGTTTGCCTTCTTTTTTCCTTGTTAAATGTGCTGTCCCATTATCTCTTCCCATAACAATCCTTTTCAATCTTTCTATGTCTAACGGTATATTTCCTGACTATTGGAAATTATCTTACATCACCCCTATTTTTAAAAAAGGTGATAAGAATCTTATTGAGAATTACCGTCCTATATCTAAACTATCTGTCATTAGTAAAATCTTTGAAAAAATTATCTATAATTTCCTTTTCTCCAATTTCAAAAACTACATTATACCTGAACAACATGGTTTTTTTAAGGGGAGATCGGTAGAGACTAACCTGCTTAATTTCACTAGTACTCTCACATCTTATATGGACAAACGAATCCAAATAGACGTCGTTTATACGGATTTCTCTAAAGCTTTTGATAAAATCAATCACAACCTTTTACTCAATAAACTTTGGTCCCTCGGAATCCGAGGAAATTTATTTCGTTGGATCTCTTCGTATATACTAAATCGTCACCAAATCATAATTCTCAATGGTTTTAGATCATCACTTAGACATATTCCTTCCGGTGTCCCACAAGGGTCGCATTTAGGTCCCTTATTCTTTTTACTCTATATTAATGATATCTCATACATCTTCAAACATTCCTTTATACTTCTTTACGCTGATGATTTAAAAATTTACAAACCTATATACACCATAGACGATTGTCATAAGATACAAGAAGATCTAGATAGATTCTCTATATATTGTTTAAATAATGATCTTTTTATTAATCTAGAAAAATGCTCTATTTTAAATTTCACTAGAAATAAGTCAATTATTACTAATCAATATCAATTAAATCATTCAATCCTTAACACGTCATCTTCTATTAAGGATCTTGGTGTAATACTCAATAATAAACTAGATTTCTCTGAACATATTTCTTTTATTACCAACAAAGCATTTAAATCTCTTGGATTCCTACTCCGCTCAACAAAACCCTTTAATGATCCTTATGTACTAAAATTACTTTATTTTTCCTTTGTAAGGTCTCACCTTGAATTTGCCTCAATTATCTGGTCACCTTTTTATCCCATATTAATTGTATTGAGAAAGTTCAACTTAAATTTATTAAATCCTTACGCTACCTTTTTCCTACCTATACCCATTCTACTGTTTCCGACATTTTAAAAATCCTTTCTTTTAACAATCTTTCTGTCAGGCGACGACATTCTGATGCTATATTCTTCTTTAAGCTCATAAATGGTTTTCTTGATTGTTCTGATTTACTGAATAAGGTTAATTTCAGAATCCCAGTTCGATACTCTAGACGCGTTGCACTCTTTTCACTTGATCCTTTCAATACTAATTCCCAAAAATATTTTTATCTGCAGCGCGTTTATCGTATGTTTAACGGAGAGCTGAATGAGGTTGATCTGTTTGGTATTTCCCTACATCAATTCAGGTCTAACATCAAGAGAATCTTGACCGATTGATTCATTTTTTCTCCTATTCTATTTTTTCAATATTTCCATTATTTTTATACTTTAGTTTAGTTATGTAATGTGCTATTTAATCATATTATAGCTTTCATTCTTTTCCTTTTCATTTGTTTATTTTGTATTTACCTTTTTCATTTGTTTTTTATATTTGTAAATTTCAATTTCTTCTTATATTCTATCTTATAACCTTTTCCAAATATTTTAATACTATAGTTTAATTATGCAATGTACTACATATTTTGTCATGCCTTTATTCTTTACTTTTTAATTTGTTTTCCTTATATTTATCTTTTTCATTTTTGTAAAAATCTATTATTGGACTCGGATGTTACATATATTATTTATTTACTTTTTGTTTTTTTTTATACCTATCTCTGTACATCCTGTCTGTTGATTTTTCAATTAATAAAATAAAAAATAAAAATAAATAAAAATAAAATAACATAATAACTAAAGATTTTGCGAGAGAAATGGAGAGGGAAAGCCAATTTTGCAGGAAGCGTTTCAATGAAAATCAGAAAAATTAGCAAACTCTCATAGAAAATGACCGACCTGATCACAAACCAAGGTCTGGCCAGCAGCAATTCATAACCACACTGACCATAGTAAGATATGCTAACCACTAGTTCATGCTGCTGGTTATTTAAAATTTATTTATCTATTTATTTAAAATTTATATTTTTACCAAAGTGCTATCACAGGCTAAACTTAACATTCATTTACATAAACAATGCATTGTATTCATATAGTGGTGATAAATATACAGTTGGTGATAAGAAACGATCGATTTGTCACAAATATCCAAGCCCGACCAGCAGCACTGCAGAAATACTCCGAATAAATTCAAACCAGGGCTTGAACCCGAAACCTTTAATTAGTTGGCATTAATGCAATCACCGAGCTATGCTACTGGCTATATAATCTCACCAGAAAAGGATGAGCCTCGTATGAGGAAACAAGATGCAATACGTGTAAGTGCGTGACGTGCAGCGTTTCACTTTTAGTCTCCTCGGATAAAAATTACACTACACTTTTATTATTTCTATAATTTTACTCGGTCTTCATACGTATGCAAGTATTGTCTAAGTAGAATTGACATTAATTAAAATATAAAAAATAGACAGAACTTTTTAATATAGAAAATGTATATGGCGTGCTAGGTGGTGCTTCGTCACACCTCTTGTTATCCGGAAGTGGGTGCGGAACAAAGGACCGTTTCGCGTTTCCGTTTTCCCACTACAGAAATATTGCGCGACACGTCCGCGAATATTTCTCGCGAAAGCTCCCGTACCGGATGTTAACAACTCGTTCTCGACCTCGGAACATTTTTTCTTGACTGCATTTTTAACCCGTGCACTACATAGACGTACGACCAAGAACCAGTCGCATATCGCGCGACAATACTATAAATTCAAACGGTATCGGGGTGCTTCATACAAAAAACTTCATATGCAATACTATTGTACGAGTATTGCAATCACGGCTCCCGAGGAAAAGTATGAACGGATTTACATAAAAATATGAAAAATATTACAATGACATTTATGCTCTAAATTCCCAGACATATGCATCTACGTTATAATGGAAGAGTTTCATAAACTGCATAAAATATTAGGAGCACCAGTGACGTTCAAATGAATATTTGCAAACATTTAATGATGCATATATCGAAACGATTTGTTTTCATTACATTTCTATAAATAAAGTAGTATTTTATTTAAAAATTCAATGAAAAAATAATTAAACTTTATAAAAATCGTGCTTTGATTAGAAGCCCTGATGGTTGGGTCGATATAACTCTCACTGTTGCGGAAAAACCCTACTTGGTGTGTTAACCTTTTGAATGCTAACCAACGCCGATAGGCATTTTACCAACAAGTCCATGGGCTTGATAAACGCCGATAGGCATTGTATTTTGAGCATGTACAAAGTTAACAAGAATACTACCCGCTAAGCCTATCCAGGTTGAAAAAAAATGCATTGAACATGAGTCGTGTAATCATTTCATTTGTCAACTTCATTTGTCAACGTTTATTAAGACTGGTTTACACTGGAATTTCTGAACTTATAACCACACTAGAATTTCCCCATGGAAATCCCTAACTGCTTAGTATTTTAGACTGTGGCTTGGCATTTAAATTGTGAGCATTAAATTTTAACAACAATGAAGAAGATGGAACTAGTTTTGGAAAAATACATTAATTATTTTATATTGTTGCAAGATATATTAGAGATTCTAAGCACACCTTTACAAAATTCGAAATCCTCGGTGGTAGCTATCTAGGGTAGTGATCTAGGGTTTTTTTGGGTTAGCTACAATTTTTATACCTGCTTTCTATTGGATTAGAAAGTATATATAGAAATATATACTTTTTCTAATCAATTAAAAGCTGTGAAATTATTTAATAAAGAAAATTTTGAAAAGTACTGAAAGATAATGCCAATGGAAGATCTACTACTAACCGTTGAATCATATCGAAAACTAGATAAAGAAAAACTTCAAACTGAATTAGAATAAAAAGTAAATAAAAAGTAAATAAAATAAATCAACGGTTTGTACACAGATACAAAAATTAATCAGTATTTAAATCAAATTGTCAGTTTATTTTATCAGTTGATACGTAATTTAAAATATGAAGTTCTATTGTACTATTAGCACAGTAAAATAAAGTTAATAGATCGCGATTGATTTCATAATTTTACGGAATTGACTTTTCGGTAAGTTAAATAAAAGTATTCACTGTGTAAACTGATAAACTAACTGATCAAATTAGCATATAATAGTTTGTAAACATTTAATTTGAATGTTATTGACCAATTTTATTTAATAACCGACTAAAATTTTAGTTATCATTGATATATTCAATTTTCGGATAGAATATCAAATATTAAAAGCATTATTATTATTTGGATTAAATCAAAATGCTTTTAAATTACAATGAAAATTAAATAATACACATAATTAAATACGACGTTATGTACGTGTATTTAAGAATACGCACTTAGGCTTAAAGGAGGAATTATTGAAAAATTCTAGGAACTCCTTATCCTACTTACAATGAGCTTATAAAATAAAATCGAATACATATACGAGGAAATTGATCATATTTGATTTTGTAAATTGTTTTCAACTTGTTACGTATTTCGCAGGCCGAAAATGGTCAACAATACCTGGACGACATGTCTATTTTTATTCGTTGGCGTTTCGGTTCGTATAATTTTTGAAATTTATTTCAGCAATACGAAACAGGGTTTAAATATTAATGCACTAATGGTTTTCGGCATGCGATAAATTTGGAGCGTTCAATCGACGAAGCGGTTTGGAAAACCGACGTTTCGCGGTCGAACGTGTACGTTTGCGATTTTCGCTGATGAGAATTTCCTATTTCCAACACACGCGCACGTGCACACGTGCACACACACCTCACCCGGACACGAGTCAGTTATGGTAGATAGTCTTGTGTGTGCACACATGCAATGTGAAGTACACGCGTACCACGTATGTACCTGTCTCAGTCTGAGTGGTGAAAATATTCCCCTGCTAAAAGGAAATTCTCCTGAGATGAGAGCGCGCCGTCTGCGATCGTTGGACAAAGAATATTCTCGAATAAAACAAAGGCCTCCGAGTGTGTGTGTGCGTCGTTTTATCGGGGGTTAGAAAATGTTACAGCCACCCCGCAAAGAGATGTGTACATTTGCATGAAATATGTGACGAAGTGAAGAAACGTTCCGATGGCGTCGCCGTCTCCTCTATTCCTCGTACAAATATTTTCGCGAAATTTTCCGGCCCCGACAATGGCCTGAAGCTCGACGATGGGTTATGAGCGCTGAAATAAATTTTGCTTTTCACGTTCCGGCGACATTATTTTGACAAAATCTCTATGCCTTTTTGCCTGGGTTGTTTTTTTTTTCCAGAATCTATTATATTAGCTTGTTTACGATACCTCGTTTTATAACAGCCGGTCCCGTACTTTGTTTATTTATGCATCAAACTGAAATTTTGCATACAAAGTATCTACAAACATACATTGAGTCTAATCATTACATCGAATTCAAATTATATATTTATCGTATTAAAATATAGTGACATTATACCTATAGACTTTTTCAAGAGCGTCATTTTATGGTCATTACGTCATTTTACGTCATTTATTTGCTTTCTGGGAGCCTTCATGTTTTTACTGCATCATACAGTTCTGTCAGGCAGCATATTTTAACTGACTTCTAGCTACATATTTACACATGTTGTTTTCATTTTGTAATATTATTATTTAGAATAATGTGTATGTATGTTGGTTTTATCTTTATTTATATATGTATGCTATTTTTTTATTTTATATATTTATATGAGTAATTTATCTTTATTTATGGGTATTTATGGGTATTTATGTGTTTATGTGTATATGCATGTATAATGTGTGTATGTATATGGATGTCTGTATTTGTATGTGTATGTATGTATGTGTATGTATGTATGTATGTATATATATATATATATATATATATATATATATATATATATATATATATATATTTATATATATATATATATATATATATATATATATATATATATATATATATATATATATATATATATATATATATATATATATATATATATATATATATATGTATATGTATGTATATGTGAATATACATACATATATATATATATATATATATATATATATATATATATATATATATATATATATATATGTTTATATATATATGTGTGTGTGTAGGTTTGTATGTATGTATATGTATATGTACATATATATGTGTATTTTTATAATTATGTATGTGTATTTGTGTATACGTGTAAGTATTTGTGTATATATGGATGGTGTACATATATGTATGTTTATATAATTGTCTTTGGCCAGGAAGGCGCATTGGGTTTACCTGTTAGGCCTTCCTGGTATAAATTAAATAAAAAAATATAAAAAATAAATCACATACTAATAGAGAGAAAATGGGTAAGTTGGTTTAATATGAGGTATGTAGATATTTTATGAGAAAATATTTCAACAATTAAATCAGATAAATTTATCAACGATTTGGTGTCATACTATCCAAATCTGACATTTACAAAATGACTTACTATCAACAGCATTTTTTAGGGGCTTATTTTATTATATGTTTCATAGTGAGACGTACTGCTGGCTACGTGTAATGCCCAGCGTTCAGGTTGATGAAGGTTGATCAGTGATATTTTATCCTTCTATTGACATAACTAATTTTATTGATAACAATGATTCCCATATTTGAATAAATTGAGGAGAAAGTTGCGAAAAAAATAAGAATGTACAAATTAAGAATGACATTAAGATGCGCCCAGCACAGCTGTAAATCACGAACAAGTCCCGTGCCACACTTACCATTAGCCTACTTAGATTTTCAATGAATTTCTAAAATAAAACCACTAAACCAATTGGATTTTCATTTCAATCACAAACTGCACATTAAAGCACCCAAAATTTTGGTGGGATTTTTCTATGAATTTTAATGAGAAGAGAAAAATATATAAACATTTCGAATTAAGTTACACCTTCATTGTGATTGTTTATTAAAAATCTTTATAACACAATACAATTTGTACTTAACTTATTGAGACAATAAATTACTACTAAACGAGTATATAAGCTTTGGAACTTTCCTATAGAGCTATTTCCATAGACCTCAGTTGAAAAGTCATCGAAAGTATTCAGAGATTTTGTCACATTTTTGTATTTGACATGGTGTATATTAGTATTTTTACAATTGTACAAATCCGGATGATGGTTTATTTTCCACACGTGCAAAAATATTATACCCCTAACGTTGGAAAAATCACTTTTCTACGCGACGACTCGCTGCGGTTGGCACATATTGGTCGCACGCTTTTCCCCGTAAAATATCGGGAAAAATGCAACACCCCTCGAGCGGCGGCGGCTGTGCACGCTGCGAACGGTGGAGAAAGGCCAGGCCAGGCCAGGTAAGTTCTCGGGAATAATGCCTGTGCGAGCACAAAAGCCTCGCCGAATCGTATATCAGCCAGAGCCGCCGCAAGAATGTCGACCCCTGTTCGGCTGCCGAAACTGCTTTTTCGCCAACATTCGAAACCGCACACACCAACCGCCGAAACGTAAATATACCCGAACGATGCAATAATTAAACTAGACCTTATACAGCCCCAACCAGAAAAATTGTTCCAGTTTCAATATATATATATTATATTTTGAAATTTAAATTTTTAACATTTATTTTTTTTTCGTGGGGACATCACATTCTTTTGAGCACACTGGTGATATTTACTTTATTTATTTAAAAAAAAAAACATGATGCCACTAAGGGTTGGGTCTGAGTGACACGTACATGTATAAATTTATAGTTTCTTATTTTAAAATCACATTTATAGTAGTTTTTTCAACTTTTTGATGAACCGTTTCAACAATGAAATCAGGTAAATTGGCAAACCATGTTTAAAAAAGATCGACTTGGAGTCACAAATATCCAAGTCTGATTTTTTTTATTCAAAGTCCCCGGGGGCGAAGGCGCCAGATTATGGTATACATATAATTTCAAAAGAGATTCAGTATACATATATTTAATTTTTTTTTGTGACAGTCAATTTAATAAAAAAAACAAATTAGTATTCAAATAAATATATATAAAATAATACTATTCAAATAAATTTAATAAAATGTTTACTTTTAGATTAGTCACGTTTAAGCGGTTTATATTACAAATACCGAGTGAAGCCGGGTAAAACCACTAGTATATTATATTTTTAACAAAAGTTGAGAGTGTGTGAGGCAATGTACGATGTACAGCTTTCGAGTTGTTTTTGGTAATGAGCTTGTGGGGTAACATGCTGGGAGACTTTTTACAACGATTGCGAAAAAGATTGAGCTATCAAACATCCACATCCAAAGATAGAGCACGCCATTTTTGTTTCAATTTCGTAACAGTGTTGTCCCTTCTAAAAATTTTCACTTAAAAAAAAATGATATCACAAGATTCCCATTAAGTTTCAGTACGTGTTAGAGAAATATAAAAAATATCTATTTAAAATCCTGACAAGAGTTTTGCACGAGCTGAGTTTGGCCATCTTCCCCGGAGAGTTGTGTTTCGACTTTTGTTAGGCCAACTTTTCAGTGGGATTTTCAATTATTCAGTCGGCGATCCATAACCGACATGACCGCCCCCGATATACATACATACATACATACGAATATAGCTGTGAAAGTTTTAATTGTGAAGACACGGGTATCGAATTTCGCCATTGTTGTGGCGTAAAGCCGCACTCTCGACTCAAAAGCTCCATCGTGTTTGATTTTCTCTCGCGAATTTTACTCAATCAATGCGAGCCCAATACATACATACATAGGTCTGTAACTAAACGCAAAACTCCACTATAGTGAAAGCCTTCACTCTCCAAATCGACCATTGTGATTCAATACGTGAACATTTGAATTTGAGCGATTCATTATTATACCTGCAAACATTTGAATAGTTTTTTTTCAAAATTTTCGATCGAACATTGCCTATTGAAAATATTGGACCACGTGTTATATAATATTATACATACATATGTATGTACGTAAACATGCAAGATGTTCAAATGAATGATGAAATAGCCACAAGGGGGATGGGTTAAGAAAAATGTGTGGGATGTGATGGATGATAGTTGTTCAAAAATATAGAGTGAAAAAAGAAAAAGTTATAGGCGTTTAAATAATTAAAATTTGACAGCGAGATGGCAGGGCGAAAAGTAATGAAACTACCGATGTGAATGATGAATGTGACAGATAAACGTCACCGTGTAATACGATGCAGTATTTTCAAACGTGTCTAATACGATATTTTTTCAGCATCGTAATTGCGGATGATACCTTAACTTATATTGATGAGCAATATGGCAAAGTATGAAAACGATCGGATAAGAGATAAGGGATATAAAAAATGACCGCTTACACGAAAACCATGTGAAAATTATAAGAGAAGAAGCGATGATGATGATATAAATATGCATTTCATAAAAACTATAAATGAAGATGTTTCATAGGCGTCTACTTTAGGCTTATAATACATACAAAGTACGAAACACGTAATAAAATATTTTCAATATATTGATCTAAAAATTCATGTACATATCTATTAGTGCTTCCAGTCCCGGAAGGTTACTTCAGCACCGGGATTGCGGAGCTGGGAATTTCCGATCCCGGGATCCCGGTGAAGGAAAAAAATGTTTAATTGCATATTTTCATATTTCAAAACCGTTCAATTGCAATTTTGCAAACTCTCCCAATGTTTCACGCAAAAAATACTCCTCATATTGGCGTTCTTGTTTTGAGAGTTTGGCTACATACCTTAAATTTTCGGTTCGCATCCATTTCTAGATTTCTAAGATTAAATAAAAGACATCCTTCATTGATTCGTTTTTTACAAATAGTTTGTACCGTCTAGTAATTATTCATCGAAACAAAAGAATGTGGATAAGAACCCAAATATCGTCAGACGAAAAAATCCCGTTTCCCATTCCCGGTCAACTTGAAAATTTGAAAATAATTACGTCGTATCGATAATAATTTCAGTAACCAATACTAATTTTCAGTTCAATAGGACGACCAGTGTTCAAAAAAAAAAGTTTATAAAAACAACGCTCTTCTATAATTTGTATATAAAATTATTATTTCAAATAAAAATACCAATAATTTTATTTTACTACCGCCATCACCGAGACGTCACCGAGATTAAAAATTTATGATCTTGAAACGCTTCTTAAACGATATTTTATCTCTATCGTAATGGCGGAGGATCCATTTACTTATATTGATGACCAAAATGAGCAAATGGCAAAGTATGAAAATGATCGGATAAGAGGCAAACTTTTTCCTGTAAATAGGAGTAACGTTCGATAAAAGAATGAAATGGGCACCTCACATTGAGGGAGCGAAATGCAAGGTGATGCGGGGTATATCCTCAATATATCCAATATTTAATCGTCATAGTTCTTTATCAACTCAAAATAAAATAAAATTGTATCGCACGCTCATATTACCATTATTAACCCATGCTTCACATGTATGGAATAACGCCTCGAATACTAACCTTTCCAAGCTCCAAGTAATACAAAATAAATCCCTAAAAATAATTTATAATACACCCATATATGTATACTAACTAGAGAAAACTGCGCGCCATATATAATATTCCGTTTGTTACAGACATTACTAACAAACTAACTAGTAGATTCTATGACAGAATCACTAATAACTATACTAACACACTTGTGAAGAGTTTCGGTGATTACAACAAAATGTCTATACCCTTCAGGTATAAACACAGATTACCTAAACACAATCTGCTTTAGGTCATCGACTTTAGAGAGTATTTAATTAATATTATGTATTAGATGTATGTATAATGAGCATTTATAAAAATTGTTAATAGGTTTTTGAGCTGTTTTTCCTATTATGCTGTACATTAACATTAGAATAATATAATACTATGATTACTAACCAAATAAAATAAAATTGTAAAATAGAAAATGATCAGTAGATCAGAAGCTATTAAAATAGATTAAAGATGTATTGTGAACATAATTTCGTTATAATAAAAAGCATTTAAAAATCAAAAAAACCGAGAAAAATGGCAGAGTTTGAAAACGATCGGATAAAAACTTAAATTTCGTCAGACAATAAAATCGAAAGTGAAGTAAGAAGAGGCTAGTAACTAGTAAAAATCAGTTAATAGTTAATGTTCATTTTCGCGCTAATTAGTATTTTAAATCAACAAAGATCAATACGCCAAATTTGTTTTAGAAACTATTATGGGTTTGAGCAATTCTCTAAATATTTATTTATTTAAAAAAATCATTATTGTTATTGCTAATTTCTTACATAGCCATAGAGCCGAAAACATTTTCTGGGAGAACCCTCTTTCGCCGAAAGCGGTCAGCGCAATACGTTCGCAATAATGTGGCAGTTTTCATTCTGAGCGTGAGAAGAGCAGCAGCAGTCGAGGGTTGTTATCTAATATTAAGGGTTGTACTTGTACATATACATGCATATAATATACATACATAAATACACACATATACACGAGAGTATAGTACGGCTTGTCCAAATGGGGGGTTGGTCGTAGTAGCTCTCTTGATAAAACAAGTATTGAAATTACGGTACAACGGTTCCAAGCGAACATTTCGACTAATTAACGTCGTATTACAATACATCGAGTGTATGTACGTTATAACGGGGATACCCATGTGCGTGTGTATGTTTTTGATTAGCGTATAACTTCATTGCGAGAGAGAGAGTATATATGTAAATAAACAAGTTTGTTAATTCGAATGCGTGTTTTGAGCTATTGCATCTCAATGGAAGTTCCGGTGCGCTCGTATTTAATTGAAAATTTCTATGGACGGGCTTTTGTCAATAGTTTGTAATAGTCCCTCTGAATTATGATGGTGTAATACTAATATAATATTTATAATTTCCATGTATTATACATATGTATGTATGTATTAGTTTTGAACTGGTGTTCCACGAAACATCGGTGTTTTACGAGGTTGCCTCGAGTGTTCCGGAAGATTGTGAATCTTCGTATCGGAAACTAGAGGTGCTACCCGGCTTTGTTTGGAAAATGGAAGTTAAATGAAAACCATGAAAAAATCTTCATTTGTGTTTTTATTAAATTTATTTAAATCAAAAAAAGTTAATATTATTTGACGACCGACCAATCACAAACGTCTTTGACCAATCCAGCCAATCAGAAACAAATCACAGACGACAATGGAAATTTGGTCAACGGATATTAGACCGACGCATGTTTAGCCGATTGTTTATCTAAGTGACTCAAAACTGGAATTATTCAACAAGAAAACGGAATTATTCAACAAGCTCACTGAATTCACCTCGACCTTGTTAAGTTTTATATTTTTGATAAATTTAAACAATTAAGAATTTCATTCTGCCAAAAGTCCCTTGGCCTAATTTCCGTTCGGCCAAGCGTCCGTCAGCCTAGTGTCCATCGACCAAGTGCCTATTGGCCAATAGTCCATCAACCTATGTATGTATATTGTATATGTATACATATATGTATTATAGGTTGAATATAATACATATTTGATATTTAAAATGTACCTGGTGTGCTTAAGTTTATATTTAAAAAATATATATTTTTAGATAAGGACGAAAGCAAAATATCAATTGAAGATTCCAGAATTACTCGAGATCAGTTAAAGGTTCAAGATAGGCACTTGTTTCGCCATTCGGATAAAAACAATTAAGAAGAAATACGAGAATTATACTGGAACTATTTTCTCGTGCAGAGCAAACATACATATGTATATACGTATGTACATATTTATATATAAAAAGACTTGAAAAATATAGTAGAAGAAAATGTGAACTAGAATAAACTGCCACTTCTGTTTGACGGATATATACACTAACTTTATTATGTTACTTGATATTAGGCTGAGACTTATTGATATTAAATTTTAGCTCAATATGCCGAAAGGTTTCGAAGAAAAACATAAACATCGATTCTCTATAGTAAAAGTACTTATTCCGGTTTATATAAAAATATTTAAATACTATTGCTAACACTCACACACACACACAAAAACCAAATTTTTAAAAACCATGTAGAAATGATCATTGATTTTTATTTATTTATTCTGATTCTGAGTTCAAATCCGTCAAAATCTCAAAGACGAAACGCAAAACTTCATATGTGGGGTTTGTTGAGGTTATGGAGCATGCGAGACAAGCAAGCGGGGAGAATACTAACAAGCCAACTAAGGTTTGATATCTATGCATATTTGTGATGCACGAGAGTTTATGGTCGTTTCAGATGTCTCTATATAATGAATTAAGTGAAAACCCTGATCAAATTCGTTACAATTTTGTTAAAAGAATCCTGAAAAACTCAAATCTTGATTCAAATCAAATGGTGCTTGTATATATAAAGATTTTTAAACGTTAAATATTGTACGTTTTGGAAGATAAATTGACACGACTCACCCGTGAGACGCTGGCGTACAAGATGAGCCAATTCGTTGACGTACATAGGGATAGAGACCATTTCTGTATCGCTTGCGAATTCTATGAAAGGTAAAATTGTAGGAATTGGTATTTTAAATGAAATCATAAGTTATATAAAAAAACCTAGGTCGATGTTTAAGTTTTCATACATTTTAACAGATAGGTCTTATTAAAATCATGCCGGACTTTATTTATATAATAATACAGAAATATTCAGGTTACATTCTAGCACTTTCCTATTACGATTTAGTTAGCCGGACAGTTTCAGAAGTGCACGGTGCAAGTTTCGCCGGTGCAACAGCTCGGACCATCCACTACAAGGACCGGTATTGTATTAAATATTACAGTCGAGGTAATATGATAATGAGTGGTTATAAATAAGTTTGTAATACCCAGTGGCACCTGTGTGGGATTTTGGCTAAAATGCATCCTCATATTTGAATTCGAAATTGAATTTACACGTCCCGCGATACGTTAAAATGAAATATATCCAATGCTATCTGTGGCGCTTGCACGGACACGACAAAGGAAAAATTTCGCTAATATCAAGGGAAAACGTGTCATTCAATCGCTTTTTTCTCACGGTCGTTTTTTTAACATTCTAAAGTGATTCTTTTTATCGAGGAGGAAAATCTCGGTTAAAGGATAGATTTTCAAAGACTCTCGAGAAAGAAATCTGGCGAAATCGAAACTAGAGACCGAACAAGGTAGGCTATCGATCAGGCCACGTCCTCGTGCTCATTCGTTGGAAAACTTTTAAGAGCGTTTCGTTCGAAATGGGTGAAATAAATCAAATATAATTAATTTATGACATAATTAAATTATGAACTTGCAGAAGTGGACATTGAAAATACAATCTAAGCAAGTATTATTTTATTAAAGCCGTAATTTCCAATGGGAACGACTTCAACCAATCCCTCATTTAATTACTACGTTAACTTAAAGGCAGGCAACGATCGAATAGAAAATTTTTCGTCACATCGTTTCAGAATGAAGTAGAGTAATTAGTGAATTAAAAATGTACATATATGAGAAAGTGTGAAAGACCCTAATATAATCTTTATATGATATAGTGTGAAAAATGCAACTGCTGTAAATGTTCAACTATGTAGCTTGTAGGGGTGGCGAGCAGGCACTTCTGATAACCAGCTGTCATCGCGCTGATCTGACAGACGATTTTGATGATTTTGTTTTTTTATTAAATGCCTCAAGAGTTATTATAGAGGCTATATGAATTTCACATTATGTACGTATGTATTATATTTCGAATAACGATTTTTCATGTCAATATGAGGATTCAAGTCAAAATCAGACTTTTAACTCTTACATCAATATTCTTGTATTCAAGTATATCTATGTTTCAAATGCCAAAACTCTTTTTTAACGCTTGAAGAACGATTCTTTTCTAAGAGAGTTGCGTATAAAGATCCCACAAATTGCTTGAGGCTGACAAAGCTTTGGACATGTTGTGTGGAGAGGAGACAGTCTACGCTGTGACAGCTCTCAGTGCTACTGAACCCATAAACGATTTTAAAAATATTACCAATGCTGAAATTGATTCACCCACTGTATATTTGTAAAGCTACATTCGAATTTAGCTTAGACTTTCTTGCAGAAATAATGGTTAGATAGTTGGTATTTTATATAAATTAGCTTATTTCAGCGTTGTCTCAGTTGTTGTAACCAAAAAATTTACTTGCCTTCTTGTGCTAAAAAATCGCTTGCCACCGCTTGCCATGCGTCCAGTTAAAATTATGTAAAATATGCGAAGTTACTTATTGTAATTAGCCATAAATAACATTTTATCGTGTATTAAACATCGAGTTATATAAAATAACTGCAAGAAAAAAAAGTAAAAATCGGATGTAGCCAACCAATGACTTTATCTATGAATTTGAGGAATATAAGAAGGTCACAAAACAAAATTCGATATTGAACCGTACAGACACATTCACACATACCGGCAGTATTATGAAATACTAATAGCTATAACAGCAATTTTGATACAAATTGAGCGCAAATGTATGGAAACTTGCACAAGACAAAACTCAATTACCGGTTGTCGGATTTTGTTCAATTTTTTTTTATTAATTAAAACTAATAACAGTATTATACACAATACATATCAAGAAGATTAAAATAATTTAAAAGGTCAAAATAAAATAATGAAATATTGTTTAAAAGAAAATACTACTTCCGGTTTACGAATTCTGACCAAAACCTTATCAGCTCTAATTAAGTACATAAATAATAAAAATATATAATTTCAGATTGATATGTTCAGGGGTGTGAACAGAGTAGTGGGCACAACATTTTTGACCTTTCTTAGAGGAAAAAATCCCACTTCCGGTTTATAAAATTGAATCTTTTTTTTTATTTTCATCACATTAATACAAGAATTACACTTGAATTTTTTGAGAAGATCACACATGTTTAAAGGGTCGAAAAAAATAGTGGAAGAAAAATTGAACAAGAGTAAACTGCCATTTCCGGTTGACGGATGCTTACCAAATTTTATACATAGCTTGGTTTTAAGCTTAAACTGATAGATATGAAATTTCAGTTCAATAAACTAAAATGTTACTGAGAAAAACATAAAAAACCTCGATTCTCTAGAGTAAAATTACTACCTCCGGTTCAGATAAAAATATTTATAAAATATTAGGTTATAAAATTTATAATTTCTAATACATGTGAAAAGATTTCAGTAACCGAAACTGAAACTAAGTTTCAGTTCGGTAAGACTAACGGTGTTCAAAAAATCCCCAATTTACTCAGAATCAGTCAAAATCTCGAGTTCAAATTTTTGCATGATCACAAAACTTCATCTATTGTTACTACGTACATAGATAAAAATAAGTAAAAATTTGGATGTGATCAATCCACGACTTTATCTATCTATTTGAAGAATACAAGAAGTATAAAAATTTTTATAATGAAACATACATACACGTTCATACATACCTACCCTTATTTTTAGGTGTCTTCTTTTTTTAAGTTTTTAGATTAAATTATCTCCCATACGGCTCAACGGATCAGACTGAAACTTTCTTACATGCAATTGAAATTATAAATTTAACAGTTATATTTTTTTAAATTTTTACCTTAGCCGGAAGGAATACGTTTTAAATTTAAGTTTTATAAATTAGTTTTCCCTAGAATTCTAAGTTTATTATCAAGTTACATATAAAATTGGGTGAGCACCCGTCAACCGGAAGTGGCAGTTAATTGTTAAGGTGCGTCTACGCTAGAGCAGCCGAGCACGAGCTGAGCACAAGCCGAGCCGCTCTACTCGCGGTGTCAAGTGTGGACGTACAACGAGCCTACAACAATCACTTTCCTCGAACGTAGTTTTCCGCAGTGTGCTCGCAGCTCGTGGCGGATATGAACGAGTTTGCTATTGCAGCAACCGCTGCTGCTGCAGTGATTATTATAGCCGAAGTCAGTAAAAAAGCTAAAAGGCCAAGACGATGGGGATCTACAAATTTATATAAAGATAGATCCAGTCGACAAAATCTAGATTTGTTAACCACTTTGAGAGGTCAAGAAGCATCTTCTTATTTTTTTGTATAGTAATTCTCATGTTTTGAGTCCCATATCTTTGGATTATTTCGATATAATTCAATTAATTGCAAACAAACATCTTCTATCCACGTTTCCATGATGCTCGAGCGAAAGGTCTGTCACTCAACACGTATACGAACGCACTGCGAACGCGAACTTTGTGTTCATCAAAAAACCGACAATAGGCGGAACACAGTCGAGCACGAACCAAACGCTCGAAGCGCGCTCGTTCGAGGCTTGTAAGTCGGTCCACACTACACGAATTTGTGCTCGGCTCGTGCTCCGCTCGTACTCGGCTCCTCTAGCGTAGACGCACCTTTAGAATTTTTTTTCGACCCTTTAAATGTGTGTGCTCTTCACGAGAAAATTCAAGTATAATTCTATCAATGTGATGAAATTAAAAAAATCACTAAATTTTAAAAACTGTCAGCGAGATTTTTTCCTTTTAGAAAAATGAAAAATGTTGTGACCACACGATTTTTTCTACACCACTAAACCTATTGTAAAGTTATGAAGAGAGACGCCCGTAGACCGATGACGTCATGGTGACGCCGACCAATGATGGAGTCGGGCGTTGCGGCCAATGGCTGCGCCAGACTCCTTGACCAATGATAATACGTGTATGCACTGAGCGCTCGATGATATAAGTATGGTACGCTCTCGATCGGTGGCATTCGGATCCTGACCTCCACCGGACGAGCAGCAATAAAGACTTGGAACCTGCCTGCGCGTTTTCTTGTACCTCGACCTGACTCCACTTACCTTTATATTTGTATTATTTATGTACATATGTATATACTAACTTAGAGTTGATAAGGTTTTGGCAAGAATTTATAAACCGGAAGTAGTAATTTTTTTAAAACAATATTTCATTATTTTATCTTCTTGATATTTTATGCTTGTAATATTTATATTGACGTTAAGTAATAAAATAAATTTTAAACAAAATCCAACAACCGGAAGTAGAACTTTTGTCTTGTGTTCATAACTTTCCCTACATTTCTATCAAAAATGCTCTCCTGACCGGTATTTGTGAACGTGTGTGTACATACATATGTTTTATTATTGAATTTTATTTTTTATACTTCTTATATTGCTCTAATACAAATATGTCATGGGTTGATCACATCCGAATTTATTTTATTTCGTAATAACATTATTTGAATTATAGAGGTTTTGATGAGGAATGCATAAACTATGAAGACACTGCGTTCAGTATATTTGGAGGACTAAAACTAAAATTAAAGTTTTAGGAACTTGTTATTCATCACAGAGTTACAAATATAAACCAGTGAAACCGATGTATGTATGTACATATATGCCATTGTTTCCCAGTATAGAGGTCGTGGGTTCATATCTTGGCCAGAACCGAATAACCATTCGATTTATATTCGCTGGTGTGGAAATCTGGATAGTTATTAAATCCAGATCGACCATCAACTTTTAGAAGTTACCATTTTATCAAACTTATTTTTAAAAAAAATTCATCAAAATCGACATCCTCTCCTTTCAGTTTCTACCAAATTTGTTGCATATCGATTTTGTTGATTGTTAAAATATGTTTACTGGCATTGCATGCGTTAGTATTTATGTAGAATTTTGACCATATATGTATGTCGCCAAAAAAATTAAAAATGTTATATATCTGTCTTAAATATAATTAATGATATTTAAGAGTATATATTTAAGAGGATATCAGGTAGGTTTCAGATTTTTAATATATAGATGCTCATATGGTGGTATCCGGGTTCCGAATGAATGCTGAGCCAACCCGCCAGCTTTTATACATGTTTTTTAAGCCATGAGGGCTTGGTTGTTTAGTCGACATCGCTCATTGTTCGTTTAGTCTAGCTCGCTCATTGGTCGGTGAGCCAAGCTCTCCGATTGGTCGATGAGTGCCGCGTGCTAATTGGGCGGCGTGCACTGATGGTCCTATCTCAACATGCAACAAAATGAATCTACCTTCACAAATAAATGCAATCCCACGTAAAAATTCACAACCGATAAAAACATAATTTATGACCCATCCTGGGTTAAGCGCGCGTTGCTAAGTACACAGTAGAATGAAGATTGGTTAAATAACGAGTGCGCGCTTTGCGTTCGATCTCGTTAATGAGTTGACCAGGGCCGGTTTTCCGTTAACCCCTAAAGCGCTCCGTCATTTCTGCGTGGTGTTTCTCTTTTAACGATGCCCCTCTACGACCAACGCTACGGCCTCTACACCTCTACGGCCTCCGCGGCCTGCGTAGTTTGGCATTTTTGCCGACGGCACCGCGCTAAGTGCTTAATGATCCGGCTAATGGGGCCGGCGCAAAGTTTTAAAGCGGATGCTGCCACGCGGCAATGGGAATGGGGGATGAAGCGAACGGGGGGAGGGTCGGAGGCTGCGAGGGGGTTAAAGCCCGACAGCGCTAAGCGAACCCCCGGCTATTTACGGTGGCCATTTACGAGGCCCGACCGTATCCGGTGGGGTGTTAAAACCTCCCCCCCCCACGTTCCGACTCGCACACCGGATGACGAACGCTTTATTTATGACTCGTTTTTATATTAAAAGTAAATAATTGCAAATGCCAAATTTGACCTTGCTGTTTTGATTAATTTTGCTTTTGGAAAATATTTTCATGGTCGTTCTCCTTAATCGATTTTGTGTTTGATTTGTCGAGTGACTCTTCTCAGACAAATTAGCAGGCGAACTTGAATGAATTCTTGTAAGTACAATAATACCAATCAATTAGCACAAAATATTCCTTCGTTAAAGGTGGTCCTTCATGTAAAGACTTGTCTGGACTAATTAGCAGACAAGTTTTCAGTGATATTTCTTTCATAGCGGTTTACACAACAGATAAGACTGTGTTCAAGCACAATACAATCAGTCGGGTGATCTTAGTCGTGTTTGTCACATTATCTTTCAAAAACTCAAATTGATGAACTGAATAAATGAATTGAACATTATAATGACGATACTTTTTTTTACATACCTCCTTTACGTTTCACTTACGATTACAATTCAGGAAAAAGTTTGCCTCTTATCCGATCCTCATACTTTGCCATATTGCTCATTTTGGTCATCAATATAAGTAAATGGAGCCTCCGCCATTACGATAGAGATAAAATATCGTATAAGAAGCATTTCAGGTCCGAAGATCTTTAATCTCGGTGACAGTTGGTAGTCATTAATTTTATACATAGATGGCGGCAGTAAAAAAATATATAGGTGTTTTTATTCAAAATAATAATTTTATATACAAATTATACAAGAGGTAGGTATGTTTTTAAAAAACTTTTTTTAAATGAATTTTTATCAATTCAATTTACGATTTTTATTTTATTTATATAAAGTAAAAAAAAAAATTATATAGGTACGTGACAAGTCTCAATATGGTATTTGAAAAAATAAGTTCAATAATTCTCGGGAGATTTTTTTCTCGTACCGTCTGTAGCAAGGTTTATCGTAGCATTTCTACCTATGGCAAATGTAGCCAAATGTAGTCAAAAATTCGTCGATAAATCTACATATACGTGATTATCAACAGAAACAATGGGCATGAAAGATAACTAATATATGTTAAGTATGAATTTTGGTATGATTATTATGCCATTGTGGATTTTGCCCAAGGCGACACCTATGCCTAAGGCGACACCTATGCCTAAGGCGACATTTGTATATACTTTGTAATTGTACTTAGCCAAGAAGACACATTGGGTTTACCTGTTAGGCATTCCTGAGATAGATATATAAATTTGATGTAAATTTGAAATTATATTAAAATAATGTCACCATTATGAGGGTAGGTTGCCAATTTGATTGGAACCGTTTTAACAATCAGATAAGTTGGCAAACTCAGATAAGAAACTATCGACGAGTCACTATATCCAAAGTCTGGCCAGCAGCAACGGGACAGGAATTGAACCCATGATCCCTCAATAGATAGCATTATACGCTAACCACTATTGCTGGGAGTTCTTCAAAAGATTTAGTTTTCATATATGTATATGTAGAAACTTCAAATTTTTTATTTCACGAAGAAAAATACATATTATTTCTTAATTTAAAATTATATTTCCAAGATATACATATGTATGTACTTAAATCAGAATTTTGAATATGTTTTTGAGCTTTTTTTTTCCTATTTTGAATTTAACTAACAATAAAATAAGGTAAAAACATTTAAAATACTACATTTAAATACTATTTAATATATTGTAGATAGTGATCACGGGATCAGTAGCTATAAAAATGTATTGTGAACATAATATGAGAAAAGCTTTTAAAAATACATCCCGAACATTTTCCGTACGACACTAGCAAATCTTGCAAGATTTTACGATTAATAATTTAACGTATATTTTAAATTATGCAAGAAATAATTAATTTTCATCATGCGAATGTAACAAACGGTAGTATTTTCGTTGAATATAATAAAAAATTAATACGAGTTGTTAATCAAAGTGGATTCTGGAGCAAGCCAAAATATGAACGCTGGGGGCAGTTTTTAATATACAAGTTTTCTACTTAAATTTACATACATATTATATTACGTACATTTTATGTACGCAGTACCAAGTTTGCGTTAGATTTTTAATATTTCCACTAACGTTCCGTTTCGGTTCTGAAATTTTTCGAGACCGAACAAATCCAACGACGCGGAAACTGAGAATCCCCGAGCGAGCGACGTAAAATAATAAAACTCGAGGAAATTTTCGCGGGCGTCAAAAATTTGTAAAATTCCAGTTATTAGTGAGCTCGGCCGTTTCGCGATGAATGGAGAAGAAGCTTGGCGGGTTTAAAGTTTTGCGAACCCTGGAAAATTGTCCCGCAGGAACCGCCCGTGGCGCTCTCCGTTTACAAAACAAAGAATTTACTCTTTATTATTTCACTTTAGGGCCATCGAAACGATCGCAGAGCAATCCTTTGTTTTAATTCAAATATCAAATGATGCTTCCAATTTTAATTTGAATTTATTACACTCGAGAAATTTCAATAGTTTATCAATGTTTTCTTATTCTGTCTCTCTTTGTATAAGTGGTTGGGAGAAATCTTGTAGTAGCTAGACTTTTTTTAGATATACATACGTACATATTTACATAAATTTTTTTTATGGACATATTTTTTAATGAATTGTTTTTGATGTAAATAAACATTATTCAAAACTAAAATATTTTGTAACTTAAGATTTCAAAAATACCGAAATTTGTTACTACCAGTAATATCGTAAAAAACCACTACCAGTAATATCGGTATTGATTTATCTAAGAAATTGGTGCAATTTTCGAAAATTAACTACCAATAAAATATTAAATACTTAATTGTCGGGTAGTTATTAATTGATTATATTAATTACTTTTTTAATTACAAAATAAAATGTTGACCGCTCAAATTAACGATCAGAGAGTGTCAAAAATGTGGGCGAGTGCCTTTGAAGAATTTTAAGGGACGGTTTAGGCTTTCAATATTATAAATGTATTCAAATAATTCCGAGTTAAAAAGATAGATTTGCGAAAAAAATCTACATATATTTACGTAAGTACCCATAACATTTTAGGGATTCATTTTATTTATATCAGGGAGGCCTAACAGGTAACCCCAATGCACCTCCCTGGCCAGAAACATTGTTCCTTTTGATACAAGTATTATTATACAGAGTAAATACTAATCAATTAAGAACCATAGAGATATGTAATGGTTAAATTTGTAAATTTGCAGCATTTTTACATACCTCTTTTATGTTTTACTTACGATTACTATTAAGAAAATTTTTTGCCTCTGATACGATCGTTTTCATACTTTGCCATATTGATCATTTTGGTCATCAATATAAGTAAAGGTATCATCCGCCATACGATGGTGAAAAAACACGTATTAGACGTGTTTGAAAATTCTCCTACGAAGATGTGCCTGACGTTAATCGCCCAAAATGTTCGGTCGCATTGTTCGCCTACTGCCATCGCTTCGGCGTTTTCTTGGTGAATATCCCTTTTCGCCGTCATCTAGCTTTGTCAGATTTTAATTGCTTAAAAGCCTATAACTATTGCTTTTTAACTCTATATATTATAAAATTTGCTCTATAGGATTTCATTATTACATAATTCAGTAAATACATACCAATCAACATCCATAAATGAAAATCAGATAAATTGGCAAACTCTGATAGGAAACGATCGACTTGGAGTCACCATTCAAGGTCTGGCCACCAAAAACCAGTGGGATATGAATCCGTGACCACTTTGTTCTAAGCAGTAAATGCTAACTACTAATCTATTCTGCTGTACATACGTTTTTTGGGTTTGGATGAAAAGCTTTCCTACTTGTTCCGACATTACATCGTCATCGTCATCGCCCAGCCTTGCAAATACTCCATCGATGACTTCAAATATCGCACTCCGTAGCACTTTTACTATCACTTATTTTGAATACGATACTATTAAATTATTTAAAAACGACCGGATAAGAGATAAAAATGACCACTAACACGAAAGCCATGTGACACGTAAAGGAGGTATGTAAATTTTTTTTTTTTTTTTTTTTTTTGGTGCCATCTTATCGATTCCCGATAAATCATCACCAGCGATATCGTTGCTCTTCAGATCATGTACGGGCACTACGGAATCATCACTCCGTCCCCAATTTTGTGAATTGGGCTTCTGAATCTCTCACATTCAGAACACCAATTCGTGAGGCTTTTTTCGCTTTAAACGCCTCTGCTGGTGAGTTGTGTCCAATAGCTGCAACGCTTCTATGTTAGGGTGACGGTGCAGTCTCAACTCGTGCCTCCCGGCGCATTCTCGGATGACTTCTTTTACTTTTTTGATTTTAAGGTCCTTGTGGATCTCTTCATTTGTGACGAAGCGATATGCATCGGTGATAATCCTCAAAAACTGGTTTTGACATCTTTGCATTTTTTCGATATTGGATGGCTTACTGCATCCCCACAGTTGTATGCCATATGTCCATATTGGCTTCACGATTGCCTGGTATATCAGTTTTTTGCATTGTAGGTCTAATTTGGAGTGTCTTCCTATTAGCCAATACATTTCTCTTTGTTTAATTCGAATCTGTTCTATTTTTTTTTTAATGTGATGCCTCCACGTAAGCCTTGAGTCAAGATGCAGTCCTAAATATTTAGCTGACAAAGCTTGTGGAACTTGGATTTCGTTTATGAAAGTCTGAGTGCTGACACTATTTCGTCGCAGTGCAAATGTGACCTGCATTGATTTTAGCTCGTTGAGTTTCATTTTCCAGTCCTTGGTCCATTTGCTGATCTTGTCCAGTGCACGCTGCAGGCGTTCAAATGCTTCCTCCTGTGACTCGCTCGATGACATAATGACTGTGTCATCTGCAAATGTTCCAATGAATGTCTCTTCGCTTGTCGGGATGTCAGCAGTGTATATCAGGTACAGTATAGGCCCTATTACGCTTCCCTGTGGTACTCCTGCAGAGGCTGTGAAAAAGTTAGAGAATGCCTCCTCATGAGCAACTCTGAATTTGCGTCCGGATAAGTATGATTCCAGTAATTTGACATAATTTCCAGGTAATGACTTGCTGATTTTGTGGATAAGTCCTTCGTGCCATACCCTGTCGAAGGCCTGTGAGACATCAAGAAATACAGCTGGACAATACTTTTTTTCCTCTAGCGATTGCTCTATTTTTGAAATAACACGGTGCACTTGATCGATGGTAGAATGTTTCGACCTAAATCCAAATTGGAGGTCGGGAACATTGGTTAAGGGCTTGAGTCTTTTTAATAATAGTTTTTCGAATAGCTTAGAGATCGCAGGCAACAAGGATATTGGTCTGTATGATGTTACTTGTTCGGGTGACTTTTCAGGTTTCTTCAACATTATGATTTGAGTATGTAAAAATGAGAATGTTTTTAAAATTAATTTTTATACGAAAAAGCAAATGACAATGCTTAATCATTAACAAATGACAATGCTAAGAGAATTTTCGTCACACTTTTCGGAGACAAATTAAAACACTTTTTATATATTCAATTTTGCGAATCATACACACTTTTACACTATTCAAATATTTACACTATTAAAATTTATATTTATATAATAAACTTAGTGGCTACTTTGAATTGTAGGTCAAAAATAATATTGAGTGTTGACTCATTCTCCGATTAATTCATTATAACTAGCCTATACAACGTTTTCTTCTAAATTTAAAGCAATTCAACTAACATACAATTTATATTTATTTAAAATATATATTTCAGTAGTACCAAAATTAATTTATTTTACCAAAATTCGGTAGTAACGGTATTGAAATTCCCAATTGGAACAATGCAGGAGGCGCCAAATCATTCCACTTTACTTCCTCCAGCCTCTCCCTCTCCCTCCTCCTCATTGCTGAAACATTGCATGAAACTGGAAAAACCTCGTGGCTCCCCCTTCCCTACTCCTCATTGAGAATGACTTTACGAACTTAATTTGTTTCTTACTCAACATATGTACATATGTTAAGGTATTAATTTGTGTATTGTAAAACACGCTGTTGGATTCAAGAACCACTCTCTTCATAATGGTAAAAATATATTGAAAATAGGTCCATTGTTAGCCAGCAGCATAGCTCGGACGTTAAGCTTCTGCTTACCGTCAAGAAGGTGCCGGGTTCTATCCCTGAATGAAAATGAATTTTTCAGAGTATGCTGTTGGTCAGACCTGGATTTGTGACTCCAGGTTGATCGTTTCCTATCAGAGTTTGCCAATTTTCTCTGATTTCATTGTTGAAACGGTTCCCGGAAAAAAAAATTGGCTAAAAATCCTTCCTACCTACTATGTCACCACTATTTGAAATTTGATGGATGTACAATAAAAATTTATGTACAATTCATAGATGTCTCGTTAATTTGCGAGTTTTTTCAGTGTCTCGCAATTCAACGACTTATAATAAAAAAATGCTGCATTTGTATTTGTAATTGGCCAGGAAGGCGCATTGGGATTTACCTGTAAGGCCTTCCTGGTATATATGTAAAATAAAAAATAAAAAATAAAATAATACGATGTTAGCGTTACGATAATGGTGCAAGCTGAATGTCTTACACTAGAACGTATTTTTATCCTATCAATCTTAGAGAATGGATCGAAAGTTCGCAATAGGCCGTACATAAATCTTCCTGTAGCATCGTATATTTCATTCAGGGTGTATTTTTTTTTCGTTTTCTCTTCTCATTTTCAATTTACGCGGTAACACTTGCACAAGAGTTGTTTTCGCATTTCCCATCCCGAAATTATGGACAATACACTGGGTCGACTCTCGTATGCTCGGCGATAAATGCGAGCAAATCGATCAAACTTTTGGAAAATGTACAAAATTTCAGGGAAAAATCCCGGCAGGGCGCTTGGGTCTTGTTATATCAACTCTGACACGGCCTTTTTTTTTCACGTGCCATTCGGGATTTCGAATTTTTTGCGGTCGTTTTTGTTTGAACCCGTTAAGCTGGCTTTGTTATATTTTTTAGCCGGGTGTCTAGCGCCGTGAATATAATGCAAATTAATTGCCACGAAAACCTGGGAAGCTGGCTCTCGGGCGTGTCGGGATTAAAGAAAATTCGGCTAACTATTGCGGAACGAGAAATTGTCTTAAAATTCAAAATGTGACCTGCATACAAACGGCCTCAATTACATAAAAACACAAATTTAATTTTAAACAAACGCTATCCAATTTTTGTTTTTGAAAAACAACACGACATACATAAATTACAAACGTAACCTTAAACGAACCCATGTTACCGTTAACATATCTCAAAATCATACGAACGCGTACTTTATTAATTACAAATATACTAAGCGATAAAAATTCAAGACTTTCTGTGTACATTTATTTGCGTTGTATGAAAATGTTTATTCAAAGGTTGATTATTATATTCGGTATTATTCGGAAAATATCTAATTGTTTTTTGCTCGGAGAAGAAGTGCGTATAAGCACGCACCTTGTTTTAAATCACTTTACTCGCCATTCGCGAGTGTTTTCCCACTGTTTTTCCGGATGTTTTTCCGCGGCGCTATGTTTTCACTCTTGACGTTGAGATGTTGGAAATTTAACCTGAGAATTTTCCACACCCTCATGTTTACATTGGCAACGAATATTATCGCATACTAGCGTGCGTAAAGCCTGACACGTACGAAAAAAAAGAAGAATTCCCCTCGACTTCTCTTTTAAATTTTTTTCCCGAACTTCTTCTTTTAATAATAATGAAAACAAATGGGAAAATCCCTCCCCGGGCGAAGATCTCACACGTACGATATCCTAAAAACAACACTTCCTTAAAAGCCTGCGCTGATGTAATAACGCATTCCGTGTATACACACAAGATTCATGTAAATATTATAAGGTAATGTACATCAACATATTTTTATACAATTAATAATTTTAATTAAGATTAAGAAATCAATGTAGTAGTAATCAATAAATCGAATATAATATTTTTAAATGCAATACATTTAAATGACAAACTTTGAACGGCTATCGTAAAAATAGATCAAAGTTTCTAATATTAATATTAATCGGGAGAAAAAATGTTTTATTTATTAAAACTAAACATTAAAGACTAAAACCGTTGCATCCTGCACCATGTAAACGTTGCATCCTGTACCCTGTTCGTTCACTCGTCAGTAAGGCATAAAGCTTGAATCCTGCAAGAGTGTTATGCAAAATATCGGCATGTTGTATTTTTTTTTAATTTATTATTTATTAATAGTTTTGGACCATTGTGGCATTACAGGAAGAACCTAATGCGCCACAATGGCCTACATTTGATAAATATTTATATTTTACCATGATATCATTATGGTTTTTACCCCTAAGCGACACCTATGTTCTATGTATATAAATCTATGTATTTGAAATCACATTCAAAAAGTGGTGAAAATATTAAGTAGGATGGTTTGGCAAATTTTATGGGGAACCAATGGTTTTTTTTTTCGATTCAAATAAATTTAATAAAAATACAAATGAGTATTTACTATTATATTCGCTATGTTTACGCTGTTTATATTACAAATACTGAGTGAAGCCGTGTAAAACGGGTTTGGTGCATCCGCTCTAAAATTGCCAGATTAACAGAACGGCAGCTTTAAACGTAATTCTCGTTTTCTCGAATTATAGATTGCACATCAGATGACGAGTAACCTTTCGATGTGCACAGATGCAATTATTAAAATTGAGTTGGATCTTTCTGGCGAGTTTAATAAGGCAAGATTCGGAACTTATCAAATCTTCCCTTATTAAACTCGCCTGAACGATCCAACTATATTTTAATAATTACCATTTTAATAATTGCATCTGTGCACATCGGAAGGTAACCTGTCATCTGATGTGTAATCTATCATTCGAGAAGACGAGAATTAAATTTAAATTAGCCGTCCGTTAACCTGTCGGTCAATTTGTCTGTCGATTTTAGAGCGGATGCACCGCATCCGTGTAAAACTACTAGTATACTATAAATAGAAATCTATCCCTTACACATATTAACCCCATTACCGTATGAAATTCGAACTAAAAAGTTTCCGATTTTGATTTTACGATAGCATTTTTGGATTGGACCATTCATTCCGTTCTATCGTTTATACACGGAAAACAAATGTCGTAAAATAAAATTTTATGTAATGTGGAAATATTATTCGCATAAAATTTATAACTTCCGCCATCTTTTCAACATATATGTATTTGTAGTTCAACGAATATGAAATGAAATAATTTAATTTTAATATGCCATAAAAATGACAAATTTATAGCATCGAGCGTCAAACTTTTCGCCAACAGCCAGTTTTATTTTTATTTTTGAACGACTTTATACAAATAATAGCATTTAAATGTAGTCAAAATAATAATACATATATAAGTTTTAACCTATGGCGTGCCGTCACATCCAAAGCCTTTTTTAATCTTGAGCCAAGCACGCCGGAGCCATAACTCAGGTGTTCGGCTAATCTGACCTATTAGTTACGGCCCGAGTTTCCAATGTTTTTAATACATAAATACACCGTATATAAATTTATATAAAATATTTTTTTCGACACTGCTTTGCGTCTTCTTATACACCTGTGCGTATACACAGGGGCGGACTCGAGCGGTAAACAATATAAATAAGGACAATTTTTCACGACGCCGCGAGAAATTTCTCATGACGCCCTCTAATAAATAAACGTCTGGATTGAACATACTCCGTAAATATAAGGTGGATAATGGATATGCGAAAAATTGACATTGATCACATGCATCATAGTTTCAATTGCGATATTTAAAAAAAATCGATTCTAGAAGAAAATTCATAGCACAACTCATTGCGATCGTTTAAATATTAAATATTAGAGGTATCCTTAAAATTGTTTTGAATCATAATGATTACATAGCCAGATGAAAAAAGTGGATATTTCAATCAAAAAAGCGATTATGAAACATCGTCTTCGTTATACATACATACATATGTATGTATGTGCATACATAAATAACGAGAGCCAACTATACTTTTACGTCACATTCGTTTATATTTTGAATCTGATGATACGACGTCGTAGATGTGGTTGTATGAATTTTACGTCATATAAAATCACTATAAAATTGCACGTTTTATAAGAAAAAATAGCAGCTATTACGCGTCGAGAAACCTCGAGGAAATTCAGTTTTTCCAGGCGCATCTCGCTAGCGTGAGGCTTTTGTCATTTTTCTCCGACGCGAAATTTCAACGAGCTTGGTAATATATTAAAGCTTATATTTATTAAAACTGATACAAAATAATTATATGTATACAGTCTAAAACTAGATTCCGTGGCGAATATTTGCAATTTTATATGAAAAAATATTTAAAAAAATCATCCTAAGATTAATCTCCTTATTTTTAACAAAAACAGTCATCTGAGAGGTCGTATTCTCAATTCTAAAAAATATATTTGTTCAGAGAATCCTTCTTTTCAAATAGAGTACTTACATTTTGGAATAGTCTACCAAATGAAATATGTAGTATCTTTTTCTGGCCTAAACTTTTGCGAAAACGAGCTTGACGATTTCTTTAAATTAATATGGTTTATAATAATAATTATTAAGTTTATTCTTATTGTATTTGATTTCCTCTAGCTTTTTTAAATTTTATTTTGATTCTTGTTTTTTTTTAATTTCTTACTTTAATTTATATTTGTCTGCTTTTATTTTTGACGAACTTTTCAGATTCATCGGCTATGTCACTCTCTCAGGTATTTTTAAATAACCAAAAATAAGCTTTTCCACAAAATAGTGGGTTAATTTGTAAATTATTATATGTATAAAAATAATTTGTCTATTACATTTGAATATTTGAAAAATTAAATTATATTCAATTTCAAATCGATTAATTGTTTCACTTAAGCCCTTTATAGCCAATTTAAATTAAGCTTTATTCTATACTTCTGTTCTTTAATTAATCACATTGCCCACATTGACCAATTTTTTAAATCTTTTCTTTTGTTTATGTAGATCAGTGGTCGGCAACCTTTTGGGAGACTGGGAAATTGTTTCAGTGTTGAAAATTTTATATGGTTAGTGAGTAAAAGTATAAATTAAAATTTTACGAAATGATTAAGGAAAATTTTATTAATATAAAATATAATATAAATATGCACTTAAATTAATTTTATTAAGGACAGCTATCTGATCAATTACTTATTTGGTTTTGAGTTTTTCAATATTTGGCATATAAGTACATAATTCTTAACTAGTAGTTTTCCGACCATTGATGTAGATATTTAATAGATGAACTCCTTTCAAATTCATATTATTATTGATTTTTTTTTAAAAATCATTTAAGAAATTAAAATTCAAAATTTTGTTAATTATGTCATTAACTGTCTGTATCCTTATTTTTATTGTAAGAATATAAAAACGTGTTAAAATTCATAGCTATGTATGTATATACATAGATCTTTCAGAAAAGAATTGACGAAATGAAATTTGAAGTATTTCACCATCTTTTGATCTCGAATCGTCCGCAAAAGCGAAATTCTCCCCGGCGATCCGACGCGTATATTCTATGATAATATTTACCATATATGCGGGCCACTGGATATCTCGGGATTTGTTCGAGAAAATAAATAATACGTAAAGGTCTCGGGCGTGCGGGGTTAGCTCGTGCACGTATCGGCCACGTCCTAAATGCAGGCCGACCGGTCTAACAAAACAAGATGGATGGAAAGTACGGTACCCGAATAAGATGAGGGGGGGATCAAAATGAATGTGAGTGAGATGCCCGCATGCGGAAAAGCTTGAAGTGCGAGCGAGAGAGTCGCGGAGGCTGCGGGATTAACGACGCGACGACGTTGTGTCAAATGGAGCGACTGGCATTTCCGTTTCGGGACATTTTTTTCTCCTATGTACAGTCCTGACTTTTGACCTTAGAATCGATGGAACACAAACGAAAATCTGATTTCGTTCATTTATTCAACACTTAATTCATCAAGGCTTAAAGCGACAGAAGTGATTGACAATTGTGCCTCTCTGCAGCGAAGATTATTACATATAAAATTATAAAAATAAATAAAATCAATAATTTCCAAAGTGTAACAATGGAATGTATATGTCTTTGATTATATACATACATTTGAATAAAACAACAGTTTGAATTCATATGTAGTATTTACTTTAGGTGTTGATTTAAGATATACATATTTAGACATACATGTGTATTTCCCTAAATTTGCATATTTACATACATACATATAGCATACATGTGTATGTATGTGTATTTAGATTATATACATACATATATTGTTATGTTTGGTGTATACTTTGGTACCACAATTTTGAAAAATATAATAGTGTTTCAATGTTTTAGAAAAGCTCAATTTTCACACAGGGGTGGGATATGTAAATATACATAAGAAAATTCAATACAAACAAAACAAATATTGTATGTATATTCAGCAACTACAAAATAAAATAGTATTATAATATACATATTACAGTTGCTATAGTTTCAATGTTTTTCTTTTAGTTTAATATAATATACATATACATACATATGAACATTTATTGAATTTTTATATACATACATACTGTCAATCACACAACATTGCTTTGCAATGACACTCATTCCCGTTTTACCTGTTTCCGTTCCCGTTTATGGGGGATTTTTTTTACAGAAACTATCGCGAACATGCACACAATAACTCTTGTAAGTTTCATCGCAATCGTTTGAATGGTATAGGAACGCATACGTGACAGAAAAATATACAAACAGACAAACATTGATTTTTACTAGCCTCTTCTTACTTTCACTTACGATTTCTAGTTAGAAAAAAATTGGGTTCTTATCCGATCGTTTTCAAACTTTGTCATTTTGCTCGATTTGTTCATCTATATATGTGGAAATGACGTTCGCCATTATGATGGTGAAAAATAATCGTAATAGACGTCTATCATCTACATTGATCGTTACTAGCCTCTTCTTACTTTATTACATACCTACTTTACGTTTCACTTACGATTACATTAAGTAAATGGATCCTCCGCCAATACGATAGAGATAAAATATCGTTTAAGAAGCTTTTCAAGTCCGAAAATTTTTAATCTCGGTGATGTTTGGTAGTCATTAATTTTATACATAGATGGCGGTAGTAAAAAAAAAATTATTGGTGTTTTTATTCAAAATAATAATTTTATATACAAATTATAGAAGAGGTATGTTTTTAAAAAACTTTTTTTTATAATTATTATTATTATCTGTATTGATCAATACTAACCATTCTAGTCCCACATATTTTCTCTCGGGGTCTTCCTTATAACTTTTTACATCTTCTTGTGTACCATTCGACCACTTCCCATATTCAATAGCCATTGCCATTTTACAATATTCACTCGTCCCACTGTGTCCGCTACTAAAATCATACCTCTCAACCATTTATTTCGTTGTTTGTTTTGTCCTGTATTTATCATATATTTTGAAAATTATATGATAAATGCAGGACAATAAGTCCAGGGCGCCTTCCTTTTTTGCTATTTTTTAAATTATAAAATTGAAAAACTGTTTGGCTTCTTTGACATTATAAAACATTTTATATTAAACTTCATATTTTTATATCCCTTTTCGCCACCATCTCGCTATGTCAGATTTTAATTGTTTAAACGCCTATAACTTTTTCTTTTTTCACTCTATATTTTTTATATATGTACATATATATGTAGAATACATAGATGTACATATGTAGTGATTTACGACAAAGAATTATTTAAAAAAAAAAAAATTCTAAAAATTCTACTGTTATTTTAAATTTCTTTAGAATGCACGTTTTCTTCCCTTACAATCTAGGAGGAACATTTATGATTTTGGTTTTTGCTTAAGCTTTTGAATTATCTATAAAATCGATAGTCCTTATTTATTAAGTAAGGTCCTATTCCAATATCCAAACAGATCCCTCCGTAATTCTTCATTATTTCTCACTTATCCGTGTTCTATCAAATATTCCTGCAATTCCTTTTTATATAGATCTTGCTTTTCTTTTAACAATATTCCCCCTCATGTCGATCCTTTTTTTCGTAATACATATGTATCTTATTTCCACCACCAATACATGTATCTTATTTCCACCATTATTATTCATTTTTAGTTTATTTGTTCATTTTTATTAATATTTAGAAACATTTCTGGTGTCAATGGTACATAAATATGTACATATGTACATATATACGATGTAATTCTGTTTGTTTCTGTTTTTTTTTTTAATTAATACATCTTTGAGCCCACCCCTACGTAACACATTAGTAAATATAAGATATTTCAAGTGTCAGTGTTATAAAAAATAATATAAAATAAAAAATAAAACATTTCTATGTGTCAGTTAGATAGGATAAACTGTGTTGAATTTATCTTCAAAAAAAAAAACAGACAAGAATATTAACACGCAAACATATTTTAAAGCCATGATAGCATGATCAGTGATCAATTCCGAGTTCAAATCTGTTAAAAATCTATTCACAAAAATTCATCTATCTAATATTTCTACATATGTACATACACTTAATATAAAACGCAGGTTATGTTTATGGGGAATAATAGCATCTCGCTAAAAAAAAATTTGTGACGCGTTCAGCCCCCTCAAAGTAATTTACCATACCGTCTATAAAGAAGTTTTGTTTCAAAGTTGCACATTGACATAGAAAGGTGTTTTGAAACTAGATAAAGAAAAAATCTTTCGGTTAAACATTTAATCAATACGGAATAAGAAAAAAAAGTTATAATTACAAAAGTACCAGAAAAAGCTTTTCTTTTGTGTAATTACAGTAGGAAAATATCTGGCATGGACGTGCGTTACACGGATAAACGAATATAATCGGATAAAAACCGCTCGGGTGCGCGCAAAACTCCAAAAGTGCAATAAATCATCTCGATTATTATCCGGCAACGGGAAATATCGTCGAGGCGAGCTCGCCTCGCACAAAGCCACGGCATCTTAGGAAATGAACACCACCGACAATATCGAAATATTGCATATTAAAACGACGACGAATATTTAGCACCGATGAATGGTGCGGATATCTAGTTGCTTTTTTTTTAATGCCATTTTCCCCGGGTCCAAGCTTTACCGAAAGCTCCCGCATATTGTCTCGTTAGAGCTGGGCCGAGTGATAAGCTCCACGTACGATATTTATTGCCTTCTCATATCAGATGTCACATACTTACAATGAAGAAAAAATCCCGTAAATCTTGCTATACCGGATAGTTTACCGGAATTACCAACGTCATGGCTCAAACCAGACTACTATCCTCATATATATCTACATACATACATACATACATACGTATATACTACCAATAGTATTACAATAAACCAGAGGTTCTTGATCAGCGTTCTTTAAACAATAGATTGTGAAAATGATATACTTCATATGTACATACATACGTACTATTATATGTCCATCTTAGCAGTGGTTGCGACTTGTATGTATGTATGTAAAACTATCGTCTTAATAATTGCTATAAATTCAAGGGGTGACCGTCACCGCACCGACAGTCAAAAAATCGAAAATGTTCGTTTACCATGCATATATATGAAAAACGGTTATTATATATGTATATATCAGTGGCGTGCGGTAAAACTCTCTCTCCCCCCGTCGTACATCCTTACTTAATTTGCGCGAGCAGGATAAAAGAGGAACAAGAGGAACAGGCTTTTCCTCCCGTATCCTGCGCGCACACATTAAACAAGGCTGTATGACAAAAAGAGAGATAATTTCACCGCATGCCACTGATAATATATTAAAAATAATAATCAATTGGTCTGGTTATATGCAGTTAGACTGTAGCGTAGCTTCAAAGTTGTGCTTAAAATATACATATGAAATATTGTATGAAGACCAATCATGAAATATGTGAGAAAATGTTCTAGTTGAACGTGAATATCTTCACGATTAGCTAGATATCATCACGATGATTTGACAGATAATTGTAATGATTTCGTTAGTGACTAAATTCCTCTAGCCGCATGTTGAAGACATTTGCTCACTTTATGTTGCATTTACACGAGGCCAATTTTTAGGACATTCCACTAAGCCAAGCTAATATTGGCATCGTGTAAATGTGCATTTCGAGACAATTAAATGTTTCCTTGAGCCATTTCTCTTAACCATTTACTATTCCAATATTGACTTGGCTTATTGGAATGTCTTGACAATTGCCCTCGTGTAAATCCAGCATTATGTAATGATAGTATATGTCGGAACAATATCAAATCGATTGGAACCAAAAGTGGTTCGAAGTCAGCTTAAAATCTAGTGAAACTAATAAAAAATTTTTAAAAACTATTGTTAATTCCAACGATACTTAAAAATCAGATTTTAGCAATAATGAAATTAATGATTTTTTTTTAAATATTAAACCTGCATTTTCAGATTTTCATATGATATACATAGGTAATACAACAATCGATGATTTAAGTTGTTTGGTATTTAGAAAGGTGTTTTATCAGTATTCACGATGCTGGTTTAAATTAATCGCTCGAAAATTAGATTGTTTAACTTAGAGAGTCAGCCTCGGTTAGATTTTGATTTGCACGTGTTTGTCGAGCAATTCAATCTGGGGTAACTTTTAATTGGATGATTTTGATCTCGGACGCTTGTACATTGGTATTCTTGCCGGACGCTCGAGTTAAAGGAAAATGTCTCGGGACGCCACGGAGAAAGCCGGGAAACGCTCTCCTTAATGCTCTGGATTACCCACCGCTAACTGATAGTTTATATAACGATCAGTTAAGTGAACTTAAGATATTTTTTTCAATTAGACCTTTAGATTCTTCACTACATTACAATTTAAAACTTTTAAATTTCATATATAGATATACGTATGTATATATGTACATATGTACTATGACTATTATTATTTAACCTGATATTAACTAGATGTATACAATGTTCACTGTGTATTCATAACTGATGAATACATAAAATGTACGCAAATATTTCACTGCAACGTAAATAAATCAATTTACTTGTCTGCAACTTCATTTCGGACACAGTTCGTTTTATTAATTCAGTCTAGACGCCGTTATTTATTCAACCTTCTACAGTGATGTTTGAAGTGTATAGTTAAATAAAAAAATACTTTAGTTTTAGACACGAAATACAAATTTTATTATTTGCTACGAAAGTTATTTCTGTCGATTTCGCTGTACTATTTATTGACTGTAATATCGAGTAAAAATGTAAAAAATATTAAATATCTGTTCAACTATGTAACCTGTGAAGTGATAGCCAGCTGTCATCATGCTAATTTGACAGTCGATTCTGATGAAATTTTATTTATGATTAAATTCTTCTAGCGTTATATCGGAGACATTTGCGTATCTTAAATAGAGCTAACCTCTGTATGTCGGTAAAATATCAAAGTGTCGATAGAGTAGAAGTGGTTCTAAATCAGCTCACAAGTATGTATTATGCTACGGAAGCTGTCAAGCGAAATTAATAGAAAGCTTGTAAAAAACTAATATAAAAAGCGTTTTTGAAAAAAACTTTTATTTAGTAATGGGAAAAAACCAAAATAAAAGAACGATTAAAAAAATTGAATTTAAAAAAACCTAAAACTAATATGAATATTCTTTCTCCCAAGCAAATTTCCTCCGGACATTAAAATATTTCTAGTAATTTAATATTTCTTTGTATGAGCCGATATATTTGAAAGTGGCGGAAGTCCAATTTTCAGTTCCAAAAACTCTTTTGACAAAATTTTTTATCACTTCTTTTAATTTGATACGTCCAGAATCTCGGAAAAGCAGAGTAAACCTATTACAGGCCATCACTATTTTGAATATAGTAAATCGCAAAACATCATATTATATGTTTTGCGAGATATTTCTAGAAATAAATAAAAGTAGACGTACATAGTCTTATTACAAATATTTATAACAGCTCATACATACATATGTCCAAAATATAAAAGCTTGGAGCGTTTATTTAAATTAAACTACCGTTAAATCATGTGCTTAAGCTTTGGCTACTGACTATTATACAACTTTGTAAATAAGTTTTTTGGGATTTCGGGATCAACTAAAATTTTGATACAGTATCGTATTACCATATGGAATATTTACATCATGACTATAAAATGCTCGTCCACATACAACACTGTCGAGCCAAACAAAAACACGTTAAGTATTCACTCTGTTTAAATACGGGAAAGTGAAAGTACACACGTCTAATTTCCAACAGAGATTTATGCGAAATTTTGATGTGACAATACACTTGATAAAGGGTCGCAGATATGGAGCGTTCGCCCGGTGCGTCAGTAAAAGCGTGCTTAATTATTTAACCGGCACTCGTACTTTATGTGTCTCTGTCGAGTGGTCGAACCGCCGATCCTCTCTAATTAAATTTGAACCTTAACCCCCGAGGCGAAGGGCCGGGCCCTTTACCGTCTATTAGGGTGGTTCAAGTTGGAAAACTATTGGCGTTACCTATCGAAAACGGGAAATCGCGTGTAACGTGGCGTTACACCTCCAAAAGCGTTACGCGAACATCGACGCAAAACCCAAACTTCTGAATGCCGTTAACTGATAACTCTATCTTCCCAAAATTTACGACTTAATGAGACCCGTATTCTGCGCACACGCTCGTACAAACTCAAATATTCGCTACATAAAATCTAACGCTCGTCAGATAATTAATTATTAATTTCAACGACGAATATTTACCATACAAAAATATACGCACACACATATTTTATTTTATTTTTATTTAATTTATACCAGGAAGGCCTAACAGGTAAACCCAATGCGCCTTCCTGGCCAAAGACAATTATATAAAAAATATATGTATACCATCCATATATACACAAATGCTTACACGCATACACAAATACACATACATATATATATATATATACATATACACATACATACATACACATACAAATACATATATCTATACACATACACACATTATACATGCATATACACATAAACACATAAATACACATAAATTTCTCATATATGTATGTATATATAAAAATAAAAAAATATCATACATATACATATATGTAAATAAAGATAAAACTGACATAAATACACATTATGCTAAATAATAATATAACCAAATGAAAACAACATGTGTAAATATGTAGCTAGAAGCCATTTAAAATATGCTGATTGACAGAACTGTATGATGCAGTAAAAACATCAAGGCACCCAGAAAGCAGGTTAAGTAATCGAATGGCTCTTGAAAGGGGTGAGTCATCATGCACATTAGTTCTGGCCCGAATAGGCAGAAATAGATTCTCTCAGTTTCTCAGGTACCCTAAGTTTAAGGTTACACAGAACTTCAGGAAGATGACATTAACACCTTAGAATTTTTAGAAAAAGCTTACCAAGTTGATTGTTTCTACGTGAAGCTAAGGAGTCAAAGCCCAAGGAGCCCATGCCAAACTTACTGGGAAATAAGTAGGGATAGCGCCCAAACACTCTCATATAGAAATAGCGCAGAAATTTTCTTTGCACTCTCTCTAACATGAGCGTGTACTTAAAATGATTAGGACTCCATATGGCCGAGCCAGATTCAAGAAAACTGCGCACTAAGGTAGTATACAGTAAACGTATCACTCTGGTGCTATTAAAGACGAGTGAGTTTCTGACTACGAAGCCTTATGTTTTCGTAGCCCTATTTCACACATATTGGACATGAGAATTAAAATTCCAGATATTTAAAAAAATAATTCCCAAATCCTTGACATGTGTGTGACGGGCAAGAATAGAGCCATCAATGTTGTAACCGAATTCAATTGATGATCAAGATCTGGAAATAGAGACAATTTGACACTTGTCAACGCTTATCGGAAGATATATATATATATATATATATATATATATATATATATATATATATATATATATATATATATATATATATATATATATATATATATATATATATATATATGTTTATATATATGTTTATATATATATATATATATATATATATATATATATATATATATATATACATATATATATCATCATCATCATTTACAGCCATTCGCCATCCACTGCTGGATGAAGGCCTCTCCAACACGCTTCCACTCGTCTCTGTTTTGCGCAACACTCATCCATCTCATTCCGCACATTTTCCTAATTTCGTTCATCCATCTTCCTTGCGGTCTTCCTTTTACTCTTTTGCCTTCTCTCGGGTACCATTCAAGCACTTCTTTTGTCCACCTTTCGTCCATCCTCCTAGCTACGTGACCCGCCCATTGCCATTTCAATCTCTTCACTCTATCCACTATGTCCACTACCCTTGTCATATTTCTCACCCACGTGTTCCGCTTTCTGTCTTTCCTCGTTATGCCAAGCATACAGCGTTCCATACTTCTTTGAGTGCATTGGATTTTATTTAGCATCTTGGCGTTCAGTGTCCAAGTTTCACATCCATACGTCATCACTGGCAAAACGCATTGATCAAAGATCCTTTTCTTCAGGCAGAGTGGCATTTTTGATTTAAAAACAGCATTCATCCGTCCAAATGCACTCCATCCTAATTTCATACGTCTCTTTATCTCTTCATTTTTACTACCAGACATGTCAATTATTTGACCTAAATATAAATAATTATTTACTACTTCTACTGGTTTATCATCTAAGGGGATGCTATCAGGCATGCAATAACTATTGAACATTAGTTTAGTCTTATCTACGTTAATTTTTAATCCTACTTTTCTACTCTCCCTGTCCAGCTGTGTTAGTCTGATAAGTAGGTCAGCTGAATCACGAGCTACTAAAACTATATCGTCTGCGAACCGAAGGTGACTCAAAAAGCGACCATTGATGCTTACTCCGGCTGTATCCCAATCCAAGTTCCTGAAAACTCCCTCAAGCACTGCATTGAATAACTTGGGCAAGATTGTATCTCCTTGTCTTACTCCTTTTCCTATGCTAAATCTATCTGTACCTGAAAAAATTTTATATATATTTATATATATATATATATATATATATATATATATATATATATATATATATATATATATATATATATATATATACACATATATATGTATATATACGATCTCCGTCACGGGCCCGAATGTGAAACGCCCGAAAATCGGAAGGCAAAGATCGAAAATCGAAAGTCGAAAGATAAAAAAAGGGTGCATGGTAAACGGTACATACTCACTTAATTTGCACGAGCAGGATACTTTATTTAGAATATCTATTTTCAAGTATAATTACTGTCAAATAATTGACATGAAATTCATCGAAGTCGACAATTTGAGAAAACAGACATATTATGTAATCTACATACGTACAAATGTACATATATGAGTCTGCTACCTATGTGACATTTTTGTGGATTTGTGGTTGGATTGAATTGGAATTTTTTCGCGGCAACTTTATCGTCAAGGACAATAGAGTCTGCGAGTTATTCATCTGCAAAGTTAAATCTATCCTTCCTGAAGTATAAAACGTGAAAACTCGGACTCGACGGAGGAAACTGTAGTAACGCTCTTTCGTTTTGTGTGTTCGCGGCAGCGAAAAAAGACAGAAAAAGTCGTAGAAAACTTTAAGATTTCCAGTTACCGTTTCCGAAATCTGGAGAAAGCTCATAAAAATGGCCGCTTTACTTTAGCGATCTTTTTTCCGGGCAGTTTTATGTATTATTTAATGCGGCACATTAAAAATTTACATATAACACGGTGAATATTTAAATTACATTGAAATTATCAACTCCATATACAATCACACAAAATAATCAACCACACATGATTTATACGTTAAGTTAACATTATACCTGTATAAAGACAATACATATATTGGTTCAATAGTTCTTTTTCGCTGTCCAATTAGAACTATGTACATATTATATCTACATATGTACATACATATATTTATATTACAACGAAGCCAAAATTACCCGCACCGAAGCTTATTCAATTTTTTTTAAATATAATTCGCGAATAAAGCAATCTGGACACTTGAAAGCTTTTTCCAGTAGACATCTTTGTCCAGGGTGTAGTGATAAAAGATTTTCCGGATTTCCGTTTGGCTAGCACACAGCGAACCACACATCGTAAAGTAACCAGCTTTTCGACAAACTTGCTTTGAAGAAGAATTCAATTTATGTTTGCCGCACTGTATATGATTAAATTTGTAAATTTTTCACCTTAAAGTCCCTTCCAGTAACTTTATTTATCGAACGTCGCTAAAAGGGAAAAAATCCTAAGATTTTCCTCTTATCGAAATATCACTAAACATAACGCTTTCAATTGTTCAATTTATCTTGTTCAAACAAGATAAATCTACCTAAGAAATTCCTTCTCAATTATTGTGCAAACGATTTGTTGACATATGAGCCATTATATTTGAAAGTGTCAGAAGTCCAATTTTGAATTACAAAAATACCTTTTCTGTTCACAAATTGTTATCACTTCTTTTAATTCGATAAGTCTAGAATCTCGGAAAAGCAGAATATAAGTATTGCAGGCCACCAGTATTTTTAAATATTGTTAAACGCAAAACATTATATTAATTCTTTGCGAGATATTTCTCGAATTAAAAAAGGTGGACTTACGTCACTTTGAATCACAATGGTTCATATGTACATATATGTATAAAATCAAGCATCGCGGATTCTATTGGTTTGTGATGTATCTGATTTTCAACAATCCTCTATAATAAGAAATAAATTTTTACTACAATTATTTAGAATTCAGTATTTACAAAATTAATTACAACAAGTGAAACTAAGAAAAACCTTGTCAAAATACACATTAAATATCTCAGTACTGTCTCAATGTTGCTAAAATAATACTTTAAAATAAAATAAAGCAATATTCTTTACACGATTTGGTATTCAACAACATCTTGGAAAACTTTTTTCAATATACGAGTACGTACACAAGACGAGAAGAAACATAAAAAGATAAAGGACTTTTTGAACAAGTTTCATCCGCAGAGCAAAAGCAGGCAATGTGTCCATTACGCGTATTTTTTTCCGTATTGACGTATTAATAATAAAAGTACTCGATCACGAAAGGTTTCTCTCTGAATAAATAAGATTTTCTTTTTCTCGGAAGCACAGTAATGGAAATCTCCTGGATAAAGTTTACGATAATAAATACGCGAATATACCCACTCGACTATGAAAAGCTGTACTACCCATGCATATTAAAAATTGTATCAATATGAAATGGACACGGCGTCCTTTTCTTTGATAGTTGGTTCGATAATAATAATAATATTTCGCACTGGATACATAAAACTGTCAAAAGTTTTAGGCGACTCTTTGAATTATGTTAGGATGATATCTTACGGGTTGGCAATTTCGGTCGAAGAACTGAACTAAACCATCGTCGAGCTTCGTTTCCGAGACAACCCTGTCGGAAGAATTGACACCGTCACAATTTAACTTATCTCACCACTGACTAACTTCACGCCATTTCACTTAAAATAGTTAGCATCGCAATAAAAAAAAAACTTCATCTATTGTTACTACGTACATATTTATATAAAGTAAAAATATATCAGCCTTACTCTACCTAAATATACGTATATACAAACATTTTGATGAAATTTATTGTGAAATTTTAGTGGACGGACAGCTTAAGAAACACTGTGTTTGAGTGCTTTAAAGGCTTCGGCAACAAGGCCTATTAAAATGTAGATGAATTTAATAACCGAATCATGTGTGTGTGACGCTTTCGGCAACGCGAGAAAATTATGCATCGCGATAAACCGGCATTGTTAGCCTCTCGGGACCCAAACGCGATTACTATAGCCGGTTGATTGTCATTGAAATTTTCCGGGTTTCGGCATCGCATAATCTTCTCCGGGGAAATATTATCACAGCAAAGCCTGCAAAAACATAGCGCCGTTAACGGCACAATTGATTGTCATAGTTCGACGACAGAGGTTGAACGGTTCGTTTGCTATTACAAATAAATCTATTTTTCAATGCATGAATTGGTATAAAAGTATTGCGATTTACATTCAGATATTATTATTAGATATTATTAGATTTATTCATATACGCATCGTGTAGAATTCTGTTAGGAGAAAACACAATTGTTGGTTTAACGTAATTCTATACAATACGATTATCAATATATCCGAGTTAGCTTCGGGTTTTATTATATAAACTTCAATTCAAAAATTTCCTCTATTTCAGTTTTACATTTATTATTTTACAGAAAAAATCAATAGCAATCTTGTCCACAGCAAGTATAAAAAAGTATAAATAACTAGCACGCACTGTATATGATAAAGGAGGTATGTAAAAACAAGTTTTTAATGTTGGAATGTGTGCAAAATTTAACACTCAAGATAAATACACTTTCAAAATATGCTAATTTCGAGGTAAAACTTTTGATTAATTTAATAATTTTTCACAAACTTTCCATAGATGTTAGTTCATAACGCAAAATTTGTGAGCTGATTTTGAACAACTTCCACTCTTTTGATCGCTTTGATATTTCACCGACGTCGTTAAAGTTCTCGACCGCACATGATGGAATCCTCAAAATTTTACCAGAATCGTTTGTTAGATCGACCTGATGACAAATGGCTAGTCGGGATGATATTCACGCTACCCAAGACGACATTTGCGCTTCTCACTCATTTCTATAGGCCAGCGCGACCCTCCGCACCATTGTTAATTTATATGGTGAACCTTTTTTTTGCTCTCTAGCTTTGTAGTTTGCCCTGTTTCCTGGAAAATAGCCCCAAAACGCCCTCTTTCCTGGAAAAAGCACGCTCCACCGCCGAAGACTACTCATTTCATACATAAAAAGGGTGACCATACGTCCCGTTTTGGCAGGAGTAGTCCTGTTTTTTACGTGCTTTGCGTTCGTAAATTTATTTTATTTGTCCCGTTTTGGCCGTCCACTGATGCAAAGAAGATTTTTTATTATACATACATTCGATATTGTTTTTATTTCCATATTTTCCCAAATCAGTTCGTTTTCCAAAAACAAATATTATTATATATTATATTATATTTACATAATATATTCACTTTACATATACATACCTACAATATATATTTAATCTGTGTTTGTGTGTGTGTTTTCGTAATATACCACAGCTCAGGTTTCGAACCCGCGATGTCTTGGTCTACAAAACAAGCGCTCTACCAGCAGACTACGGCCGCTCTCAGAAAAATTACCACTAACACGAAAACCATGTGAACTGTATAAGAGGTATGTAAAAAACGTTATTTATGACACATATAATGTAACCAGGTTTTTCGACCTGTATTATTAGTCAAGGTTGCGGGGTCAATGACCGACACTATACGTTTGTTTATAATTGATTTCGTTTATAACACGACCAAATATTATATTTACATATTCACGAATGTGTAGATATAAGAATTACATATAAGAAGAAGAAGAAGAAGTACACATAATTTTATTTATCAAGGTTTTTAACTTTTTTTTTATACTAAATTATTTAAAATATAATTAATTTATTATTAATATTAAATTAATTATATTTTAACGATATTTCAAAAAAAAGAGGATAGCGCATCGAATACAAACTTTTTCTGTATTTATAACATAAAACTTTATTTTAATTCGTGTATCAAATCCTTTTCAAAACCACCCATTGAAATCAACGGGCCCAAAACTAGTTATAAATAATATCCCTTTCGCTGATGATACGGCAATATTGACTGAGAGCGCCGAAGACCTGCAATCTTTATTGATCCCAATTGATCAATCATGTCAAAAATGGGGTCTGTCTATTAATATCAAAAAGATAAAATCAATGGTCATATGTATGTAAAGAAAAGACGTATCCATTAAACCTGAATGTGCGCGGACAAATGATTGAACAGGTCGAACACTACAAATACCTAGAAGCAATGATCAATATGGACGTCAGTTCCGAAATGGAGATAAAAAGAAGGATCGAAATAGCGAGAAATGCCTTCGGCAGCATGAAAAATTTTTTGTGTTGTCGAAGGTTGTCAATTAAATTGCGCTTAAGAATCCTGCACTCCTATGTTTGGTCGGGTTCTAACTCACGTGCCGGAATGTGAAATTACCAAAAACGCAAATATCGGAAGGCAAAGATCGAAAATCGAAAGATCTTAAGTCGAAAGATCAAAAAAAAGGGTGCATGGTAAACGGTACATACTCACGTACATATTCACTTAATTTGCGCGAGCAGGATACAACAGGAACAAGGGGAACAGGCTTTTTATCCCGTATTCTGCGCGCGCACATTAATTCTGTTGTATCATTACAGTACATTGTTCCTATTGTATCCTGCTCGCGCAAACTAAGTGAGTATGTACCGTTTACCATGCACCCTTTTTTTTATCTTTCGACTTAAGATCTTTCGATTTTCGATCTTTGCCTTCCGATATTTGCGTTTTCGGTAATTTTACATTCCGGCTCGTCACGGAGACCGGTTTGGTCGATGTTGATGTACGGATGCGAAACGTGAACGCTGTTAGTGGCATCCACCAACAGGATAGAGTCCTTTGAAATGTAGTTACAGGAGGATGCTAAAGATCTCGTGGAAGGAGCATGTAAGAAACGAACCAATCCTCCAGCTTCTTCATAAAAAGAGAGAGCTTCTTGACACGGTGAAGCGCCGTAAGATGGAATACTTTGGCCACATTATTCGTGGCCCTAAATATCGCCTTCTACAAACAATTATAGAGGGGAAAATAGAAGGCAAACGGTGGCTTGGGAGAAAGAAGCTCTCTTGGCTCCGGAACATCAGGTCATTGATGGCACTCGGTCTCGAAAAGTTATTTCGACTTGCCCATGATAGGGAAGAATTCGCACGGGCCATAAACGATGTCTGCCCATGGTAGTCGCCTACGTCCGAATACGAATTCGGCATTAGAAGAAGAACTTTATGTATACATATGTATTATAAGCAGATGCTACATACAAACCTTATAAAAATTAAAGATTTTTTAATGTGACATTGTTACAGCATTGAACTACCGAACTGAAGGCTTAGTGTTACGATAAATAATGAGCTCTTAGTTTTAAAATTTATAAACTTCAATAAATCAGAAAGTTCCAAATATTTTTTATTGCATTTTTTTGGCACATTTGTTATTAAAAAAAATATGAAATAATATCGTAGAATTAATTCAATATTTAATAATATTAATAATTTAAAAATTATTTTATTTATGTAAATAGAATATTTTAAAGCGACCTTCTCCATTATCAACCACAGAACGTGCGAATCAGCCTCTGCGACGAGCAGATAGATTCATTAACCATTGTGAGGCAAGCGAGTAACACTCGGTTCATCCGCGTTCGCATATTACTATATATGTATTATTCAACTCATCTTTGACACGTCTTCGCGTGTCAAGTGTGCAAGTTTTCCTACCGCCTAATAACAAAATGAATTCCTCGAAGGTGTGCGGATAAACGCGAGACGAACGGGTGATTTACCGCACGGATGATGGCTGCAGAGAGGCCGGGAAAGGGATGAGCGGCCCTGGCGAGGGAGGAGGGGGGCGGCTCGTTGCCCCAGGGCGGCTCCGCATAAGTTACAAAAGCGTGTTTTGTTTGATACGTACCTTTTAATAATAGGCGTCAGCCATGCGCGCTCAAGTTCACCCGCTCAAGTATAATTGAGCTTTGTGAACGCATCAACGGTGCGGTGACACCCCTCAATATGAAAGCTTGCCGCGAAAGCTCCACGCTGACAAAGTTTCGCGCCAATTTGACGCTTCTTTGCCGCTATTAAAATTTTCGCATAGCTGTAGTAACATAGAAGGAGGAGGCGAGAGGGGTGGGGGATGTCATTCGACTGTGTAATTGATTAGCGTTGGGTTTTTTGTATTACATATTAAGATAATGCTAAACCTGCGGTGAAATTAGATCGTCTTTTAATTTGGTTCAAGTCACAACGAATTAAAATCAAAATTTGAAAAATTAAATTAAAAATTTCAGAAACTAATATTAAGTTTCAGTTTGATATGATTAACATTGTTCAAATTATCTCCAAAATACACGTTTACTCTATTGGTTCGGTGACGTTTCTACCCATCAAAAAAATGTGATCTGATTTTGAACCACTTCCAATCTTCAAGTCGTTTTAATATCTTACCGACGCATGGGGTTAGCTAACATTGAAGTAAGCTAATGACTCATACATGAAGCTAGAGGAACTTTAACAAACTCATTAAAAATTATTTATTTATTTAATATACTTGGGGGAGGCGGCAAAGCCGATAGGCCCAAGGGGTTTGAATAAACATATTTTACAAATTATACATATATGCAATAAAAAAAATGAGAAAAATTAAAATACATTAAAAAAAAACAATATTAAAATAAAATAAAATAAGAGAAGAAAAAAAATATAAAATATATAAACAAAAAAGATAAAAATACAGAAATATGATTATGGTAAAGAAGAATCACAAAAATCCTTTGGTTTTAAAAAAAGTATCAAGTTTATTCTTAAAAATATTAATATTAATAGAGGTTACTAAATCGTTGGGAAGACTATTCCAAACTGAAACCACTCTGTTAGAAAAGAATGTATCTCTGATCAATTTATTAGATTTATCTTTTTGGAGTCTAAGCGAGTGACCTCTGAGGTGAGTGTTTATGTTGAATGAAATAACATTAGACATATGACAATTATAGTGATTATTAAGAATTTTATAGACTTCGATTAAGTCACCTCTAGTTCTTCTCGTCTCCAATGTAGTGATAATTCTAGAGAAGATATTGAGTTGCAGATTAAGTGGCTACCTTTTGTCAGCTGATGAGCAGTTTGGATTCAAGAAGCACTCGTCGACGGACATGGCCATCTTCACTTTAAAACAGGTAGTGGATTTTTATACATCGCGAAAAACTTCCGTATACGCCTGTTTTCTAGACTTATCCAAGGCCTTCGATCGAGTGGATCATGATCTACTTTGGTCCAAACTGTTAAAAAGGGGAGCTCCAAGTCAAATCGTGAGGTTTTTAGCATCCTGGCACCGGAATCAGTTCAGCCATGTACGCTGGGGGAATTCATACTCTGATCCCGCTTCTTTGAAGTGCGGGGTTAGACAGGGTGGGTCAATGTCTCCTGGCTTATTCAACCTTTACATGGATGAACTTTCACATCGCCTTCGACAGACAGGAGTTGGTTGCCACATAGGAGGAATATGCAGTAACCACATCAGCTATGCGGATGACATGGTGATCTTGGCGCCTTCTCCGTCAGCTCTGAATCGCCTCCTGGAAGTTTGCTCGAGTTATGCTGCAGAACATAATATGCGGTATAATACGAGTAAATCCATGGTATTGATTTTCCGATACGGTCGAGGTCCTCATTTCGTCCCCAACATTATTTTAGATGGGCGTAATCTGGAAACTGTTAGGGAAGTCAAGTATCTGGGACACTTGCTGACGGAGGATCTATCTGATGACCGTGACATCGAAAGACAAAGAAAAGCCATTTGTGTAAGGGCAAATATGCTGGCTAGACGATTTTTCCACTCCAGTGTAGAGGTTAAGAGACAATTATTTATGTCCTTTTGTACTAGCCTCTATACTGGTGAATTATGGACCAGATACAAGCGGGAGACGATGAGGAAGATAAAGGTACAATACAACAACTGTTACCGTGCTCTTTTCGGGTTACCTAGGAGCTGTAGCGCGTCGCAAATGTTTGTAGAAGGGCATGTGCCTCATTTTGAAGCCATTCTCAGGATGAGAGCGGCCTCTCTACGTCTTCGTATATTTTTGTCGCCTAATTGTCTTCTTGCTGCTGCATCTTCTCATTTGCATTCTTCATTGTATGTTCGATGGATGGAACTGCTACACCGACCGCCTTGAATAGACATAAAATTATTATTATTTATTATTATTAGACTTATTTATTATTATTTATTTATTATAATTATTATTATTATTATTTATTATTATTATTATTTATTATCAGTAATATTTATATATTTACTTATGTATTTATTTATTTATTTTTTGTTTACTATTTTTCAATACTTTTTTTTTTTTATTATCTATATATTATTTATATGGGCGTTGGGGATTGCACTATTCTCCTCATCGTCTGGAATAAAAGCTATTATTATTATTATTATTATTATTATTATAAGAAAGTGATTTGAGTTCAGAAGGAATCTTTGAAATTCTCCTTTGAACCCTTTCAATACATGTAATATCCTTTTTAAAATGAGGATTCCATATGTTAAAAGCGTATTCAAGTCTAGTTCTGATGAAAGTTTTTTATATTTTTGTTAAAATAGTTAAATTATATCGGAATCATGTGTGAGATCGGAGCTTTCTGTCAAACGTGGCTTTCTACCGCCCCTTTAGTGGTCAAAGTAACTTATTTCACCCTCATTTACTCTCATCTCATACAAGTTTTTATACTTTCTCACATGCGTTTTCAATTCACTAATAAATTGTACTACTTTTATAATTTAAATGTAAAGGGTATAACAATTTTGCATGTACCAATATATGTATGTATCATCACTAAATGATTTCGAAAAGGCGATATAACAGTTTTTATTTTTTAAAGTTAAAATTGGTTTACGAAATTTATTGTGAACGCTTTAAAGCCATATTCAAATTATAAAAAAGTTTGCATGCTTTCCTTTCATGATTTCTAAATGCTAGTCGGATTTTCCAACGTTGCTTGGGGTGTGAAAGTTGATATAAAGTAAACATAGTTTTTAGATAAATGTCCTTTAAAGTGGATAATTTTCAGTACAGTGATTAAAGTATAAATACACAATTAAAATAAATTCATGTAGATTATCAAAAAATTGAAGTTGTTATTTAATAGCTGAAGTCTAAATTGATTGCGTGTTGCAATAATTTCAAACAGTTCGTGCTAGATTGAAACGATGATGGTATGCTTTTAGACAAGATCCTATAATTAATTCCACGTTATACTATATAAAGTACTTTTCAATTTAATTATTTTTAAGTTTTTCATTTGAAAACTACTAGGTTTAGATATACAGTTTGTGTTATTACTCTTCGCCTCGAATGATTATATGGAAGATCTTTTTCGTGTCGTCGAAAGTACATAAAGTCTTTAGAACTTCTAGAACACGGATCCTGTTTCTTGGCCATTGTTATATCCTAGCTTTTCCTACTGCATACGAAGAAAAATTTTCAAACTTGTACCATATTAAGGCCTTTGTATTGTAAATGTTATGATAATAATACACAAAAAATATACGCGAATGCTTTTTATTTGCTTATTAACCGGATGAAAAAATGTAAGTATTCGATTGTATTGTCTCTTTTTCTGTCTTACGAAGATAAACAAAATTATATTTTTCGCAAAATGGAAATTCCGCATGGAAAATATCTTTTCGCACTGTCAAATTAAAGTGATGTATCGTCCGTTATTGCCGAAAAATTTAGTTGGAACGTAATATCAAAAGCGTGTAAATGCGAAATTCTAAAATAATATTCAGTATATTTATAAATAATAAATATCAAAGAAGATCAAAATAGCCAGCTAGTCAGTTAGAATCAGTAAATTTGCAATTTCAGACGCGAAAGTACTCTAATTGAAATGCGCATTACACATTTATACTCCCCTCATCATTTATGGATACATTAAATATCTAGCTTATACTACGTAACAATATATACGATAATCATCATATTACAAGTTATTTCGGGGAACTTTTGCTTAAAATCTCATTAAGAAAGTTTCACGTGAGCACCGGAAAATGGCACAAGAAAATCCGTGTAGAATTTCCACGAAGCAGCTTTGGGCATATATTATATATGTAAGTACGTTTGAAAAATTGACATTTGAACACAAAATTCAACATCTCAAAAAATATTGTAAACACTCATTTTAAGCTTATATGTAGTATTAATTTATTAGTTGACTGTACATATGTCAAAGTTCCTAAAGACATCACAAACATGTCTTAAATTGCTATTTATTATAGATTTAATTTAATTTTTTCAGGTTAATGATGTCGAACTTTAAATTGATTTTCTTTCACATGAAATTATACGCCCAAGATTTAAGCTAATTTTAAAATTTGATATTAATCTGAAACAATGGAATACCTAAGATTATTAAATCATTTTTTTAATATATATCCGTGCTGCCACAAAGAAAAGGTATTTAGGCGAGCCTTGGAAGCGAAGTTCAAATTAAATCGTCCTTTTCATTTCGCAATCCTGTACAAAAATTATACATTCTTCGGCAGAAGTCAACGCTCGCGAATAAGATAGAGAGGTTGAATGGGGAGAGTGGCAAGAAAGAGAGGGGGTATATCCTCGAAATAAATTGAACTGAGTGAAAATGGCGTGAAAATAATGATGTCCTTACATTTACTCAATACCAAATGGGTGGGGTGATCTCCATTTTAATATACTCCCTTCAACCAGAGCTAATATTCTTCTAGACGCAAAATACCGACACTAAGCTTCTCAAACTGTCTCCTGTAATAGTGAGCCACCTAGGTACAAGATTCTAGAGGCGAAAATTTTTGGATTCGTCGATTATCGACCGTCGATTTTTTCAATGGCGTCCGTTGGGCCGAATCGACCGTCGCCATATTGATTTATGCCCGGGCACAAAACGACAGATGGCGTCCGTAACGCTCGCATATATCAAACAGAAGCAACACTTAATATTTATGGTTCGGATACTGGGTGGCTGGAGATGCGAATATTTTCAATTACCCGGCCTGTCACCGACGCAAAAGAATGCGCGAAACATTCGCCAATTCTTCGTAGGAGGTGCCCGCTCTGTCTGACGGCGAAATCTCGAAGATACGGAGCACGCTAAAATAAAATAAAGAACCGAACTGAAAGTATGTATTATATACATACAATCGAATGTACATATATATGTAAATAGATAGACAAGCAATTGTTAATACAGCTACATATGTAAGTTCATATTTCCAGCGAATATACATATGTACATACAAACATTATGTTTGTGAAGTTATTTACTGCATTAGGATTCACTACAATATTATCACAGTTTACAGTTTTTACTTTGTTAGCTATGAGATTAAGTATAGAACAAATATAAAACGAAACGTTTTTAAGTAGTCAGTCGCAGTGGCGACGCTTATAATTAAAGCCCGGACGCAGAGGGTGCCGCGCATTGTTCAAATGTTGTAAATGCATTGTTAAAAGTTTGCCGAACCTTTTTTACAATGGATTTACAACAATGGAACAATGAGCGGCACCTTGGCTATCCTACCTCTACTTATAATAAGAGCGCATGGAAAGTGCTCATGGTTTTCAACTGTGATGGGCGTGTCTTCACTTTTGTTTCGAAAGATTTTATTATTTTGACAAGATTCCCCCAAACTTTTTTCAATTATGGGAATCATTATTATCGATCATTGTTAAACTTATGTCAATACAAGGATAAAATATAATCAAAAACACTCTAGGGAGTGAATTTTTCGAAGGACTGCGATGGCATAGAATATGCGTGATATCGGTTTTTTTGCATGTGCAAAAATATCTAAAAAGAAAAACACGTGCCACATACCACAATTTGTGCCTGCACCTTTTGTTTGTTAGTTGCTTTTGGAAAGTCCAATAGTTTCCACTAGGTCTCTGACGTTTCGGTGCGAACATGAATGATTTTTGGTTCTTTATCAATTGTTGCATAATTTTTAATCCAAATTCTGCTAATTTTATGGTTCAGCTTGTAATATTCTAGCAATAATTTACATTTTTTTATATCTTATTGAAAATTTAATAGGTATAACAATTTGAGTTATTAATGTGACGATAAAATCATCTCGAATATTTGATTTGAGATATAAATTACCGAGAGGTACATTGTAGACACTTGAAATCCTTATCGATGCAAAAGTACACTTTCATATATGATAAATTTTATAAAATTTGATTTATACTTGTGGGAAAAATGATAAATAACAATTTATCAACAATGTGGGGACAGCTTAATATATAATTTTTATGTGTATGCATAATTCATATGTACATATATAAATCACATTTACATGCATATACATAAAAACCAGAAATTTTCGATGTAATATTGTTTTTATTTATTTTGTTCATATATGTATGTATTTATGCCATAGTACTGTAACGTAAATATTAGGTGATAAGTGCTCTTCGACCACTGGTTTACTATCGCTGAGCACCTGATTTTGCGTTTGACCTCGACATATGAACTAGCTGTGTACAACAGCCAATAAGGTCTCGCGACCCATCGACCAATAACCTCTTTGTGTTGAGTATAAATATCAATACGTGCTTGGTATAAATATTAGGTATTTTTGCTCCGTGCTTCATTCGGAGCTGACAGGCTGACGGATCAAGAACAATAAAATATCTCTTCCACTAGTGCTGCTACTTTATATCCGATTTCAGAAACCCCTCTACACGTCCTTGTACCATGACAGATCACTCTGAATTGACACTATGATTAACTGTGTACATATACAATGTAAGGTATACAGTCATTAATTAAAAACCGCAAGAATATGTTTTGTTGCAACAATCAACAAATTCAGTCCACGAGAGATGGGAAGGGAGGGTATGCAGATTTTATTGGAACCATTACAATAATTAGTTGAATGAATTGGCAAATTTTATCAGGTGATGGTTGATCTGGATTTTGAAAACCACCCAGATCACGCCAACAGCGATTTTATTTTTATTTTATTTATTTATTTTATTATATACACTAGCTGAACCCAGCATGCGTTGCAATGCCACAATAACGCATGCAATTCCCGTTCCCATTCCCATTCCCGTTCCAGTTCCCATGCCCGTTCTGCGAAAACAGCGAAAACATTTGAAATTATTGCGTTGCAATGACAATCATTCCCGTTTCTGTTCCTGTTTTTGGCCGATTTTTTTTCACAGTAAGCTTTCCGGACATGCATACAATAAATTCTGAAAGTTCCATCGTTCTATCGTTCCATCGTACAATAACGCATGCAATTCCCGTTCCCGTTCCCGTTTCTCGATGCGTTTCGATATGTGAATGTTTCAGTTTCAAATTAATATTTAATAATCAAATTAAATTATAGTAAAGTATAGAACGCATACGTGACAGGCAGACAAACATTGATTTATATACATATGTAGGATTGTAATGAGTGGTACGTAATGTTAGGTTGGTATCAGTGGTACGTAATGTATTTGTACGTTGGAATGCGTGCGCGCAAGTCGGTTACCAACGTAAACATTTCCTTAACTACACATATATGGCGCTTCATAATTTCGCGTCGATAAAATCATAATTACGAATATTATTATTAAGAGTTTTTATACCGTTTTTTTTTCACAGTAATCTTCCCGGATATGCATACTATCAAATCCTGAAAGTTCCATCGTAATCGGTTCAGTGGTTTAGGAGCATATTCGAGACAGACAGACAGACAAACATCAATTTTATATATATAGATATATACCAGGAAGGCCTAACAAGTAAACCCCAATGCGCCTTCATAGCCAATTAAAATCAATGCAGCATTTTTATTACATAAGTCGCTCAATTGTGAGAAACTGAAAACTGAAAATTAACGAGACATCTATATAATCTTAACCTGTTCATAAATTTTATTGTAAATTAATCATACGCAATTAGTGGTGACATAGTAGGTAGGAAGATTTTTGCCAATTTAATCGAGGAACCGTTTCAACAATGAAATCAGAAAAATGGCCAAACTCTGATAGGAAACAATCGACTCGGAGTCACAAATATCGAAGTCTGACCAGCAGCATTACAGATATACTCAGAATAAATTCCTTTTAACTGAGGTCAACTTACGGAATCCAACACGGTGACTCTCGGCAAAAGCCCAACCACCGAGCATTTGAACATTTGAATCCACAACTCCTCTGCTGGTAATTGGTAAACTAAACTGGCTATTTAAATTAATGTATATCTACTCATAAGTTAGTTTCGCCAACTTTTAGTTATTCTGAATAGATTTTATCCTATCGGGAAAAACCGTTTTTTTTTTGGAAATTTTCATTAGTGAATAGGAAGCTTCTCTTAACGACCGACGTCATTCAGTCGAAGCGTCATCGAAAATATCTGAAAATTGAATATGGAAATTCGTACGATGGCCTGTCGTCAGTAACGGCCCACTTTGCGGAATGGTTCCGGAGCGTGTCGTTTTAACCCCGCTTCGACCGCGACAGGGTTGACCGGCCCGGTCGAACGCTGTCGGGGCAGAAAACACCCATTTAGCCGGTAATAGCCGGACCGCAGGTTCAGTTAATGCCTCAATCCACGGCATGGGTCCCGGGTACCCCATAGCTCAGGCGGCATCTTGCACGGACCCCCACGAGACACGCGCACATCGCTTTTTATGGTCTGAAAAGCCTTTTTTTATTCGACTAAATCGGGATATGGCCGAATTTACGAACCCGGAAAGTCTGATTTCGTAATATATGTACTAATATTATTGTTATTACTACGTAGTTAGCCCCACCCTTCCATGATGAACGCTTGAACCTGGGGGTGTCTACTTGAAACTGGCTATTGAATAAATCAGTTAAAAATTATAATAATTGCAAGTTGAATCCATTTTAATGAAAAATTAAAATCATGTGCATTTTCTTTTTGTTAGTGAACTAAAAATACATATATATGAGATATAATGATAACCTAGAAAGCAAATTTTATAAAATATAAAGTGAAAAAAGAATGTTTAAACAATTAAAGGTGTTTAAACAATCTGACATAGCAAGAGGGTGGCGAAAAGGGAAAAAAAGATCGGAATATAGTGTGGATAAATCCGGCAATGTGGACAATAGACGTCATCGAGTATAACAATGGAGTATTTTCATACGTGTCTATTACGATTATTTTTCACCATCTTAATAGCGGATTTGATTTCCACATATATTAATGACCATTGCGAGCACAATGGCAAAGTTTCGCAAAAATTCAGACAAAAAAATCAAAAGCGAGCTAAGAAGAGGCTAGTAAAAAATATAAGACATGTACTTTAATGATGCAAGGACTGAATGTTTGAATAATGGATTCGATAACAAAGTTTACAAACACCATTTATCTAATATGGCTTTGTTAAATCTTGCTAAATAATTAACTTGGGGGGCAAGAGGCCGACTGAATGTTGATTAATTGATATGGTGACAAAGTTAATAGATACCATTTATCCGACATGACTTCTGTTAACTCTTGTTGAAATAATAGTTGGTATGGAGGAGGTCAACTTCAATTTTGATGGAATGTTGTAATGTAATTAAATATTTCAAGAAAATCGCCTCAGTAAAATTTCCTTAAAATTGATTACAAGAAAAACTGAAAATACAAGTTAAATATAACCGTATAACAATTGATATATTCTGTTTTGTCTGAAATGAAACTAGAAATTGACCACTAAAAAAATGACATTGGAATCATCTTTCTGATCGACGCGATTATAGCTAGTTATCCAAAGATGCTATTTTGCCACCCCTATGATTATCACAGGCTAAACAGGTGAACTAATGGTAGGGTTTCTGATTTCCCGGACTTTTTATATTCCCGGGGCATGGAAGGGAGCTCAGTATCGTTACCGGAATTACCGGGATCCCGGTATATATGTATGTATGATGTAATTATTTTTTCAATTTAATTTATTATTTATTAATATCAAATTATTTTAATAATAAAATATGAAATAAAAGTAAACAAAATATATATAAACTGGAGAAAATGTTTGTAATTAACTAAATTAATTTGAAATAGCTTCTTAAAAATATAGGTACTAAAATATTTAAATGAGAATCCGAAATCCTATTTCTATACTTAGCACAAATATTTCCAGAAAAATCTCTTTCAATTACGGTCCAAGTTGATTTGAAACTAAAATGGATGAATTTTTTTCTGTTTTTTTCTCCTGTCAGCATCTACATGTATTTTAATTTATTATTTAAAGTCGAGGCTATTTTTATTATTATCGTTATTTTATAGATTTTTCTTTGATAATTCCTTATTTATCATTCATCTTCAAACACACAATTGTCTCATCTTCATCAGAATCTAAAAGAATTTCTTCCATTGTGGAATCGTTAATACAAGAATGATACACTTGCTTCATAATAGTTTCATTGCAGAATATATATTAACCGTTATTAAAACATTTAAAGAACTTTTTTATTGAAATATATTCCCAGGATATAAGATAAAAATTCCCGGGAAGCGGGACATAAAAAAATCCGGGAATTTGTGTCCCGTGTCGATCCAAGCAGAAGCCCTAATAGTTACTTTATCCACACTATCTCATATAAACTTTGTGGCTTTCACACCTTCTCTAATACATTTTTTTCACTAATTCATATACATTCATATACGGTTCAATAAGTTATGAATTTAAACGGAATTTGAATTTTTAACATCTTTTGACTTTAAGAAACATACTTTCTCACTTGGAATTGAGTGAGTAATATAAAGAAAAGTTCGAAGACCCCCGATATAGTTATTTTTTTGTGATAAATCTTAAAAAATATCTGCAAAAATGACATTCGATTACCATTGTGATCGAAAATATGATCAAATTACATATTTTGCAGTGATGACTTCAAACTGTGTGCCTAGAGACCAATCTTCCGATTTGTGGACAATACCACAACAAGCATTTTCTTTGATTTATCAAATCTTCCGTCTGCGTGGCTTAATTTAATATCGGAGCACTTACGCTTTGAATGGACGACGGAATGAAGGGGACTTTGCACGTAAATAGGCTCCAGTAACCAAATTGTCGGATATTCCCGTCGGCTATAGGGGCGATTACTGGTCCAGATGTGCGATGCTTAGCTCACTGGACGGCTAAATTGACTCTCGAAATCGTTTCAGTAATCGAATCACACATCTGGCAGTTAATATTCCATCGGCGAGGGACCATCCCACTACCATACCGGCTCAATAAGCCCATTCAGAATTGAGACACCTAATGGTAACCACAGATAACACCTATGTGTGTATGTATGCACATGTGTGAATATATCGCGAAATAGCTTCTAATTTCATCAACGAACCTCTCACACAGTGTGTGCATTGTTAAAATTCGAAAGTAATTAGGGAATTATAAATTTTTATAATTGTTAACTTGTTGATATACGTATATTTTCCACTGGATTCTGGAAAGTTACCTCGTTTCTATTTAAATAAATAACGGACGCTTCCTGTACACGTTCTCGTAATTCAATTAGATTACGTGTATCATTTCAGTCTACATATCCAATAACTCTCTCACGTTTATATCCCGAACTTAACCTTAATTTTCCATTACTAATCTCTAGCTAAAGCCGGATTTAAATTAAAATAAAAATACACGAGGAATTGAAGTTTCGAAATACAAAAGCACGGATTTTTGTATAAATATGCGTATACATTGATAGTTGACATAAAAAACAAACAACATGAACGGGATACGACAATTGAAATCGAATATTCATTAGTTACCGAGATCATTTTTAGCACACAGCGATTTTATGCACCCATAATATTTATGGAATTAATTAGGTGAATATTGACTGTTCATTCGCATGTTTAATATTTTCGCTTCTATTATAATTAGTAAATTAATTTATGTACGCTTCATACGATATGGGATGTTTATCAACATTTATATAGAAAATAGATGTACATATGATAAACAGGGGCGACTCGCAATTGAAACATTATATCATATATGGGTTTTGCAAACAATTCCTGTCACTTATTAAGATAATCTAAAATAACTGAAAGCTTAGCCAGGAGAAAAATATTTATGAGCTACATTGTATATCAAAACAAAACTTCATCTATTGTTACTACATACATAGATAAAGTAAAAATCTCAATCTCAATTAGTAAATAATACATCACGTTTGTCAATGAAATACATTTAATGAAGTGCAAACTTATATGAAAAAGATTTTGCGCTCATCTCACACCATTATTCCTCGCATGCCCCGCACCGCTACCCTACAAACACAAGTACAAACCAATAATAGAAAGTCTTTCTTTGCTTCGTTTGTGACTTAGACACATCAGATTTTAATTTTAATTTTAGCAATAAACACGAACTTTCAATATATATGAAGTATGTTAAGTGATTGTGATGAAACTTCAATTTCAAGATTTTGACTGATTTGTAACTATTTATTTATTTTCAACAATGAAATCAGATAAATTGGCAAATTCTGATAGGAAACAATGGACTTGGAGTCACAAATATTCACGTCTGACCAGCAGCACTACAAATAATACTCGGAATAAAATCTTTTCAATCGAGGTCAACCTACGGTATCGAACCGATTCTAGATTCCTGTTTCAGATCCAATTCCAAAAATTGCTGTTGTTTGTTATTATTATTAACTTTATTTTAATACATGAATCAATTCTTTTTCCGAAACCAGCCGTTGATATATCAATGGACACAATGCTAGTAAATAATAAATAAGTAATTAATAAATTTAGTATTAATTACTGATCATATTTTAATTTTATTACTTTATCTATGTTTTTTTTAATGTAAGAGTCTTCATATTTTGAAAATAATTTGAACGATGTTAATTACATCATTTTGAAACTGTGTTATTAAAGTGTCAATCGTCACATTGTAACGCAGAATTATTGGAAATGTATATTTTAAATCAAATACATTTATTTGTATATTAAGACTTTTATATTGTAGCACAATATTATAAAAGTTAAAATTAAATATAGCATGTTAAATAAATTGAATCTCAAAGCAACGCTGTTGCATATCGGTGATGGGTATATAAGAATAATATGTATAGGTACATACATATGTACATATGTATGTATTTATGTACGTACATATATGTTAATAGGTATATACATATGTATATATGTCATGTGGTCTAACCTATGGCTTGTTTATTCAGGCGTACATGTAGAAAATCAAATTATGTGGGAGGCTGAAGTCGCGCCTACGAATTGATAAGTCCTGTAGACGGGGCTGGATGAAATCCTGAAACTAATCACGAACGAGCAATCAAGGACGAAGCAAACAAACATGCGGTCGCTGCTAGTGCCGTAATTACGTCGTCTTTATTTCATTTCCAAAGCTAATTGTCCCGACTTGATTAGTTCAATCCATCAGGAATATGGATGTATAATATTATATTCTGAATAATACTATTTCAAATATATTCAAATTTTAATTTTTTATATATTATAAATGTACGCACATTGTACACATGCCACGCACGGAAAAGCAAAACCAACATTATAATTGCTGAATAAAAATAGAGGGCGGAAAATGTGACGGTGATTAAAAACAATCAGTGTGACTCGACCAATTTGACCGGTGCAATTTTCCAGCCGGCCCGTCATGATTTATGACGATTTTCCGCGGCGATAGGCGACTAATGAAAACCGGGTGACTTGCAAATATTTTCCGGACTGGTTGGGGTCTGCGGAGCCCTGACGGCGAACGACAATATTGGCACACACCTACAAAAAGTGTATAAATTGAATTTACATAAAGAAAATTCAATATTAAAATGCATGCATAATGTACGTTAGTGTACATAAAAGGGGTGAAGTCTAATTATAATAGAAGTACATACATATACAGTTTGTGCAGTTTGACGAAATTATGCATATTTTTAACTCGTTAATAATATAACCACGCAATTTACTGTATAAATATTGTTTATTTGTGTGTTCGTAAGGTATAGTATGTCGTAAAAACAAAGATTAATACATGCAATTCTTGCACCGCAACCTACCTGCTTAACGAATTGAACTTACTATTAGCCTTGTGGCTGGTTAAATTACTTAAATATTTACCTAAATACCTTTTTTATGAATTACCTGTAACAATTTTAATACGTTTGCGTGGTTTTATTTTTATGCTATGTAATTCTCATATAAATGTTTTGAAATTTAAGTTTTTTTTAGATATTTCCTTTATTCGGAATAAATAAAAGCATAACTTTTAAGTTTTATATAAGTTCAATTATTTAATATTTGAAATTGCACGTGGGTGTTGTATAGTCGTCACGATAAGCCAACTGTCATCACGTCGATCTGACAGACGATTCTTGCGGAATTTTAATGAATAAATTCCTCTAGCATCATCTTGGAGATATTTGCTTACTTTAATGATAGCTCACCTCCATATGTCGGTAAAAGATCAAAGGGATCGGAAGAATATACATAAGTGGTTCAAAATCAGCTCACAAATTTTGCGATGTTGGCAAACATCTAATGAAATAAATAAAATGTAATAATAAAAAAGTAAAAGTAATAGAACTAGTGCAAATTCATTTAAAAAGTTGTTTAATTCAGTGGCTTTCAACTTTTTTAGACAAAATGAACGGGTGAATCATTTCTATATCATCAACTTGCACGCAACTATCCAAAAGAGCTCATTTATTACAAGTTTAGTAGCATCCCTGCCCGAGAAAAATTTGTGATCTGATTTTGAACCATTTCCACCCTTTAAATCACTTTGATATTGTAACGTACGCCGCGGATTAAGCGAATAGAATCCCAGAGGTGTGACCGTTCAAAGATTATCTGTAACGGATATCTGTTAACGGATTAACTAAATGCATACCGTGCGACTGGTATAAGTGGGTTTTAAGGATTAGCGACAAGCTAAGTGCATGAAACAATGATTGCACTTCTCATACCGTGGGAATACATATCCGAATACGTGACTATACAGTAGGTAAACAGATTAGACGTCCTGAGAGACCATGAGATCGGTGTAAGTGGTTTTAGGGATTAGCGACAAGCTAAGTGCATGAAAGCTAAACAATGATTGCACTTCTCATACCGTGGGAATACATATCCGAATACGTGACTATACAGTAGGTAAACAGATTAGACGTCCTGAGAGATCTACCCCTTATAAGGCGGTACGTAGGCGATATCGGGTGATTCTGGACTTAGCAGTGACACTGCGTGTATCTCCTTAATCATCAATAAATGCTGTGAAACGACTGTTGGCTTTTACTTGGATCCTCCACCCACCCCTACGTAACACTATTTTATCGACATATGTGGGTTAGCTAGCATTGAAGTAAGCTAACGTCGCCGATGTTTTTATTTATTTTTATTGTTACAATCAATATACACTCGTCATTACAGATTGCTCCAATGCGATGGGTGTACGATAACGAAATACAGAATACATAAACAATCAGAAATCAGAAATACAATAATACATATATTATACAATCAGAATATATAGCATATAACAATTAATTATATAACAATTAATCAGAAATAATAATCATAGAGACATCTATGGATTATTTTTAGATTTTTGTGTACAATTTTTATACATATAATAAATACGAAATTATAGAGATGTCTATAGAGATATCTAAAGATTTCAGATTACTGTGCATAATTATTACAAATTATACAGATTTTTGTGACAACAGGAAATGATCTAATACCAATTTTTCAGGAACCGTTTCAGCAATGATCAGATAAAATTGGCAAATTCTGATATAGAAACGATCGATTTGGAGTCACAAAACCCCCAAACCTAACCAGCAGTTTGACGATTCGAACTTTCGGTCTCAGTAGTGCTAATTATATACGCTACCATTAAGCCAAACTGCTGGCTTAATGGTAGCGTGATGAAGCTACATATGTAGATCTATTAATTATATATACAAATTGCTCATCCACTTTTCATCAAATAATGGGTCTAGGCATATTTTTTACTTTTTCAAATTTGAAATTTATATAAACATATGAGACTTAAAACTATAAATATTTATATATATATGTATATAGAGTGAAAAAAGAAAAAGTTATAGGCGTTTAAATAATTAAAATTTGACAGCGAGATGGCAGGGCGAAAAGTAATGAAACTACCGATGTGAATGATGAATGTGACAGATAAACGTGACCGTGTAAGACGATGCAGTATTTTCAAACGTTTCTAATTCGATATTTTTTCACCATCGTAATGGCGGATGATACCTTAACTTATATTGATAGCCAAAATGAGCAATATGGCAAAGTATGAAAACGATCTGATAAGAAATAAGAGATATAAAAAAAGTCCTCTTAATTGTAATAGTAAGTGAAACGTAAAGGAGGTTTCTAAAAATAATGAACGTGCATCGTAACGTCAGAGTTCAAATGAAAATTTTCGAGCGATAGTTGTAGCTACCGGAACTCACTAGAGTAAAGTGTTTCGTTTCGTATCACTTCTAGTATAACTAAAAAGTTTCAGCTTCAAAAACCAATTCCGCACAGAGCGAGTATAGTAATTAAAAACCCTCGATACGCCCAGTCGTTGACATGTCCATAATATATTCTCAAATTGCGCTGAATTCCACGAATTTACATCATCCAAAGTGTAATTTAAACGTGTCGATCATTTTAAATATGAATTTATGCAAAACGGAATCCCCCGCGGCGTCGGGGGACTCCGAGACAAGGTGAGCTGAAATTAAAGCGCGGTTATTACACACCGGGTACGGGGTAGACTAGATGAACCCTGAAGCATTTTTGGAATTGCTGAAACAAAGTTAGCCGTCGTTCATCCAACACTACATTCAACAATACGTACATATACATACATACATACCCTCTTAGCCTGCTCAGTATGGCTGAATTGCACGTGCAAGTTGAGGCGTGAATCACCTGAGCCCTTTTAGAGACACCATACTTCAGGCAGCAGTTTACTACTTTAACAATGTTGAGCCCGCGAGCTTAAGTAATAGGCTAAAATGCACGCGAAACATGCACAACGCCTCTTTGCAAAAGTAAGTGCTGGTTTTTACACCCTGCATCGCCGTCGTGGTGAAATGCAATAAAATTGCATAGGTCGCGGGTGCACGCTCGTGCTTAAATTTTCAATACGGCTAATGCATCGCGTTTCTCGTTGAAAAATGCAACGATGTCGTATTGTTGCCGTTCTGGTCGGTGCGTATTTAGAAGACTATTTTATGGTCTGAAATTTTTAACGCATACCAATTGAATTCAGTCGTTTGGAAAGCTTTGAAATACATTTAAATCTGTAATACATCGCAAACCGAAAAAAATGTAACGACAATTGTAAATAATAATTCGTTTAATTAATATATTTTTTTGAATTAAAATAAAGTTTTCAATTGTTATATTATACTTTGAAATACCTATTGACGTATATTTTAATCTAAATACAATCTTAAAAACCAACCGTGTATATTACATTATACACTACAGAAGTGAAACTTTTCTACGCAAAATATACACATACGCCATTTAGGAAATATAGCATAGAAGCAGTCACTATGTTACCCGAAGAATGTTTTACTTAAAAAAAATTCAATTGTGGTTCATCAATTCTTATTAAATTGACTATATATGTATGATAATTGATAAGACATGACTATGTAAAATGAAAGTGCTAAATTGAGTAGATCATTCCAAGTCGCCCAAATTTTCATCTACGTCGTTCAAACGTACCAAATAAATCGCAGTTGAAACCTTTTGAATTCAATCAATAATGTCGAGACGCGTATTATTAAAATGATATATGAAATGTACCTGTTTGGAGAGATAAAACTTTCAGACATTGAGAGGATTCAAAGTCACGTCATTGATTTTGAAGAATTGAAAGCCTTTTCTAAAAAATAAAGTGAATAAAACGTTGCAAAGAATAAATGCATTCACTGTGAAAGTTTGGCAAAATTCACTGTGAAAGCTTTAAAAATAATTTAGTTTACGTCGGTGAAAAGACGTTTTCAATTTTTTTCAATTCAAATATTTATGCACACTGTCACGATTCAAGGGTGGTTTATTTTTTACTTACCTCTTTTACGTTTCACATGGCTTTCGAGTTAGTGGTCATTTTTTATATCTCTTATCTCTTATCCGATCGTTTTCATACTTTGCCATATTGCTCATTTTGGTCATCAATATATGTTAATGTATCGTCTATCATTACGTTGGAGATAAAATATCGTATACAACGGGTTTCAAATTTCGAGCTCATCGAGTTGCCTGACGTCTACAACGCCGACGTCAACCGCGTTATACTGTCTTCTAACCTTTTCGCCTTGATATGCCCATTACAGATTTTAATTGTTTAAACGCCTATAATTCACTCTATATTTTATAAAATTTGCTCTATATGTTCTCGTTATCTCTAATATATAATATTTATAGTTTTAACTCTCATATGTATATATAAATTTAAAATTTGGCGTCTAGCTTAATGTAATGTAATACACGATATATATTGTTTTATGGCCAAATATGTCAAATCTGACATTTCACGGCTAAAAATATATCTCTTCACGGAGTTTTATCTGCGAGATAAGTATTCAATAAGAAGTTATATTGTATCTAATTGTTAATATGATTTACAATAAGCTTACATTTAGTTTTTTACAATAAGCTTACATACATACATCACATACGATTATTTTTAGTTATCAGCTGATTTAATTTATCTGATGATTGAAAAGTTCATTTCTGTAAATACATAAACTCATTTATGGACAATCATACATTGATAAACTATTTTTAACTGTATGGATTACATTACAATTTCATTGTTAATATGATTACAACTTAAATTTTATCATTAAAGCAATCTTAGTATTAATAAACTATTCTAAACTGTAAGATTCCCGGCATAAATGAGTATACATAATTCTATCCGGCATTAATGAGTATACATAATACATAAATGAGTATACATAACTCTCGTTCCGTAGATGCATATATACAATTTTAAGATTCAAACATCTTTGCAACTGGACTTGATGACTATGATTTATAGAAATACTACATATTGAGATTTTAAAGTGCCTTTAAAGTCATTTTAATGCGATATTACTCAACAATGCAAATAATTATAAATAATAATTAAATTAATTTGTAAATAATTATAATTCAGTATTATAGTAATTTCTGTAACACTAAAAAGTATAAAATAAAAAAAACCCTTTTATATTCATCATGAGACTAAAAGTGTGCGTATCGCGATACAATGTAACCCACCTTAACGCGAAGCGTCCGTATTAAGTTATAAGCAAAGTTAGTTGTGTAACATTGTTAGAAGCAAGTTGGGTTACTTTGTTAGCAAGAGTTGCAACTATCTATCTCCCCTGTATATGGGGAGAAAGCTTCAATTCCTTTAGCAACATTGGCAAACTCGCACCATTATTGATATCTCCGTGAGTTCCTTTGCCAAATAACTATGTATATATCTGCAATAGTATAATAGTATGACATGAAAAGCACGCCTGCGATGCATTCTGTGCAACATGTGCATATTCCCAACTACCTTCCGATGTCACATTATCGATGTTAACGGTGAATTCGAAGTATCAAATTACATTGATTATAGCTATGGTGTCTATTTTATTTTTTAATTTTCCTCACGTATGATAACTGTACATACGTATAAAAGGGCGAATAAAACCGGAACTCATACAAGTCGATGAAAACACTTACGAATTCATATTTTTTATGATCGTTTTTATGCTACGCACCGTATAAAAATATTTTGATAAAAATTTATTTCCTGACAATGGTGAAAATAAAAAAAATAAATATATGAGGAATGTAGAAATACACGGTGAGCAAAAATTAGGTAAGTCTATTATTTTCCAAAAAACATAAAATATTACTACATTGAACTAAAATATTTATACGAGAAAATCATTAAGAAATTCTTGTCTTTTACATTGTATTAATTAATAGTCCTTTTTGTAAAGGTGAACAAATATAAAGTTTTTGTCTAGAAAAAAATATATCAAATTTCAATTCTTACAATAAGTCTTCACATATACTAACATATTTATGTAATATATGTATATATTAATATATTAATATCACAAAATTTGAATGAATATATTATATCATATTCATTCAAATTATAAAAATATGTTTAATATACTGTAGTTTTATAAAGTCTCATTTTTCATCCCTATTGGAAAAACATAATATATTTACACACTATAATGAAAGTACTAAAAGTTTGTAGATCCATTGATGTGGTAACCAACTGAATATATACCATTTATCCAACACAGCATCTACCAATTCTTGCTAACGATTCAAACACCTTGTATATACAATTAATTTTCAAGAGGGAGCGGGATAACTTTTGATAGAAACTTGTTTTGTCATAGGAACTACATATTTATATTTACAAAATTTCAAATTATAAAATGGTTCGATATTGGTACATACATAACTCAGTCAAAAATTATACCCCAATTCAACAGCATCATTATCAAATTGAATAAAACTTATAAGAATGAGAATCGTTTTTTGTGCCTTACTGTTTGTACGTAAGTACTAAAGTCGTATCAGTCACAGGGTTGATTTTTATTAGTCATCAAATGCACACTTTACTGCCGGTACAAAAATTTATCTGTTCATTCTATAAACACACCAACCTATTACTCGGAAAATATTTAATCCACATTTCCCGGAAGCCGTTCAAATTTGATCTGTATTTATGCAACCATCAATTGCGAAACCAATTCAATGTACCGACTACCGACGCATGAAAACCTGATCGTATATTTATGCACCAGATTATAGAAAAATATGAAATATCGGCAAATATGAAAAATGAGACGAGCCTAAAGTGAAAACACATTCAAATTCACACGTAGCTGAAACGTGATGTTGTACAAGCGATCCGTGGGATCTTACAACTGTTGTGTTTTAGCAAGTTAGTTTAACATTACCACATGGTAATGATTTGCGGAACGTATGCACGCGTTATACAGGATGTTTGGATAGTTAGGTCCGGATGCAGTGTCGGTGCACCACAGGAAATCTATTACGCGGCACAACCGACATTGTGGCTGTTCACTTGTCCGGGACGTACACACGTTCTCTCATTGTCACATTGACGATTGGATCGGTTGGGCCTAAAACTAACCCAGTTTGTGGCCCAATCTATATACCAATAAACTCGACGAAACATCTCACTAGCCATCACGAGTTGAATTTCAGATCCGTTAGAATCATTCAAAATCAAAAATCGACCGTGAAAATTGCACTACAGCAGTGAAAGTTAGTAACACAAAGCACACACAAACATACATACCAATGAGCTAGGTTTGTGAGGTAATTATGAATAAGCTGGGTGTTTCGCACAATTTTCGTTTCGTAACGCGTTAGATTTATGCAGCAGCAGTGCAGCATGGAACGTGCTCGTGGTTTCCAGCTGTGATAGGCGTATCTTAATTTCATTGTTAATTCGTATGATCTTATTATTTCTTCATATTTCTCCTACATTTATTCAAATATGGGAATCACCGTTATTGATCGCTGTCAAACCTATGTCAATATGTGGATAAAATATCGTCAAAAACTTTTCAGAGGGTAAGTTTTGCCAAGAGTCACGTCGGTATTGATAAGGCGTGATAGTGTTTTGTTTTTGCATGAGAAAAAATTTCTACAAAAAAAAAAACCACACGTGCCGCATACTACTCAGTGTGTCTGCACCTTTATCATACGTAAATAAGTTTAACTTCAAATGATAAAAGGTTCGTAAAATATCGCAGTTCAGATGCACAAAGCCCAAAATCAATCCAGAAAGACGAAATCGTAAATATAACATCAGTCCGAGCTGTCAGAATTTAGCGTTTAAAATTTCGCCGTAACACGTACGTACATATATATGTACATATATACATATATCAGCATAATATTATAAACATTTTAACATTCATTATTTGACCTATTAGTGAAGTAAAAATATATTAAAATCTGTCAAAACGAGTGGGTGGCGGAAAGTCAAACATATTAGGTTACTGGCCAATGAGTGAGAATTTTTGGGTACTTGAACGTGTTTATTACGATTATTTTTCACCATCGACTAGTCGGACCAATTTAAATTTCTATCGGTAACCAAAATGCGCAAAATAGCAAAGTTTCAAACCGATCGGAAGAATGTAGGAAATAGTGGCAGACCAAAAAGCGAAGTAAAACTAAAAACAGCCTTGTAAAAAAAATAATTATCACATAATGCTAACTGTATGATGAACTCTGATGAGACGTACGTAAACGAAAAGAACTCGTTCAACAAAATGTTTTTTGCATAATGAAATAAAAGATAAGCTAACGTGGAGTTTTCTCTGTCTTGATGTGTCTCCCAAAACGAGAAAAGTTTCCCATAAAAAATGAACGTAATAAATACATTTTCGTTTCGCCGTAAATCTAAAACACCAACTCGAAAATCGGTTGGAGCGTTAAAAAAAATTATATATATAAAAAAAATAAAAATAAGGACGTGTAAAAGAATAAGAGGAGGGAACGGGTGGTAAAGTAAGATATTAATGATGTTCTCTCAGGGGATGGTGAGGAGGCAGGGAGGATACAACAAGGGAAAACGTAGAGAGAAAATGAGAAACAAGGAAGTAAAATAAATACAGTGAGTCATTTATGAACCCAAATGGTACTTAAAAATAACTTTTGAAAGCGTGGGGTAGCTTTGATGCCGTTTATAAATTAAACCCGGTATTCATTTTTATTTTTCCGCAAGTAAAACCTTTATCTCCCGCACTACATACATATGTACATACAACATACAGCTTAACTACTATACAATTAGCATATATTAAATAATATTTTATTTTATATACTTGAAGTACCCACTTCATCTGATTTGCGTAATTGGAAGTGACAGTTTTCGTATAATATGTACATATAATATTCAACGAAATGTGGAAAAGTGGCACTTTTTTCGAAATTACATTTCATTGCTTATGAATTTTCAGTAGGCAAATTGATATAAGCGTGACGTAATCAAATCTAACAATGAATATTTGGTCCGCATACACAAGTCCATTATATCTTGAAGCATTTACTACAAGAGCGGAATACAATATAATATAAATTTGAACTCAATTGACATTTAAATGCAACGAGTCGTAAATAATAAACAGATAGACGTGTCATTTGCAAAATGTCTGCTCAATTTTGGTACTTCTTAGATATATGTATACCTAGGGTTTATGTCAAATCGGGACCTTCCCCCCCCCCTTCCGAAAAAATCAACAATATTTGACCACTTAGTTTTTTCCTCTCCCCGAGATTTTGGCTCGCTTGGGCTGCCATGTAGGTCCTTTTTAAGTTTTAGTTTATATTATTTTGCGAAAATATTTTTTTAAATATACCCATTTTTCTACAGCTAGTTTCCATTCTAATTTGGGGGTTGCAATTCTCTTTTTAATATATTTTTTAATGCAAAAAATTGACTGAACAAATATGTGTCATTTGTTGTAATATTTTTCGTATTTCAATATTCAACTGTTTTTTTTTTCAATATCTAGCCATTCTGGTATTTTTTCCAAGCTCATCCAGGAATAAACAGAATATTATTTTAATGGTATTTATTGTCTAATGTTTCAAATAATCTGTCAATGTTTCATAAAACTTTGCTACTTATTTATTACATCAATCAATTTGACCCTTTGAAATTTTTTAAAAAGTATCCATAATAGAAAAATTAAAAAACTGGGACTTTTGGGCGTCCCGAAACGTTCGTTCGGGACACTGGGACACGAGGCCTAAAACCGGTGATAATCCCGATTAATCGGGACGCCTGGCAACCCTATATATACCACAATCAAAGTGTACATTTTGAAATCAATACAAAATTTAAATCAGTATATAATTTAACTGATTAAAATCTGGTATCGATATTTTTTTTATTCAGCTAAGACAACAAAGGAAATAACTTTGCCGATAGACAAAACCATTTGGAAAAGAATTTATCTAATCCGAGCTGAAGATAAAAATGTCATTTTTTATCACTTGCATCTTTGGCTCTCGACCAAAACTTCTATTAGCTCATTGAACACAGTTTGCTTTCGTCGTGATAATTAGTCTAAATTGTTTTCAACTTGAACTTTTATATATATTTGGGCGGAAATTATAAATTCTAGTGAATTTATATTACATCATATATATATATATATATATATATATATATATATATATATATATATATATATATAAATACATAATAGCACTATTATGTGTGTCTGTGTGCGATAACGCTCGCCGTACTGTAATAATCGTTTGGATTTGACATATGTGCGTCACAGCTAAAACACTGCCAGCAAAAACGACGAATATAATAACAGATCAAGAAAAAACTTCTATATACGTATATACTGTTTGCTACCAATGTTTCCTCTATGGAAATAGCCAGAGCATTTAGCGCCATCTATTGAAAATTTATTTAATTTTTCTATTGGTGTTTTATATTATTTATATGTAGGTAGGTAGGTAGTTTTTCTTATAATACACCCGATTAAATTATCATTGGGTCTATCACTATATTACAGGTGTGTTACAGACTAGAAATATCTTACGTCACGCCTTATATATAAAATACATAACGGTAATTTGATTTAGCGCGGTTTTGAAATGCAAGCTTGAAAACGATTGGAAGAGTGTGGAAAAGAACCCAAATTTTTTCTGACGAAGACATCGTAAATAAAGTCAGAGGGGCTAGTAAAAATTGCAGATCGGTAGATAGTATTTGCTTAAATGAATAATAATATGGCAAAAAAAAACACTTTTTATATCAAGTTTCATTTATTTCTCTTGCCTATTTGAAAACCCAAGATATTTACATACTATGATAAAAGTACTCTTCCTTAATTAAATCTTATAATAACCAAGTAAACAGATACCAACAATTCAAAGACTTTGTATAACATATGAATTTTTAAGGAGGGTAATTTGATTTAGCGTGGTTTTGAACCATATTTTTTCATATTATACAATTAAATATAAATATTAAATTAATTATATTTTAAAGATATTTGATAAAATACGACCGCGATGTGGATCGGACAAAGAACCGACACATTAATATATGTATGCTATTTTTTATTTTTATATATAAGAGTAATTTATCTTTATTTATGTGTTTATGTGTATATGCATGTATAATGTGTGTATGTATATGGATGTATGTATTTGTATGTATATGTATGTATGTGTATATGTATATATATGTTTATATGTATATGTATGTATGTATATGTGAATATATATATGTGTAGGTGTGTATGTATGTATATGTATATGTATATATGTGTATTTTTATATTTATGTATGTATGTATGTGTATTTGTGTATACGTGTAAGTATTTGTGTATATATGGATGGTGTACATATATCATATATATAAAGACGGTAATCTGTGTGTGTGTGTGTGTGTGTGTGTGTGTGTGTGTGTGTGTGTGTGTGTGTCCTAACTCTCGCCGAACATAATGAACGAATCGATAAAAATCGATTAATTCATTTTTCGACGAGACGACTTTGTCGCGACTCGAACCGATCACCCCAAATAGCCTGAATATGGGTCTAATTGAGCTAATGGTCTCGGACATCACGCCAAATCCAATTTTTCATTTCGCCGTTTTTTTTTAAACATTAATTGAAATATTCCTTCTCGCCATATAAAAATACGTAATTTTAATAATTTCATTTAGCGAGGTTTTGAACCATTTTTTTTTCTTTTCATATAAAACAATTAAATATATATTTTTAATTGAAATTATTGAAATTAATTTATATTTTAGCGATATTTGAAAAATAAAATTAATTCAAAATCACGGAATCGAACTAAGGCCCCCTCGCCCAGAACAGGTCGCTAGCCAGTCGCACCAAAAACGCTCTAAAATTACTTAATATTCGATTATCCTATAGAAGTATGGGGAACCAATCATTCGCGTATCTTCGGCTTTCTTCGACAATCTTTTTCGATTTCCGATTTCTTATGATCAACCATCAACCAGTATGGGGAACAATTTCAATTTTATATTTTTCATATTTTTCATATTTTTCATTATTTTCATATTTTTAATTTTTTTCATAATTTTCATTTTTTTGTGCCTTTGTCTTTCCGAAACCAGTCGATTCCATATCTTTATTTTTATTCGAGTTTCAATTTCTTTTCGAAACCACCCGTTGAAATCAACGGGCCCTACACTAGTGTTTATATAATTGTCTTTGGCCAGGAAGGCGCATTAGTTTTAGGCATTCCTAGTATAAATTAAATAAAAATAAAATTTCTTTTATTTATTTAATAACTTGCCATAACCCATGCGATGATATTTCATCGGGAACAACATTATGTAGTTATATTATAACAATATGAATTTGTTGAAATATTGTTCATCGCGCAGTGTAACATTGTTATTACACATTGGGGAATTTTCTCGTTGCACACTAGACAAACCGTTAAAAATGAGGTTACTCCAATATAACCTGCACCGTCTGTTGTAAAATACTTGGCACCATCCAGTATTATTCTAGTTCGTTATTTTTTAATGCCACCATACCAGGCAAGTGCTTTACTAATAAAAACTTGAACAGAAATTTTGAGCAAAAAGTTCTATGGCAATAAAAGACTGACCAGCGCCATTTAGTTTACAATATATAATTAAAGTCATAGTGTTTATTGAGCATTAATCAAATCAAATTACCGTTATGTACATAAAGAATCAGAATCTGGAATTGAGTAGGTATTTAGATATTCACCCAAATGACTTAAGTATGGAAAAGATACAGAGACTTGCATAAATAGCATTATTTGACGGCAAGAGGACACCCAGACGTCCCAAGTTAATTCCTTGCAAACATACCGAGCACAGTTGTTGCTGAACGTTTTCAGCAATTCAGTTGGTACATCACGGTACGCACGCGTCCCCCAGGAACTCACTTGCTCTGAATATAGATGATGATGACGGTTGACTTGTGACGTTTTCGCACACATGGGTAACGCGCCTCCACGAATTCATATTCGCACCAGTCCCCTTCAAATTGTTTACACGCGGCGAGGGGAAAAGCTGTTTGCATTTTTGAAGGAAATTCGCCTTGAGATGTTATTTGAAAGTGGCGTTTAACTCGATTTCCGGTTAAAACGCATATCGAAAGGCGAGTAACCGTATAGGGCAGATTTGCACGCTCTACCGAGTGCACTAAATAGGGTCGGCAAGCATTCGCGGTCAAATACCGAAAAGCATCTCCTCAACAAAGGACGGATTTATCTAAATACCTATTCGCATTAACTGTGCATATTCAGATATTTCTCTATGTTGTGTAAGCTTAGGCTCGGCTTAGTGTACGAGTATATGTACATATGTAGATACATTTTAATTAAATATACTCAGTACGTCTATGTGTGTACCTATACAAATAAAAATATTAAAATTAAAAAGCAAGTTCCTCATTTATTTTCAAGAATCCCAGGCCCTGGGAAAAATTATATCGGGACCGGGACAAATTTAAAAAAAGATATTTTAGATATATTTTTAATATGAAAAAATATTATCATAACTATTAGAAAAATACCTATATGCTGGTTGCTATTTTTTTAAATAATTAAATAAGAAAGTATAATATAACAAGTACGATTTCCGACACGGGGCCCCTCGATTAGTCCGGGCCCTGCAACTTTACCCCGGTTCCCCCTCCCCTTCTCGTCGACCCCGTACATATGTATGATAGGTAAATATGAAGGTGTGCAAAGGGAAACAAAACTAAATACATTTGCATTGGCAGATATACCAGCTCAAACATTTACATATGTATAATACATTGAAAGAGAGGGATATTAATGTTTTTCACTATGGGATGCACAAATTCATTTTTCGAATTTTAAATGGAATTCTGGAAGTGAGATCCACTAGCCATGTATACGACTGGACATCCACATATAAACATACATTAAATAAATGAACTATTGTTACTTCATTTGAACTGACACTTTGCAATAGATTAAAAACAAAAATTTGAAATATAAATGTTCAATATACAATGTAGATATTATTAATTGAATTAAAGTTTTCTTTAGAATTTCTTTTGATAAACTTTTTAACATCAAATATAATATTTGATGTTGAATAATTTGTACTTATAACAAGCGATGACTTTGTTATTTACTTTACTGCGTTGCGGCGTTCATTTACACCGTAGAGAAACTTAAATAAATTACGTACAGTAGATTTGCGAATTCATTAGCTTAATTGTTTGCTCGGAAAGAAAAAGAGTCGGTTGTATTATAAATTAACAAAGAGAAACCGAGGAAAACGCGAGAACACTGATTACACACCTTTGCCGCAAACACTTATGTATTCATGTTTCATTACATTTACTATACAATATAAACCGAAGGGAATTAGCATTTTTAGACATCACTTACATAAGTAGGGTCAAGTGAGTATAGTATAATATTATACACGAATAAAATTATATATAAAATACAATCAAAGATTGTCCTATATATATTTTTGTATTCCTTTATTAATTTTTTATCGACTTTTTGCTTATAGGATTTACTTAGTTTGGGTTTTATCTGTACCTAAGCGAGTTTTACCACCGGAATGAGGAAATAATTGATAGGGTTTTGGAGTCATTGTTACGGCTATAACTCACTTAATATCATCTATCCCATAGACAAAATCGTAAAGTTTCACTACCACTACTATCTCCACTATCCCCTAATCTGACAGCAGACGGACAACAGCTGGAAACTTCCTCGATAAGTTTTTCCCGAACGGGACTTAACTTTCCAAGGTTCCGTCTGGATGTCTCTTTGTAATAGAATTAGCTGATTTACGTGCGTAAGAAGATTTTATTTCACGCTTCAAACACAAGGCAACAGCATCGAAACACGAATAGAAATATTTATGCGAATGAAATATTAAACAATTCTATTCAGATAGATACATACATCAGAAACCAAACGCGAGAGATGCCCGAAACTAACTCGTCGCTTTGAATACAGTTCGACAGATGTGAAATGACATTTGCCCAAGGCTAACATGACAGGTTCGACATGTGTATCAGTCAAACATTACGCAGGCTAAATTCACAGTTCAAATAATAAAATTATTCAAAATCAATAAACAAAATTTCGAATATTAACCAGAAATGTTGGATGGCATTTTCTTTCACATTTAAAAACAATATTTTATCAATCAAATACACCGCATATATTATAGAAACGATAAAAATAGCCACTGAAATTATGAATATATCTATGTATATATATCTATCAGTTATTTACAGAAAAATGTAAATAAATATAGCAAATACTTAATAACAAAACGCTCTGTATACTAACACTAAACTATTAGATTGAATGGAGATATATTATGTATGTTACATATAAGTATCTTAATGAAAGTGATGAAAAGTTTATGGAAATTATGATTCTGGTAGTTAAATTGTGCTATATCAAAAATACAATCGTTCAATATATTTCCATCAACATTTATATGTATATATATATGTGTGTATATATATATACATATATAATTATATATATATATATATATATATATATATATATATATATATATATATATATATATATATATAAATGTTGATGGAAATATACTGAACGATTGTATTTTTGATATAGCACAATTTAACTACCAGAATCATATGTATATATATATATATATATATATATATATATATATATATATATATATATATATATATATATATATATATATATATATGTATATACATATACATATATAATTTTATAAAAAGGAAGACATTCTTTAGAAGGGTATGTTTCCAGAGTGCAGTCCATTCAAGGACGTGCAGTTTCGTAAATTTTATGTCGGTCCCAAGACGACCCTCCTTCTTTATAGGAAAATTTTTGCATATAAACTGAACGGCCAAAGAAATCGACGGAATGGCCTTAGCGGAATGAAAAAACTTTCGAAATTTATACGAACACTAGACTATATAAAAAATTACGCCTTTCACCGAAAAAGCTCTTCCACATCGACTGAATACTCCCTCCGCATCTATTTTCTCTTGTCAACTTTCACACACTTTCACGCGTTATGATTTTGAAGTTAATCCCGGGCCCTTTTCATCGGCGTGTCTCTTAACCCGAGCTTCGTTATATATTTAACAGAGTATAAAAGGTTCGAAAGAGGTCAACAAATATATGGAGAAATGACCACACTAGTCTATGCACATAAAAGGGAGATTAATAAACAAAATCCTCCAAGTACCATAAATAGTCGAAATAATAAAATATTACATAAGTATAATGTATATTTTTCCTTCTGAGGGATTCTGTCCAAGACGCGACCCTTGAAAATCGCCTTTGAAATATCTTTTTTTTCTGTATAAGACTATTTAATAAAAATCTTTTTACATTATTAAAAAGATGTTCATAGCATGTTCATTTATTAAAAGCTTGTATATATTTCTCAAATTAAATATGATGAAACACATACATACATATAAAGACTTATACCTATTTCTGCCATATAATCTACAAATATGTATAACGAGACAATGAAAAAAAAAGTTTCGTCCTAAAAATCCTTTACAAAGGTCAATGTCGACAACCAAGCTTTTTCTTTGAAGTCGACTATAATTCGATCAGGTCGGTACAAACAAGGGCCCTCCCAGAGGACCCTTAATTGGTATTGAAGTTTTCAATTACAGTAACAAGTCGTCAGCGAGAACGTGAGCCCCAGTTTATAATTTCGGGTCGCGCAATAGGCACCCCTTGAGCCTTGTGCTCGTATTTATTCAAATTTTGAACATAATATAATAAAGCTTTATAAATAATAAAGAGATTCTTCTTTTGCTAGGATCCGTGTGCCTTCATAAAAGGTAAATAAATAAGCAATTAAACTTTTTAATGGCCAAAGTTTTTGTTGACGCTTTGCGGCTTATTGAAGTACGTTGACGAAATTTAGTCTTTATATCAAATATTGTGTATTTCGAGGTCTTACGTAGCTCAAAGTAATTTAAACCTCGAAGGGGTTATTTGCATGGCAAAAATATATTGCACACCATTATAAATTTTACTCAGTGAACATTTTTTGTTGACTCCATAAAAATTTGTAATACTTGTATACCGACAACATCCCTATAAATATAAAACATACACATGTAAATTACATAACATAATCATTTGAAAGTTTTATTTTTAACATTTAGTTCTTATAATCGTCTGTATTTACGATCCAGAATTATGAACTATTACAATGCATCAAGCTATTTTTATTTTACTTTAACAATTACACATCCCGTGCATTATATATACGAGTATATACATATGTATGTATATAATTTATGCATTTATGTATGTATGTATAACAACCCCCATGCAACATCTATATTTTACATAATTTATTCGTCTGGCAGACAGATTCACAGAGGCAGATTTTAGAACATTGTAAGTATAATATGTGTATGTACATATGTATATGTGGTATAATACCTATAGTATTATATTATACATTTTTTATGAACTACGTAGTCTATAGGAAGATTGTATGCATCATTAATTTGACCTATCATGCTTGCATGACGGTTGTGCATCTTTTGAAAGCCGATCGGAATAAGAAGAGGTGAGTAAAAATTATGTCTTTTCGTGTACATATGTAGATACGATGACAAGAATTTAGTTGAGCAGTATCAAGATGAATTTCACAAAGCTAAACTTTATAATTATAATAGAAAACAGATATAAATAAAAAATATGTATGATCAACATTCGAAGCTTTACTGCAGGGGTCGGTGAGCAGCTTCAAGGTTCATGCATATTAAATTTATTCAAGCAAAGCCCTTAGAATAACGGTCAGTCGTCGGCACCATTAAAGCCCGCTGGATAAGGGACGGTTGTATTAGCTGGACAGGATTGCTTCCAGAATAAATAAGCCTTGCGGTCGGGAAACTTTCGAAAGCTCTCCGGAGTCGTCGACGCCGTCGAAACTGAAAGCGCGTCCTCGCCATTGTCCTCTGTTTGGATAGGTCACTGGATTCGAAAGTGGCACCCACTGCTCTAATTCTAACACTATCGATCTACTTATTATAATTTGAAATGAAAACAATTCATCAAGTCGGAAATCATTTACAAATTCTTGAATATTTCGTCGGAAAATAACCATTTTACAAAAAACGTTCAGAGATCACACAACCGTTGAGAATTGAATATTTATATGAAGGTTAAATTAAACAAGTTTTCTTAAAGAAATTGTCTTTGACGTGACGACAATGTTCATCGTGAAAATACATGTTATTGCATTGGTGGTTACTATAAATCATTAGCAATAATATTCATACATTATATGTATACTTGAATAGAGCACGCATGATATTTTTAGCATAACCAACAGCATAGAAAAGTGATTATAATGCAATGCTTTCAAATCATGTACTCACGAGTTCAATCCCTGCTTGGTGCTGCAGGCTAAGCCTTGGACATGAGACTAAAGGTCGATCGTTTGAAAATCAGAGTTTGCCAACCTTGACCTGTTTCCAGCAAATTTCGAGTTTTTCAACATTACGAAAAAATGAAAATTTATCAAATTTGTCAAATTTATCCATAAATGACTTTATTTTATTTTATTTTTACCAGGAAGGCCTTAAAGGTAACCCCAATGCGCCTTGCTGACCAGAAACATTGTACATTTGATACAAGTATTATTAGTATTATTACAAAGTAAATACATATCAACACCCACAGAGACATATATGGTCAAATTTGTAAATTTGCAGCATTTGTATACAATTCAGCGAAATTTGACATTGCTGAAAATTTGAAATTTGCGAGAAAATTGGTAAGGTTGCCAATTTGTTGGAACTGTTTCAATGAAAATTAGATAAATTGGCAAAGTCTCGACCTGGAAACGATCGACCTAAATAGGAAACGATCGACCTGGAGTCACAAATCTAGGGTCTGGTCAGCAGAAACCAGTAGGATTTGAACCCGTGACCACTTTGTTCAAAGCATTATATGCTAACCACTAGCCTATTTTACTGGCTTTATGCTGCTCTGTAAAAATGTATATATAAATTGTTTATCGATGTTTATCGATTTTTTCTTCCTTGTATATATATCTACATATATATGTATATAGGTATAAAAATCAATGTTTGTATGTCTGTTTGTCTGTCACGTATGCGTTCCTATACCATTCAACCGATTACGATGAAACTTACAGGAGTTATTGTGTGTATGCCAGCGATGGTTTCTGTAAAAAAATTGCCCAAAAACGGGAACGGAAACGGAAAAAACGGAAATTAGTGGCATCAAAACGCAATAATTTCAAATGTGTTCGCGTCGCCACCTGGGTTGTTTGGGTAAAATAAACAATCAAACAATTGAATAATTTCAAATGTTTTCGCTGCCTGCGTTTTTCAGACAAATTATCATTACTGTAATTTACTTTGATTATTAAGTATTAATTTGAAACTGAAGCATTCACCTATCGAAACATATCAATAAACGGGAACGGGAATTGCTTGCGTTATTATGGCATTGAAACGCATGCCGGGTTCAGCTAGTAAGTATATTTATAAAATAAAAATATTATTTTACGTGGTGATTTACATAATCAGTGCGCAATATTGCATCGAAATTTTGTGAAAAACATATGGAATTCTGTATAAAGTCAGGCAAATGACCGTAATAAATTAAACAATCAATTCCAATAGTGCTCACAACGAAAACGACAATGATGAATTTATTTATTTCAAAAATTATTTCTCAAAAAAGTCGTCGAAAAATTAATGTTATTTAACATCACGCTTCTGGTATTACTTATAGTTTGAATAAAAAAAATTAAGATTAACTTGAAGAAGTACCCTGTTAGATTACTTTGATACAAAATCGAATTTATGATTGAAGTGTCTCATCCAAAAAAATAATTCTTTCAAAAGCGCCGAATGCTTCTTCAATGATTCAAAGTTTCATCTTATTCTCAACTTATTGTATCTCCAACAAGTAAATCGAGTGTTTATAAAAGAGGGAGCATATAAATCAATCAAAATTTAACAAACAACCAACTAGTTCAGATGACTATATCGTTTCAACAAAAGACAATCTTGCAAAACCATTATATCACTGTGCAAGCATATCATGGGATGCTGCTCTATGCAAAGAAATTTCACTCGTTCGCGAGAATAAAGTTTCAGAACACGCTCGTGAAAATTGACATCGACAATTCTAAATCTCGCATACAAATGCAAACATTACCCATCAGCAAAGTGGATCATAAAGACTTAAACCGTACTGTCTTCGCCTGTAAATCCCCACGAACCACTTTCATGTAACAATATCAATAAAAATACGTCGTGTGACCTCTTACTTCGCAGACGAGCCAACGCCATCCAGCGATAATGGCCCGGAACATATCTTGATTGAGAGCATAAATCAAGACTTAAGTGCTAGTCGAAAGCTCGAGATTTTCGACCAAAATACTACGACGAAAGAATGATAAAATAAATTATTTCCGTGGTAAATTTTTAGTGTACATAAACGCGTGCACAAAGGGACGATACGAGAGGAACCATCATGCGAAAACGGACCTCGCGACAGTGATACATTGCCGAGTAAAGCCGGACCAAAATGCGAGGTACGTCACCGTTATTATTATCATCATCATTATTATTATGTCGGGGTGTATGATGCTGGGTCTGGTGCTGACTTAGTTCCAGCATCCATCAAACTACGTCCAACAAATCTCATTACAACACTCATCGCGGCAATATTACGGCCAAGACAGATGTGGGCGGCGCGAAAAAATTGTATCATTACACGAAGAGACCCAAAACCTTGCCCTTCGCTACTGCGAATCCCTCATAATATTTCCTAATAAAACATAAAAGAAAAAATGACGTCATGCGTGCGAATTATTCTATAATTACTTAAGAGATACGGTACTTAATTTTTTGCGTACATGTATCATAATTTTGTATTGATTATATACATATATATGTATGTACCCATATGTATGTGTGTACATATGTATGTAGCTTTGAAACTTTAAATAACTTTATTGCCAATAATAAGACTAATTTTCAACGATTATCAAAAAATTATTAAACCATGCTTTAAAATACCAACAAATAAAAAATCTAGAATATATTTTACTATGCGTTCTATGTATAAGTGAAACTTTCTCACCTAAAATATATATACACCCTCATCCAAAAAACACTTTAGGTTTGTGTTGTAATTATCAAGATATGGAAAGATTTTTATTGCTTAACGGCGTAGAGGGTAAAGATGCAACGTTTCGCAACATGATTAGTCGCACAAATCCAATTAATTCTATCGTGCAAAAAAAAGATTCACTTTAATCTAAAATTCAAAATTCGAATATGTTCATAAAAACTTCCAACTTGTAAATTAAATTTGGCAAATTCCATCATGAAAATTTAATTTTTCTCCTGAAAACATAACTTTATACCGATGAAAAGTTTTTTTAACACATTAATATGAATTTTTCCCTAAATTTTCTTCTTAACATGCTGAATCTCTATTTCCATTAATTTACCATTTCCATTTGTTTTTCCTAACATCTGAACCCCAAAAGAGTTTACAATTTGATTAGCTGAAAAACAATCTCAAGGCAATTAAGTCTGCATTATGTATATAATATATACATATGTATGTATTTACTATATACATATACATGCACATGTTACAATGAAATTATAGTAGCGATGAAACTCTCATTACAATGACGTTTCAGTGAATTAGTCCGATTACGTATTCAATAATTACATATATAGATGTACATACATGTATAGTTATATTTTGGACTACGGAAATTACATAATCTCGAACCCCGATTAGTGAAGTTATAATTTTTTAAAGTCGAGTGACAGTTATGATTTATGATTATTTTATAGAACGTTTTACAATTAAATAATTAATTGATATCTCGTATGGAGATAAATCAGGACTCTGATTACTATGATCCGAATGAGGCTTTAAAATTAACACTATTTTCCTATCAAATAGCTCGAATTGAACAAATAAAAACAAAACGTACAATAATTGGTGCGATGTTCGATATCTGTGTCACTAATGAATAAACCATGCATAAATTCATTCAAAAGATAAATTAACAAATATTGCTTTTTGATAATAAAACAACAATATTTCGATAATATATTTCGATGCTGCGTATTGCTTCTACCTAGTAAAGTTCAAACCTCTGATTTCACTGGATAGCCATCAACTTCATTTTTTTATATTTAAATATCACACAAAGACTTAACTTTCACTTGTTAACGATTCATTAGCTTCTCTAACATTGAGAAGTGAATTTGTAATTCTATTGGGAAATCCATCCATACTTGACTAGGAAAATCATAATTTTCAATTTATTTTTTGATAATAAGAATTACACTGTATCGTATACGTATGTACACTACATACATATGATTTGCCATATTCGTTTATCGTGAATTATAATTTTGAATTAATGATTGTTTTTTGTAAAACGTCATTAATTACATTATAAATATTCAGGAATGGAGCGATTTACTTAGTTTTTTTTTATTTCCATTGTGTGATTTATTTTCGAAGGGAAGTGGCGAATACGAAGCGTTCGTAAATAATTCGCGGGCCCGTGCCAAAAATACATCCTTTAAAAGTTATTTTACGAGCGATCTGGCAATTCTGCTGCTAAGCCACGTAGCATAGGCGGCGGCAAGAAAAGGGCCAGAAAAAATACGGTTGTATGATTGAGTTTTCTATTTTTCATGCGGCCCGGGAGCAGTAGCAGAATGGAATACGGGAGTGGAAAACCGCGAAAATTACACTCCGGGGGCGCCAGGAAAGGGTTAAAACAAACATTGAGCTCGGCGTCCCCGAGCACTTAGACGGGCGGCAGCGGGTGTTTAAGGGTTAAATTCATTACGTCGCAATTGCAACCAGAACGGACGAATTTAATTTCGAATGTCAAACAACCTCGTTAAAGCGGACACAACCGGCCAACTCATACACTATTAATTGATTTAACTTGGAACAATTTAATAGTGAAACCATCCTGTGCAAAACATAAATCAAGAAGATTTTTACGTCACAGAGTGAATGATCATTACACACGTATAATCGCAAATAACGGACAAGTTCATAAATGATGTCAAAAAACAAATAACTCAAACAAAAATTGAACAAGCTGTCATCACATTGATGTGATAGATTTTTATTTTTTATTTCATAGAAAATGAACACTTGCCATTGCAGATCGCTGCAAAGCGACGAGTGCACTTATACAGATACAATACAATCAATATGCATAAGAATTTTATATAAATTCACATTAAGAAAATAAATATAATTCAAACGGCCAAATTAAATTAATGAAATATTGTTTTAAAAAAAATGCTACTTCTGGTTTACGAATTCTGACCAAAACCTTAGCAGCTCTAAGTTAGTACATTATTATTGCCTAGAAGTGTCTAATGTGTGCCGAGAGTTTTGGCCGTAAAAGCAATATGGATCGATATTTCGATCGACAAGGATATCGATAACATTCATTATTAACACTTTGAGTGAAGTAATTAGTTTTTTTATATAATATTAAGATATATAAATTATTATTTTGAATAAAAATACCAATAATTTTATTTTACTACCGCCATCTATGTATAAAATTAGCGACTACCGAAACATCACTGAGATTAAAAATTTTCGAACTTGAAACGCTTCTTAAACGATATTTTATCTGTATCGTAATGGTGAAAGGTGCATTTACTTATATTGATGACCAAAATGAGTAATATGGCAAAATTTGAAAACGATCGGATAAGAGGTAAACTGTCCTCTGAATTATAATCGTAAGTGAAACGTAAAGGAGGTTTGTAAAAACTTGTAAAAATACGAAAGACGGACAAGAGAAAAATTTAATATCAATCATTAATGAGCATATTTCTGCTATGTGAAACATTTCAATTATTTTCCGTTGCATTTTTTAGCGTTTTCCGTTGTTCTAGATGAGGCAGCACTTAAAGCATCTAATTTGAAACAATGGCTTTTGCTTTGAACTCAATTAAAAATAAAAGCACAAAAATTTGCCCACGGGGATGAATATATACGAAAGACGAAATTGTTTCAAGTCCTTATCTAAATATTAGAATCAACGATCAACTAAGACGCAAAAAAATATCGTATTTTTAGGATCGTGTAAGAATTCAATCTACGTATGTATGTATATGTAATTATTTTTTTTCAACTAACCGATTAAATTATAATTGTCACACAAGTACGATCATTTCATTTGAAATCTAATCGTGCACCCGAAAATTCTTCACAGAGATGAATCACTACAACAGTGTAGGAAAGTCGTTTCAATTACATGCCAGAGCTGGTCAATTGAAATTCAACGCACCGTTCCAATTACGAGCCTACCAATCTGACGTTGAACAATGAAAAGTGCGCGAAACCCACTTTTGCAAACCCCTTACGTAATATAAAGCTGCGAAGAAATTTCATCACCCCAAATTTATTTATTTTTTTAGTTGTATAAAAAGCGGATATTCGATTTATAATATGAATGTATACGTATAATGATAAGCCGATATATTCGCAAAGAAAACCATTTGTATCCGAATGATTGAGGCCTCTTACGTCGTATTATTTTGACAGGTATTTTTCGAAGCGAAACTTTTTCTTTCATCCCTCGATCTTTGACAATTCTATCGCCCGAATCTGAGACGGCGAGAGAGCACATAAAGGATATACGAGTATGTACATATACGCGGTGCGAAAAAGGGTCCGAAATACAAAATGTTCGACCGGTAGACGCTGAACCTGAGAATAATAAATACTAGATGAAAAAAAAAGATGAAAAAGACCCGCGAAAATAGTTTCGGTTTCTTCTGAAGTGTCCTCTGGGAGTTCAAAAAGCTTTTCCTTCTTTGTCATGACTTTCTTGCGAAAAAAAAACAGTACACACAAACATTCATATTTTTCACCTTGTCGATTATCAATTTATTGTATGGTAATTCATTTCAATAAATTCATTTCAATAAAAAGCAGAATTAAAAATTTGGTAAGCCTCGAATATTTCAATACATATTAAATATGATATAATAATTTTAAACATACAAGAAGCCTTCAAACTAATGAAGCGACGAATATGCAATACGTCCTCGAGCAATTTGAACCCACTTTGTTACACAGTATAAGTAGCTTATGACGGCAAAAATTTCCCTCAAACATCCATGAGTGTATACATTTTTGCTTTTTGCCTAACCAATTATGTAGAAAATTACACGGAATGTATATAGTGGAATAGTTAAATTGAATACAACGGAAATTTCCTTGTTTTCAGTGTTTATGTACACATCGTATTCTTTGTACAAGCAACATTCGGGTTGATTTCGTGACTTGAATGCCATAAAAGCCTAAACAATTTGTGAGCCGGTTTCATTAAGTGCTTAGATTTATGGGGGAACATATATAGAGCTTAAGAACGACGGGGTGCAATATTAGAAAATGCAGAACAAATTGACATTCATTTCGATGTATCTACCATTTCGAAGTTAGTACTGTAAATATGGATTATTTATTAACATTCAGAAAACAATATATTTGAGCTAGTAAATACAAATCGACAAAGATTTTCTCAAATAGAAAAGTAAACCATGATTTATGGCGAAGCGCTCTTGAATGAATCTTTATCCTTCGCTAATGCATTGTATGAAAACATATTTCACAAGATCAACGCGTTAAGAGTATACAAAGTGTTTTCACACATGTGATTGATTATGAACAAAATTATCGTCAAACTAAACATATGAGCCGTTATACTTGAAATCGGCGTAAGTCCACTTTTCTTCATTTTAAAAAATATCTTGCAAAACATTAAATATAATGTTTTGCGTTTTAAAATATTTAAAAATATTGGTGCCCTGTAATACGTTTATTCTGCTTTTCCCAGATTCTGGACACATCGATTTAAAATACGTCTTAGGTCATAATACGTCATGCCCGTTGTTGCTGGAACAGTTGAGACTTTCTGTCCCTAATAATTATGTGCGTAGAAGACATCATCATTTGATGGTTGTACCTCCTGCCCGCACAGTTTTTTATCGAATGGCTCCTATTCCAAGAGCTATCCGACTTTTCAATAAAATCGTTACTGCTGAGCCTGAATTTGATATTTTCTATCTTTGTGAGCGTAGATTATTTTAACCTATCTGTCTGGCAGCTTCCGCTCATCGTTGTTTTCATAATTGAATGTGATGTATGAGTGGAATTTTGATCTTCTCTCTTCCATTTGGGCCTCGCAGGGATTTTTTGTATCTGCAGTTGGTTCTTATTTATTATTTGCTACTATTATAATGCTTAAGTTTTTAGTGTATAAATGTATTTTTGTTTTTGTTTATGTATATATTTTTATTTTTCTCATCTCTCTGTATTTTTTTCGACTATTGTGGTGCATTAGGGATTCTTGTAATGCCACAATGGTCCAAACTTAAATAATTAAAAAAAATAAGTGATATCAATTTGTGAATTAAGAAAATAAAGTGTTTTTGGAACGGAAAATTGGGCCTCCGCCACTTTTAAATATAACAGCTCATATATTGAAAATTTAATATATATTTTCAAATAATTCCAATTGTGAGATGGGAATGGAAAACATTTCGTAAGTGGGTTAGTCGACACACACATCCTACGCGCACGTATAATAGATGGTTCGCAGAAAAAAGTTCGGACTGGATGTGGGTTTTCTCCGATAATTTGACATATCTAGATAACGTGAAAAACACGTGGAAAAAAGTGATAGTTCCGTTCCGATTTCATGGCTCATCGTTTTTGCTATGTGAAGATCGTTAGTATGGTTGGATCGAAAAGGGCGCGAGTCTTTACGACGAGAAAACACAGTTCCTATGGTGACGGAGGCATATTCCCTCTAGAGGATAGGGTCGCTGGAATTGGCCCTCTCGACGCCAACATACCGTAAATAACAATGTTCTTATTATCTCAGCAAACAGCGAAGGCCATGCGAATTATGATAGACCGGCTATAGAGAGACTCGCGTAAAAATAGACCCCGACGAGGCGGGCCTCTATTGACGTATCGCGACATGCGGGTCCTCTTGGGACTTGGTCCAAAATTCGATCGAATCCCGGCGAAATTCTCCATTTCAACTACTTTTTCTTCTTTTTTTATTCAGTGATGTAATACCTAAGTAGTGGAAATGATCATATTAAAATGCTATATGTATCTACTCGTACATGTGACAGTTACGAACTCACATGTGGATCGCGACAAATTTAATAATTCATAAGGGATCAATTTATGTTATTGAACAAACATCAATATAAACATATACGATATTAAATTTATTTCTGAACACGAACACATATATTCTATTGGGGATTCAGTATAAAAAAACATAGATTAAATATCAAAATTTATTTATATTAATTTTTTTATAGAATCGGTAATAACAATACATCAAATATTCGATTCATATTAGTTGAAGACAAAATTTCACTTTTTACCATAAAAGCAGGCTTTTATTTTTGAGAATGAGTAAAATAATTTACAGTTTTTATCCATCGTTACATATGTAGACAAACAGATTTTTTTGAAATCGCCATGATGCTGGGAAATTTTTGAACATTATTACAAGCTTTTTGTTAGTTTCATTGACTTCGACTCAAAAAAATCTGAGCTGATTTTGAACTACACTCCCATTCTTCCGATCACTTTGATATTTTACCATCATACAGGGGGAGGGCTAGCTTTCAATAAAATAAAATAAATGTCTCTGATACAACGCTAGAGGAATTTAATCATAAACGAAATCATCAGAATCGTCTGTCAGATCGACGTGATAACAGCTGGCTATCCAAGCACACCTTTCTATCTCACAGGCTAAACACTTGCATTTTTTTACAACCTTTTTATTAGCTTCACTCTGTTAGTTCAGTGACATTCCTGCCCGTCAAATAATTATGATCTGATTTTTAACCACTTCCACTTTTTTAGGTCACTTTGGTATATGAATGACATATAGGGGGTTAGCTAAAATGAAAGTAAGCTAATGTCTCCAACGTGAAGTTAGAGAAGTTTAATCATTAACGAACTAATTAAAATTTACATCGGAATCATGTGTCAGATTGGAGTGATGACAGATAACTATCCATACACCTCTTAGTACCACTGCAACTCATAATAACTGTGATAAAGCTACTTTTTTCACATAAATTTAATATTAGAAGCTTTTATACTTTCTCATATTCCTTTTTTAACTAACTAATAAATTAATTTCACATTATCATATATAAACTTTGTGTTATTTTGCAAACATTATTCGACAAGAGCTTCAACTTTATTATTTTTATTCAAATATTGGCTTTAATAATATTGTAACGTGAGAGCATGAGAGAGAGTATCCACTGTCTAAGTGCATTGGTGGGTGAACAATAGAAACCCCCGGATTAGGCTAACGGGACTCATAAACTGCCCGAAAAAATTATACGCTGGAGTACTCATAGACCTGGGCGAGTGTGTGTGAGTTTCCAGGGTAGATTACGTGCCTAGACAATAGACACATTAATGGATTGGGGAAGCAATACTGTGCAACTTGTCCTTTATAAGGAGGTACACACGGTAGATCAGATTATTCTGGAGTGAGCGGTGGTCTCGTGTGGACCTTTGAAATAGTTGAATAAATGCTTTGAAGCGACTTTGGCCTTTCATTTCGATCCTCAACCCCCCCCCCCCCTCTACACAATAATATGTTCTTGTGTACCCGGATAACAATGGATACATTTAATAGTACACATATAAAATGTCTCTTACAGTTTTCTGAACAAACAAAATATGGAATTACCATTTCAAGTACAACATTCCCGAGCATTAATAATTCGGTGAGAAATTATTATTGCAATTTAGTATAATATCTACAAAAAAAATTACTTCAAGATTACATCTATGTACGTGTAAAAAAACAATTCACGTTGAAAATTATGTCACAAACCATTGTTAGATTTCGTAGTGGTGATTTTTTCTTTTTCAGCGGATGAGCTATCATAAGTGAGGTTCTCGTAATAAATTTTGATACAAAGTACCTCTCGCTGGAGGACTTTTCGAAGCAGTAACAATGTCATTTACAATATGCGCCAACATTATGAGGGGTATACTCAACGTTATACTATAATAATAATAACAATAACGACACTTCTGTTATATAGTAGGTTATAGACAAGTTAACGGATTTCAGACTTGCAATCGCGATTTCTGAACTAAATTTAGTGTTTCGCTTTATATTGTGTAAACTTCGGCAAGAACGTATCGTAAATTTTACTATTGCCTCATATTCTCAAACCTTTCTGAAGCCCGCGATATATTGCATCGTTAATAAATTGAATGATAACTAGTAAAAATGCTTTACTGCAATATAAAATTTCACGTACATACATACATTCAAATGGTTTGCTTTTTATTTTTCAAAAAATCCTTTCATAGAATACGTTACGTGGAAAATTACATCAAATTCATTTATTAAACATGCGTTTAGTTTCATTTTGTATTCCGCAACCGAAAGCCCAATTTTAACCTTCTTAACAGCTTACGAACGCGAATTTGTATTCGCATTTTGAGCGGCGTTTAAATTTATAAACTGCGCTATTAATTTCAGCGTTTTAATTCAAAATATTAAAACAAATCGTCGTTGGAAAGAATTAGCTGAATTTCATATCAGAAAATAAATTTTTTCAAAGAGCCCGAGATACGCGAGTTTGAATTAAATGAGGCCTTCGCCTTAGATTTTTCATCCTTGGCTACGGCGGCAAATCCTGCAAAATTTTATCCCAAAAATGTAATAATAAAATAAAATAGAAATAACACACAACCGAGGCATAATTTATTTTTGCCGTTTTAATCACGGCTGTCAACGCTGTATCGAATAATTCATATAAATCCGCTCATAAATTTCAATTTTACGGCCCTCAGTCATCAACATTCTGCTTTCGTTGTGACCGGGAAAGATTTTTAATTTTAAACAAGGGAAACAATTTGCAATTGACCCGTATTAGGGAACCTCGAAATTTATTTGCGATTACGTCGTGAACTATAATTCATTATCAGTTCGAACCAACCTAACACCCTACACTTCGATATATGTACATATATCGAAGTTTTTATAACATAACACAAATGTACATATATGTATGTATATTATACATAGGTGTAATAATCGATGCAATAATCCCCGTATAACGGAAGCGATGAAGGCTATAATGAGGGGTGATTACACGCAGAGTACAGACACTAAATTAACTAATTTATTCCCACAATATTCAACCAAATCTAATATATAAAATATACCTTCATAAATATATACATATATGTATGTAGGTACATATATAGAAAATATTCTGGCTAAACTCATCCACTTCGATTTTAATCTAGCATGCGTATGAACCGAGAATTGATAGATACAGTATTACTTTTATAAAATTTACTGATTTGATGCATCGTTGTACCTAGGAGTTTCAGTTAAAAATTTGATCTTTGGTACTACCAATAGTAAAAATTAGCACTAATAAAAATCTTTTATGGTTTTTAGAATTCAAGAATTTTATGTCTCGTCACTTAATTTAGAACAGTCTACTTCTTCAATACGCAGTACTTAGTATTAAGTAATTTCACTCTGCTAAGCCTTGCCTAGCAGCAAATAGTCTTGATCCTAAATATATTCTTGTCGATACCCTCATTCCTGTGGAATGAGGGCAAAAAGTAATTAATAAATATAGTAAGAATTTGAGTAAATGAAAATTCAAAAAGTATCTGTTATAACTGTTAAACTGTCTAGCCTGTGAATTGTGAAGGGGTGGTAGAAAGACGTGTTTAGATAGCTAGCCGTTATCGATCAGACATAAGATTCCGATGTAATTTTTAATTAGTTGGTTTATAATTAAACTCCTCTAGCTTCATGTCAGAGACAATAACTGACTTCATTGTTAGCTAGCCCCCGTATCTCAGTAAGATATCAAAGTGACCTTAGTGTGGAATTAATTCAAAATCAGGCAAAATTTTTTGACGGGCATGTCACTGTACTAACAGTGGAGCTAATAAAAAGTTTGTAAAGACACTACTGGGAGTACCGAAGTATAATAATTTCAATTTTATATTAATTGAACTGTTTTGAATTAAGAAGAAAACGTATTGTATCAGCTGGTTTTCATAGACTAGTCGAAGAATGAGTCCTTTTTGATCTGGCATTCAAAGAAACCACTAAATTTATTATAAATTTAATATTAAAGATAGGTAATATATGCCGAAAACATCGTCCTTGTACCTGAAACTATAGACGAATACATTTGTATATTGATTTTTAACTGACTGTTAACAATGAGAAGCCTGGTATTCTTCTGATTATTTCGATAACCCATTTTTTTCGCTTGACAATTATTAAAATACACAAATAATATTTAAAAGCTACAACATCCCTTCCGTACAAAAATTCTTCAAAGCAAGGAGCACTAACAAATATATGTATTTACTATTTTTGACACTCCTTGATCGGTAATTCGCGCGGTGTACGACTCAATACATTATTTTGTAATTAAAAAAGTAAATAATTAAAGTAATTTATCAATATAATATATGATTAACCAACATTGGGTAATTAATATGTTATTAGTTATTAATTAAATGTAATTGCCTTAAATGTACATATATACGTACTACCAGTACATTTAATGGCAAATCTCAGTATTTTTAAAATACATAAATTTGTACCTCATTTCACTTGGTTTAGCATTATTAAGAAAAATACGTGACCCCTACCGTTCATAAGATGTTTTTAATCAATATTCAGAGATTATTAACAAAACTCGTTGACCGATAGGAACCGAGATCCAGCTTACTATCAACCTACATATGTAAATTAAATTGAATGTGAATAAATCAGCAGGTAGAGCATTCTGTTTATAGTTGAAACTATGTTTAACCTAAACTATCTGTTTATGGTTAAAGTTCCTTTAAATTACTACCACTGAGAGTATTTAATTTCGGCCAAATCCGAGGTTCAAACTAAACGCGATTTAAAACCGCACTATTGCCTTACTAATGAACACACAAAACCGCACATACGGGCATCGATTAATTTCATATTACAATCGTTCAACAACTAAAAATTTAACAAGCATCGACAACATTTCACCGTAACGGACAGCAGATAAATAAAATGTTAATCAACCGTATTTTGACAAATGTTTGCCCAATTTTATTACTTCGCTCGCACGGCACGTTCGCAACGTACCCGCGATGTTATCACGTGTGCATCAATATTTTGTCGATAATAAAATACACAGGGGGTTATATTCGGTTATGCAGGGAGGTTCGGAGGGCGGAGGGGGTGGTGGGATGGAATGGTGGTGTTTACCGCGAATCCGTGATTTGACCGCTCGATGAGCGCCAACGTTTGGAGTCTGGCATTTGTATGCGATGGTCGAAAAGCCGAAAACGACGATCGATGGCCATTAGCCTAAAAGGCTAAACACAACAATACGTGACGGCCCACCAAAATCAATCCCCGAAATAATATATCGGCCCAGGGTATTGGGTGCGCGAGATTAGAGGGCCGGCCCTGACTGATGGACCTCATCTTTCCGAAGGTCCGGAGGTCGGCCAAAAATTGGCCGGAGACCTTTGATGCGGATGATAAATTGGAGTGGACCCGTGTAAGTGCAGACTTAATCCCACATACGTGTGTATATACACAAGATTGTATATAAGGCGGGTATGAAAATATGATATATGACACTGTTCTGGCTATTATACTGTATTGAAATTAAATTACACGAAAGTTAATCAAATTCAAATTATATCGTCAAAAATTCCTTGCGCACGGTAAAGAGAATTGGATTTGTGCAGATGAAACGTTGCAGCCCCACTCCTCTGCGCCGATAAGCTAAAATGGGATACTGTGAAGGCGTCTTTTCCTCCTCATCCCCTCCTCTTTCTCCCTTTGATATAAACTGAATAAAATGTGTTTATTCAAATCAAAGCTTATTCAAACACGTTGATCTTAGAACATAGAACTCACTACCATTGACGTGTGTGTAACTCAAAATGTCTTGTGTGTGTAACCCAATTTTCTAAAAGAAACCATTGAAGTTTTATTCGATCGTTTTTGAGATTAATGTATTATATATTTTGTAATTTCTTTAAAGTTATTATCGTAAAAAAAATATTTTTAAAAATACAATATGTTAAGTGATACAGTTTTTCGCTTCGATTTTTCTTCCAATATTTTTTTCGACCATTTAAATGTGTGTACTCTTTACGAAAAAATTGTGATACGATTCTTGTATCAATATAAAAAAATAATAATAAATTTAATAGATCGGAAGTGAGATTTTTCCTCTTAAAAAAGTCAAAAATATTGTAGCATACAAATTTTTACACACCACTACGAACGTATCGAGCTGAAAATTTATATTTGTATTCTTTATGTTATTTTATTTTAACCATTTAAATTATTTCTTCTTGATAATTTATACTTATTATATTTATCAAAAAAAAGTTCAAAATAAATGGCATTTTTTTCATTAAAATAAAAAGTCAGCACCAGCTCCATTACTCGTCAAAATGAATGAATATGAATTACATCAAATGGATGTGAGCCTACATATAGTCACAGCGTTTTTATAGGTCACAGTATTTTTTTCATTCCAATAAATAGGGAGAATTTAAATTTGAATGTTGAAAATGAATTCCGAACTCTTTTATATTACGCACATTTCCATTTTATTGTCGAATTTAATTATTCAATTTTAAAGGCCTCGGAAAACCCTCGTCGATTGATTCGATTATTCCGTTCCATTATAATACGACCAATTATATAATTTTATAGATATCGCGAAACGATTGCTTAAAATATTGCTAACGATGTATGCGAAAATTCTGCATTATTTTTTATGTCCAACAACCGCTCGGCAATTTATTCGGGTCAGCAGAATTTTTATTTAGCGAAAAATTGAATACACCGACGCAAATAACATTCCTTCATTAAAAGTTTATCTTTCTGCGCATTGTTGTACCTACCACGGTCGACTAACGGCTAAAACTGAGGAGGGACCTTTTATTTTCGTGTCGAAAACCTTTTTTTATTTGCACTTTTTGTAAAACTTTTTGCACGACAAAGCATAGTTTATTATACATATGTACATAGACTAAGCATTGTTTTCCAATTCATCATTAATTCAAATGTGTCCATCGATAAACAAAAAAGGTTTCTTTTAACAATAGCCATCGGTGAGCCTATTACATCAGTTGCCCATAGTGATTTTTAAAAGCTTTTTATTAATTTCACTAACTGTGTATCCGTAACGCAATAATTGTGAGCTGATTTTGAATCATTTTCACTCTTCTGATCGCTTTGATATTTTACTGACATACGAAGGTTATGAAAACGAGATGAACTTTAATCATAAACGAAATTATCGAAATTTCATCAGAATTGACTGTCAAATCGCCGTGATGACAACTGGACATCAGATGCACCTGTTGGCCAGCCCTACTTATCGAGTATTGAAATATTTATATTAAAAAATTATACGAAAAGTTGAAAATTACATTTTATATTAAAAAGAAAAAGTATATATTCACAGAAAATGTAGTGAAAGAGCTGAAATGCAACGAAATTTTACTAATTTAAATAATAAATATTATCAAGAAAATGTTTTCAAAATTTGATTTTTTTATGTTCAAAAGTTTTAACTGAAAAGGGGCTTCTTTGCATGCGCATCGAGGGGAATGCGCGATTGAAGTTTCTTCCGACAAAGTCGGACATGCGAAAATGACAAAAGCTCAAAGCTACGGAGAAATATCGCCATCCGTAGTATCGGAGGGGTTGGAAAAGTTTATAAGTCTAAAACTAAACAAGGAAAACGAGCACCCTAACAATAGGGGCTCGTTGGCGGGCAAGTTCCGCCGAGATTATTCTTAATCTGTCGGTCGGACCGTCTGCAGTCGAGCGGACCGGGGCTAAGCCGTGAAATCCCATTTGAAATGCGATAAATTGGATTTTACCACCTCCTTCCCTCTAACATCAACCCCCTCAAAGAAATTATAAGGCCAACTGAGACGGGGAGGGAAACTCCGGTGAGAAAAGTGCAAATGAACTAAGTAGCAGTGTGTTGCCGGAAGATGCCCCCGGAAAACTTCCACGTTTCGGAAAACGCAAAAAGAAAAAATCTTACATCGGTAAGTGCGATGCGATGCTATGAGATTTACCAAGGAAAAATGCACACAGTATATCCGATGAAAAATATACAGATTTGCGGCACGCGATAGAGTTTTCCTAGGTACACAATTAATTACATACATTCATACAAAATATATGAACTTTTATATCTGATATTGGCGGAAGTCCAATTTTCAGTTCCGAAAACACTTTCTGTTTGACTTAATTCACAAATTGTTATCTTTTAATTCGATGCGTCCACTTTTATTATTAAAGAAACGCGTTGTTAGTTATTAATTCGAATTCAAATAATTTTGTACTGAAAAACAAACGAATGTCACAAGTAAAACAAAATGGAGACTACATATGTACATATATATATATAGTCTCATCGTACGTAATAAAAAAAACGGTTAATACGCGGACACAGAAAACGTTAAATCAATTTGTATCACATTACGATTCGTCACTGATGATTTATCTCGGTGAAAAAGCGCGGAAGCTGTGTACGAAGAGCAAATTCTCGGTCGATAAATTTTGCGACAGTCGGACACTGACGGAGTAAAAATTTAGCAGACGACAATAACGATATATTATTTTCAAAACATGTAACTTATCAATGGTGATTTTCATCCGCGATCGATCGAACTGTAAATTCAATTATGTAAATACTCGCGAACGTGTTTTACTCTTGACGGATTTTCGTCGACTAAATTTGAATAAAAAACAAATTAAAATAAATGAAGTGCGTTTTCAAGTTCAAAAAAATCTCGCTGCAGTTCATCTACTGGAAGTTTTCGGTATGTAATGTATTATATATTTTCTTATTATATGATCTGCTTTTATGTTTTTTTTTTTTGTAAATTGTTCAACTTCAACTATTGTATTACTTATGTATATACGTAAATTGTATTACTTCAACTATTGAATGCAACGTTCGTTAAAAGTTTCATCTACGATAACGTAATTGTATGAACGTTCAAGTTTATATTGATTTTTTCATATACGAATATTCAGTTAGTTTAAATAAAAAAATAAATAAAAACGTATAACTTATAAGAAGCTAAATCTTAAAAATTTAACAGACTAGTTTACAACGTCTCTGTCTATTCTAGAACACAGTTGACGTGAAATCGTACCCTTTTCGCCACAGTCAATTGACGGTAACAGATTGCCATTTGTAGTAAAACGTATCAGGTTGATGAGTCCTCTATTTGTTAGAGGTAGCTGAGCTGATTTCATTCAGGTAACAGTTTTTAGGATTGATCGTTGGGGATTTAAGACCTGACCAATTATATGACAGTGAAGGTTTTTACCTTTTTTTCTATGTACGTAATAACAATCGATGAAGTTTTGTGATCATACGAAAATTCAAACTCGAGATTTTGACTGATTTGAACTCGGAATCGATCACTGATCACGTTTTCATGATCTAGAAAAAAAAAATGTGTGTGTGTGCGTGCTGTGTGTCCGTGTGCTATTTTGGAGAGATTTTGAAAACCGTTAGTCCTATCAAACTGAAACATATTATCGGTTCCTGAAATGCTTATTGATACGCCCTAAATTTTTTACACAGTTTTATGTTGACCAGAAATGGTACCTCCCCTTATAAATGTCCTCTTTTTTTACAATCCTCATATCAGGTTGCTTTCGCTTTTTCGTCTGACAAAATTTGGGTTTGGTATCCAAACTATTTAGATCGTGTTCAAACTTTACCATTTTGCTCGGTTTGGTCATCAATATACATATATGTAAATCAAATCCGCCAGTACGATGGTGAAAAATATTGGTAATAGACACGTATAACAAATGCTACAATTTCGATCTTCTTGGCGTCTAATGGTAAGTTGCCGAATCTATCTGCCTCTCTGCCACCCTCGCTCTTTGTCAGATTTTAATTGTTTAAACGCCTATAACTTTTTCATTTTCACATTATATCTTATAAAATTTGCATTATAGGCTCTCATTATCTCTCATATATATATTTTTTTTTACTTCACTCATACGTTATATAATAAATGTTGAATGTTACATTCGATATATTCGCGTATTCGACCAAAATTTATATCTGACGTTTCTGCGGATCGCATAGGCTCTCGTGATTGTTTGACATTTCTTTGAATTTGGACTGTCCGCCTGCTCTGCGTTGAGACCAGCTATTCTGAGGCTATTAACCTTTATATTATAATATTTGCAGATTAACCGACATCGTCCAGGTATTTAATTATGGAGACCACATACGCTTCTTGCAACAAAACAACAAAGGATACTAGATAAAGCTCGTAATAATCATAAGCAATACCTTAACAGAATTATTTAGTTATTGGATTCAATAATCTCCCACACCACTCAACGAATCAGACTGAAATTTCATTGCATGTAACAGAAATTATAAATTTTATACATTAATATTTTTTAAATATTTTTACCCGAACCTGTAGTAGTACTTTTACTTTCGAGAATCGAGGTTTCTTATGTTTTTTGCAGAATCCTTTCAGTGTATTGAACTGAAATTTCATATATGGAAGCTTAGGTTTAATACCAATTTACATAAAACTATGAAAAATTTCATATTTCTATGAAATGTGTTTATTAGTTTTTTTATATATACATATGTACACATATATGTATATTGATATTATTTTACACTCCATATATGTACATATTAACTACATATATTAATAAAATAATACCATTATATTCCCGTATGTTTTAACTGCGAATTTTGCATTCAGCAAGCGGTGCAGCCAAGCCCCGTGACGCACACGACTACAATTCGGGTCATCCGTAACTAAATTACGGTTTCCGTGCCAAAAAAATAAAAAAAAGATCGCCAATCTAATTCTTCAGTCTACTTTCAAAGGGGTTTTTGTGTTTTTACGTTGTCGTTCCGCCTGTGTCCATTTCCAATTTGCTCCGTGAAATGTTGCTTTTGAGCACGTAAAGTACATATATTTTAAAACATATTTTTTTGAAAAAGTATAAAAGAAATAGTACATATTAGAAGCTTCTGACAAAATTGTACATTAAAAACAAATTGTATGTACGTTTGTAACATTGGGTGAAGTTTTTTGATCATGGAAAAATTTGATCTCGTAATTTTGATTGATTTTAGCTCGGAAATCGATCACTGATTACGTTCCAATGGTTTTATGTGTGTATGTGTGAAATCAGTGAAATCGATCACTGATACGTTCCAATGGTTTTATGTGTGTGCGTGTGTGTAGTATGTATTTTGTATTTTGCAGAAAATTCAAACACCGTTAATCCTTCATACTGAAACTTTTTATCATTTAATGAAATGAAATTTTTTCCGTCGTAAATAAATATTTTTAAAAATTTCAATTTTACCTAAAGTGGTAACTCCGCTTATATGTATGTAGGTCTAATTTTTTATATTAAGTTTTTATGTCCAACTAGTGTTGGACCCGTTGATTTCAACGGGTGGTTTCGAAAAGGAATTGAAACTCGAATAAAAATAAAGTTAAAGATATTGAATCGACTGGTTTCGGAAAGAAATTGATGCACGAATTACGAATGACAAATTACGAAGTGATTACGAATTACGAATTACATTTTGTGCATCGCCGACGCCTCCGGCACCCCGGGGCCTTCGCCCCCAGCGCTTCCGTCACTCAGGGGCCTTCGGCCCCAGCGCCGCCGACGCCTTCGGCGGCCGCACCGCACCCAGCGCCTCCGATGCCTTCGGCACCCCGGGGGCTTCGCCCCCAGCGCCGCCGACGCCTCCGGCGCCCCCAGCGCCCCCAATGCTTTCAGCACCCCGGGGGCTTCGCCCCCAGCGCCCCCGATGCCTCCAGCACCCCGGGGGCTTTGCCCCCAGTGCCGCCGGCGCCTCCGGCGCCCCCAGCGCCCCCAATGCCTTCGGCACCCCGGGGGCTTTGCCCCCAGCGCCCCCAATGCCTCCGGCACCCAGGGGGCTTCACCCCCAGCACCGCCGACGCCTCCGGCGCCCTTAGCGCCCCCGATGCCTTCGGCACCCCGGGGTCTGAAAAAACTGGGAAACTGAAAAACTGAAAAAATGAAAAAAATGAAAAAACTGAAAAAATGAAAAAAATGGAAAAAACTGAAAAAATGAAAAAAATGAAAAAAAATGAAAAAAATAAAAAAATGAAAAAAAATGAAAAAACTGAAAAACTGAAAAAAATGAAAAAACTGAAAAAATGAAAAAAACTGAAAAAATGAAAAAAATGAAAAATATGAAAAAAAAAAATTTTGTTCCCCATACTGGTTGATGGTTGATCGTCCGTCACATACAAATAAACAAATATAATATACTAGTGTTGGACCCGTTGATTTCAACGGGTGGTTTCGAAAAGGAATTGAAACTCGAATAAAAATAAAGTTAAAGATATTGAATTGACTGGTTTCGGAAAGAAATTGATGCACGAATTACGAAGTGATTACGAATTACGAACTACGTTTTGTGCATCGCCGACCTCCTGACGCCTTTGCCCCCGATGCCTCCGTCGCTCGTCGTAGTGATTGGTTGGTCGGTCGTTAAATAATATTAATTAATTTCAAATAAATTTAATAAAAAAAAGAATTAAGATTTTTTTCATGGTCTTCATTTCATTTCCATTTACCGAGCGAAGCCCGCGCAGCACCACTAGTACCTATCTAATATTTCATAACGCCAAGATTTTATACAAAGTCCAATGCACTCAAATAAGTATGGAACGCTGTATACTCGGCATTACGAAAAGAGATAGGAAATGGAATACGTGGGTGAGAAATATGACAAGAGTAGTGGGTATAGGGAAGAGAGTAAGGACATTGGAATGACAATAGATGGATCACGCAGCTAGACGAATGGACGAAAGATGGACAAAATAAGTGCTAGAATGGTGCTCGAGATAATGTAAAAAGGTGAAAATAAGGACGAAAGGAAGATTAGTAGATGAAATTTGGAAAATTTGTGGTATTAGATGGATGAGATTTGCACAAAACAGAGACAAACGTAAGTGTTTGGGAAGTAGATGGTACTGCTTCATTTCCGCATTAAAGTTTTTTTCGCGAAATTTTCAATAGGGAATTAGTGGGTATGTTATAAAATGTATTAATTTTTAAAATGAACAATTTACAACCACTTTAAGCGTATATTTTCTCATTTTTGCCGTGTCGAGAAATAATTTCAAAGGAGGTTCATATTTCACGTTTATGCACACAGTAAACAGTTTCGAACCGTTAACTTTACAACGGAGAAAGGCTGCGATGAAAAATTTACTTCACACAATATATCACACTATATTTTACAGAATTCACCACTAATGGATATGCATCTGAGAGAAGGAAACGGAAAGCGAATAAAACAATGATATAAATTTAAACCGCACTCCAAAAATTTTACATTTAACACGAGCGCAACATCCAACCACTTCATCGGGCCGCAAAACGTTTCAACACAAAGAAAGCTTAAAGAGCAATCCTATGGCTTTGTGTAACAAATGCCCGGCCCTTGGGGAAATACAGTGCAATTAAATGCATTCGTTACGTTCGAGGGCACATTGCGGCCTACACCTAATGAATTTACATCAAAACCGGCCATATGCGGCCTCACGTCGAACTATGTACATATTATGTACGTTCTACCGTACGATTGGATATACATACATGCATATGTGTATATATAATATATATATATATATATATATATATATATATATATATATATATATATATATATATATATATATATATATATATATATATATATATATATATATATATATATATATATATATATATATATATATATATATATATATATATATATATATATATATATATATATATATATATATATATATTATATGTATATGGACATGTCAATTTTGCACCATCATCGAATTGCGACCGTACGTACGTTTTCATCATGCGATTTTCAAAGAATCCAAACGTGCAATGAATGCGTTGTTCATCAACGAACGCATCTCGCATTTACACTTTAATAATGTGAAATGTGCGGATGTTTGTTCTCCTCGTTCAATATTCGTATTGATCGTGTGATGTGGTTGGGTGTGTGGATGTATTGTGTAAATTTTGAACGCGGTGGTGTATTTTATCGATAATACATATAGTGTGTACCAAACAGCCTGGAAGCTGAGATAGTAGTGGGAAAACTCGCAAAGAAATGCGAATGTGCCTCGTGAGCGGGTTATAAAGGCGATATATGTATATATGTAAGTATGTATGTACATATCTATAAATATAATTTCATTATACTAACCGAGTTGTAGTAAAAATGTTTTTTAATAAACTTTTTTTCTGACATACATATATCAAGCTATTTAAAGCTTAACAATGCTTTTTTTTCATTGAAATATTTAATCTTACAACAGTTTTCACATTCTTGCTCCACTATGGCTGTATAATTTTGATTTGGTCCCGTTTTAATTTTGCATCATTTTATAATATGTATGTATGTACATATTTATAGATATGTACATGTATCAATATCGGATAATTACTTATGTTATCGATCACAGACTCGTTGTCAATAACAATACTAGCTAAAAATAAATTACTATTTATAATTTATAATATTTATGTACTTTTTATTAATTTACATAGATATATGTATACCAGAAAGGCTTGACAGGAAGACCCCAATGCGCCTTCCTGGACAATTAATTACAAACAATGCAGTATTTTGTTATTATATAAATCACTGTATTTCTAGAAGCTGAAGAAAACGAAATAACAATTTATTAATTAATTCCTTAAAGAATTAATTCATTGAGACATCTATGGATTGTAGATTTATACAAAATTTTTAAAAATTGTACATACAATAAACATGACAACAGGAAAGTTGATTTGTTTTGCCAATTTTGAGGAACCGTTTCAATAATGATCAAATAACATTGGCAAACTCTGATAAGAGACGATCGATTTGGAGTCACAAATACCCCCAAATCTAACCAGCAGTATAGCTAATCGAACCCACTGATCACTTGGTGCTAAACATACACGCTACCATTGAGCCATACTGCTGGCTACATATGCATACGTATGTACATATATGTATATACTGCTGGATGAAAGTCTTTCCAACACGCTTCTATTCGTTTCTATTTTGCTCAAATCTCATCCCACGCATTTTTCTAATTCCATCCACTTATCTTCCTTGCAGTCTCACCCTTGTAGCTTTCACCCGTTTGCATTCTCTCGGGTACTATTTTAGCACTTCTTTTGTCCATTCTAATAGCCACGTGACTCGCTCATTGCCATTTCAATATCTTCACTCTCTCCAGTGCTATCGACTATTTTTGTCATATTCTCACCCTCGTATTCTGTTTCCAGTCTCTCCTGGTATTGTTGAGCATACAAAGTTCCAAACTTTGTTCATTATTTAGTATTTACATATGTACATACTGAAGCATTATTTTTACAATAGCTTTTATTTTGATGGTAGTATTGTTTTTCTGTATATGTATGTACATACATACATATGATTTCAAATGAATACAAAATAATTTTTTTACAACTATAAATATTTATGTAATTCCGTTTGAGTCGGAAAATATCAAAAGAAAACGAATTCTCTTATGTGTTGTAATACTTGAAAATTTGTTGTTATTTCAAGCTTTTAAGAAAATACAATATTCGATTCTTCTTTATAAATAACATCCCTCAGTGTGTGTGTCTGTGTTGGTCTAGTATAAATAATGTGATTTATCTGAAAAATACACCTATGTACATATATATGTATATTTATAGGTATATATGATTACTTATAAATATAAATAAAAAGGAAAACAACTTTCTATGTATGTTTATATTTTCATTTGTATCGATATGTTTTATAAGATTCGCGATTGGATTCATTCATTAAATTAACTTTTAGTTTACTGAACTTTCGCTTTGCACACTTTTGAATCAATGTGTTGTTCTCACCATCATTGAGTGACGACGCATAAAAATAAAACGAAAACAAAACTCCATCTTTTGATACTGTAGCTACATAGATATTATATGTAGATAAAGTAATAGTGTTATAGTTTAAAACATTTTTCTCGTTTAATTTCAACATAATATGTTGAATAACAATACCATATTATTGTAATTTCGAGTTTACATATACATATACAAATGATAGCTTGGGGATGAAATTATGAAAATTGATATTATTGAGTTGAAATTTTATATTTTTGTGCGTAAAAATTGATTTGTATAAGAGAGTCGGTCGAAGGACAACATTTTCCTGAGCATCATTTTTCCTGGCGGCTAGGCAGGGTTAATTCCTCACGTTAACCCCGTAGAAGAGGGGTTTTCGAGGTCGTCGTATGATGTTGCCAGATGTTTATGGGTCGCAATGAACGACCCGAGTTTATTCTTCGCCTTTATAGCGCATTAATGTCGTTGGCAAGCAACGCGGGCAAAGGGAAACAAGTCTTGCGCGATATTTACAACAAAATCTCACTATGTAACGGAACCGCTTTACACTGTGTCGTCGCCTACGAAAACTTCTTCAAAACTTGATGCATTTCCCTTTTCTGCTTCGCGATGATACTTTACGATACGCCGTGCTTTTGTAAGCTCGTAAAAAACGATGAATACTTTAGAACGGAATGAAACGTACATACATTTCATTTGTGAAACTGAAAATGAGCTCGGCGAAGCTTTAAAACCAATCTAAACTTGCAAACATTACCCCACAACAAGAATCGAAGCAAACATCTTGCGCTTCTAACTGCATGCAGATAGCTTACAATTCATCCATAAAATCTATCTAACTTTTATGTACATCTTTATGATGAGATGTCATATTTTCTAATGAATACTCTGCTTTTGTTCAATCGACTATTGGTATATTGAATTTTATTTAATTGATATGGTAACTACGTATGTAAACAGATACGATTTTCCAATACAGGTTTCTAGCATTTTCACTAACGATTCAAATACTTTGTAAATTGTATGTAAGCTTTGGGGAGGTCAATTTCGATAGAAATTGTTAATTGACTCATTTTATTTAATCAAAAATGTATTGTTTTCAAATCCATATATGTATGTATGTACATGTAACATCGTAAAATTAAATTAAATAAAATTACGTAAAAATAATGCAATATCAAATAAGCGTTGGTCAAAATTTAAGAAACATTATTTTAAGAATTTGAATGATCATGCTATCAAAATTTGAAAATTTGGGGTGCACTCTTTGATATATTATATTGTTGTGCATATTCATTCACTATACTAGTTGATGAAATGAAATAAATTGGGAAGATTTGCAACTGTTTGACGTTAAATGTGTAAAAAAAAGTTTTATATGGAAATAAATAAATCCAACTAAATGGCGCACCGAACCCGTCTGCTCTTTTAAATCGAATAACAGTATAAAATCTTGTTAAAATTCAACTTTAGTTAAATGTTCGACAACTCGTCATTCGGCGTGATATTTTTCACTACCAATGCGAAAGTTTGAGCGTGAAAATGGATGTTAAAATTTGATTATGTACTACAGTTCTATTATTTTAGATTAAATTGAACGAAATTTACTTTGGAGCCATAAGGGGCATTAGTGTAAAACTGATAAATCCACGAACGCAATAAAGCGTTTTTATTGCAAAAAGGTCTCTCTGCACAATAGAGACACATAAATAGATTCTTTAGTGCTAATGGAAAACTGTAAGAACGGTATAAAAGCATCGAAGAGATACGGCTCTAACTTAAAGCGTACGCACTCAACGCTTTATAAAGGAAGAGTCGAATCAAAAGCGGGAATATCAATCATCATCGCGTTTGTCACTGGTAATAAATACGAAGACGAGAAATTTTCGAATTATTTCATCATCGCGAGACGTCTCACTTTTGTCTTTCGCAATTTTTTTTTATTTTCATTCGACGGAACGACGGACGGTGTAGGTGGGGGGGAGGGGGTGAAATTCGCCGTCAAAACTGAAAAGTTTCGTTAGCGCCCCGTCAAATTGTCAAAGTTGGGCGCGAGCTTTGAAACTTTGACGTTTCAATATTTAATCAGAGCGCAAAACGGATTTCGGTAATCATTTTCCGATAGGCAGTCACGCTCGCACTTGAAAAGAAAAGCATCTCGGTGTGGAGCCGCGGTGGGCCCGGTTAAAAATTGACGAAACTTCGTCAATACGTTCGCGTGTGCAATCAATCGGTTTTAACTGTCAAGCGGAATCGGCAGTTCGAGTCTAATGTATCGAATTGAATATTGGCCAAATGTGTTTCTTGCGGCAATAAACAACTTTCGGGCGATAGCTTTTAAAAGGAAAAAGCTCCCTCTTCTTTAGAGTGGAGAGCTTTAACAATTTTCGCACGATTTACAGCGTAACGACGTCGCGGGGCGCGTAATAAAACCGTCCCGATCTCCATTACGGAAAATTACTATACCGTTAAGCAAATTTGATCTATTTAAAAGTCGAAAAAAATACATACCATTCGATTTAAATTGTGACACTTAAACAAAGATAGCGGCTGAAATTCCACGCTCGACCCTAGTGGAGATGGAGAGCAGCGAGGTTGCGACGTGGGGTGGCGTGATACGTGTTGGCGACGCACTTACACAGCAATACCACGGCCCAAGCGTGGTATGGTTTGCCTCCATGCTTCCTGGATAATGTTATTCGAAGTAGTTTGTCTGTTAAATCTATATATGAACATATGTATGTAAATTTTAACAACACTTTTGGTAAGTAAGTTAATTTTATAATGATCAGAAAGTTAAGTTTATATAAAAACGGACGGAATATACATATGTATGTATGTGGCGGGGGCGTCGACCAGTCATGTTGAGAAGACGCGGGGAAGTGGTGGAGGGAAGGGGTGTAGAGCGTCTGATATGAGCTCTTGATATTGATGCCACGCGACGTTAGGCCGAGCGATAGGAGACGTCAGCGTCACATACTCTGTGCGGGAACGTACACACATAGAAATATCCATGAAAAGATACACACACACACACACGTTCATTCATCATTTCGAACGGGTGAACGGGTTGGATCAGTGAGCGTGTAATGCGCGCACTCAACTTTTTCTATCAAATCGTGCGCGCGCGCGCCTATAAATTACCTGTATCTGTACCTGTGTATCAAATCCTTTCCCAAACTACCCTTTGAAATCAACGGGCACAGCACTAGTTTAATAAAAATATAATAAACGGTCAGTAAAAAACATTATTTTATATTGTGAGGCATCACATATATGTATATGTATCTATAAATCCAAATACATAGATTAAGTCATGGATTGGTCACATCCGAATATTTTTATACTAAATTACTGCTTGAGTGATATTATTAATATAACTTAAGAAAATAAATTGAAAATGTTTTTTGCATCGAAACGTCAGAGGCCAGGCGGAAGCTGTCTAAGCTTAAGCGTTTTTTTTTTATATCCGGTCTAGATTTACCCCGCTCTCTGAAACCTAGCTGGACTTAACTTTCATCCCAATCTGTTAAAGTTTTTCTGAAGCAAATTTGGATAATTTCATTTGTTAAAAATATTAAGATATTTTATAAACTTTATATATTTAATTTTTAATTAACTACAGATTATCTAACATTGAAAAATTTTGGCGAAGTTTTTCAATCATGACAAATTATTTTTTACTGTAATGGTTTCCCATTGCTTTAAAAAGGGGGGAAGAAAAGAATTAAAAGAAAAAAAGGCAATTGTGTTTATGGGAATGTCAATTTTATATAAAAAAAAACAAATATCTCAATAGCCAAGTAATACAACATCACACTATCGGCTAGGTTAAACTTTTTTCATTCCAATTCATTTTTTCATTCCAATTCAATTCATTGGTATTTGTAATATAAACCGCTTAAACATGGCCAATCTACATACATAATAGTAAACATTTTATTAAATTTATTTGAATAGTTTTATTTTATTTAAATTTATTTGAATATTCATTTGTTCGATGACGTCACGGATTTACGAACCAACAATAGTTACATACATACATACATATTGATATACATAAGTTACTTTCGAAATTATATACAAAGTATCTGTCAGTTAATAATAGTAGGGAAAAATTCATTTTTGCAGAAAACGCATTCATTTAAGATTTAATTAAACAAAGTGCGCCTCAATTTTTCCCCCATTTTCAAACGAAACAAGCGAGATTTCCCCAGTGTCAAAATTTAATGGAAAACTAGCAATTTAAGTTAGGAAAGTTGTACAGCTTCAGGTTCGCGCCGGGGGTTGATCTTTTGAGTTAAGCGCGCGCACACATGCTTTAGCTCCGCATTGCCGTTTCCACGGGCTTATCTAATTGCTAAATTTAGCAAATTCAATCGCTGATTTGGCAGGCATGCCTTGAATTAATCATAGTACGTGCCCTGCGCGCCGGCTGCTAATTGAATGTGCCGCCAGCAAAGGTGACGACTCCGAAGGGGGTGAGGGAATTTCTCCCCGGGGGGTGGCCTGACTCGGAGATGGGGTGGGCTTCTGATGCTGCTGTTGTTGTTGTTCAAACAGACACATGCGGAAACTGCGTCTTCCGCGTCGTATAACTCCAATCGGAATATAATCGTCCGTGACGTGATAAGAGGCCGCAATCGATTGATATGCCCTGACACGCCTATTCAGAATTATTAAACGATAAATATGGTATACATACACACATGTTGCATATGGGTGAAATACGTATTTGAACAATTTATATAACGGTAAAATTAGTTTTTGAACTTAAACTTCTTTATTGAATTGCTATTGAATGCGTTAAGAACATTTGTAACGCTGCAACATTGCACAAAACGACCCTCCTCCCCTTCTATTTTCAAGTAGGAGACAGTAATGAAGTGTTTTGATTGAAAGGGTTATGAAAAAAATATTATATAATTTTTAATAAATGAATTATTTTTATTAGCCTCTTCTTTCTTTACTTACGATTTTATCGTTTAACGAAAATTGTTAATAAATAAGAATTAGACAACCTGATGAATCCTTCGTGTCTGTTTGGTTAAAAATTATAATATATATTGTAATAATATACATAAACATAGCCAGCAGCATTGCTTGGTTTTTGGTTTTAGCTAACCACCGAGAACTTTCTGGTTCAAACCCTGGGTTGACCTCGATTCAAAAGAATTTATTCCGAGTATTTCTGCAGTGCTGCAGGTCAGACTTGGCTATTTGTGACTCAAAGTCGATCTTTCCTTTGAGACTTTGCAAATTTATCTGATTTAATTGTTGAAACGGTTCGAAATATCACCCTACCAACTATTTGTCACCACTATTTTATAACAATAACTAGCTGAAACTGGCATGCGTTGCAATGCCATAATAAGGCATGCAATTCCCGTTCCCGTTCCCGTTTCAAATGATGGTTGGAGCTCAAATAACGTCTCTTCAACGCCGTGTCGTCATCAACCAACTGGTAACGTGGTTACCAACGAACATATATCCTTGACTACACAATGACGCTTCAATCTTTCGCGCCGGTAAAATCGTAATTACGAATATTATTATTAAGAGGTTTTCCCCTTTTTTTTCACAGTACGCTTCTCGGACATGCATACAACAAATTCTGAAAGTTGCATCGTAATCGGTTGAGTAGTTTAGGAGCGTATACGAGACAGGCATACAAACAAAAATTCAATTTTATATATTATTTAAAATTAAAAGAAGAATAAGAGAGGAAAACGTAAACAAGAAAATATATCGAAATAAAAAAATATCTAAAAAAAGATATAGGAAAAGAAGGATTATAAAAACCCTTCGAGATTAAAAATATATCTAGCTTGCTTTTAAAAATATTAAGGTTTACAGAAATTATAACATTGTTGGGAAAACTATTCCAAACTTTAAACTTTAATTTTTTCTTCGATTTTTCTTTTAGGAGTCTGACAGAGTGACCTCTAAGATGAGTGCTGCAATTGAACATAAAGAGGTTGCACATAAGACAATTGTAATGATTAGTTAATATTTTAAAAACTTCGATTAAGCCACCTCTTATTCTTCTCGTCTCCAGTATGGTGAGATTCATTATTTTCAACCTTTTATTATAAGAAAGTGATTTAAGTTAGGGAGGTATTTTAGTAATTTTTCCCATTTGTACCCTTTCAATAAATATAACTTTTTTTTAAATGAGCATTTCATATACTAAAAGCGTATTCTAATTTCTTAATATTTCAATATGATTTAAAATTCATAACTTATAAATCAATACGATAGGTGTCGTCAGGGGAAACCCATAATCGTATCATTAAACCATTAAAAAAAGAGAGAAAATACGTAATCAAACGTTAAAAGCTCATATTTTTATGGACATATATACATATATGAAAATCGTATCATATAAAAATAAATGTGTATATCAAAAATATATAACAATAAATTTTAATATGAAACACGTTTTATGTTTTGTGTAAAGGAATTTCGATAATATTGATGGTATTTCTAGAAAACTAATTATTTATGTATTATTCTGTCGCTTGAACAAAGCAATCTAATTTAAGCTAATTGTGTTGAATTTAATTATAATATAAAATAAATGTAGTTTTTTTTAAATGAAATATAGATTTATTTGTATGTATAATATTCACTTTCACAAAGGGATTTTGAGAGATATATTTGAAAATAATAAAATGCGATTCTGTGAATCAAATAATTTTTTTCTAAAAATATTTTCTATGTAACAGTAACTCTGAAATCAATAAATTGACTAATTCTCAGTCTAGACTTTATTGTGTGGTGCTTCTGAATTGTATTATTCTGACCTTCAGCTTAATATTGCGCGATTTAATTAACTACGTTTGAAAAATATATTTTAAAATAAAATATACTATAATAATTTGGGAGACTTTCGTTCATCAAGATGAATTTTCTGCAGTGTTGCGGAGCATTCCTAATAAGTTTCTTAGCAAGATGGACAATCTGCGATTACGCTCTAATGTAATTTGCTTTGGTAAATTACAAGCGCACTGCTCATTTCTTTCCCTTCATTATATCCCTGGCGGAAATCTTTATTACGGAGAGATGCCAAATACTACTATGGAAAACTCTACGGCGTTGTCTTTCACTCTTAATTTATTATACACTTACAACGAGTATATATCCCGTTTCTTATTAACGTCCCTAGGAATTCGTTATAACGTACGACTTTTTCGTATTAACAAATCTTTACTTCCATGCGATTTATATGATAATACTACAATACAAGTTTTCTCCTAATGGAAGTCATAAGTTTTTCCTTGGAAATTATTTCATAAGTAAGTTTGTGGTAGAGAGAATTTTAACATGGAAACGGTTGTGGAATTTTTTTTATTAAAAATGTTATGTACATACATCTTGATATATAATTCAAACGGAACGTCTTGCGTTCAAATCCTTAAACGATTAGCATTTCGTACTATCGTATATTACTTTTTTAGACAATGTTATAAATATACATAGTTGGAAAGATATAGCGAGTGATGAGAGGACATCGATTTGCTGAGTAACGTGCATAAGGTATCTCATTTTTTACAAGGTTAAGTGTACAACGATGAGTGTTCCCTTCCTTTGACTCTTCCGATCGCTTTGAAACTTTGCCATTTTGCGAGGTTTGGTCCTCGATAGGTATTTCAATTATGGCCACTACTCGAAAGTGGACAGGATTAATACGAAATATATTCGTATTAAACATGTTTAAAAATTCAAAAAATCTCGACTCGATGACAACTCCCTATATCGATACTCGATAGTGAAATAAAATCGCAATAAACATGTATAAAAATTGGAAAATTCTTGAAATGGTGACGGCTCTCGGGTGATTGCCCATGCATGTTTGACTTCCGCCCCTAACTCATTTTGTCAGATTTTAATTGATTAAACGCTTATATATTTATAAGTTTATATTTTTCACACTATATATTACAATATAAATTTGCATTATTGGCTCTAATTATCTCTTATGTATATTTTTACTTCACTAATAGGTTATTTATATTTAAAATAGGAATAAAAGTAATTTACTTTTATTCCAAATGGTACAGATTTTGGATAAGCATTCCAGAATTTTGGATAGTAGCACGTGATAAAGATCCATACAATAATGTGATAACCACTTTTTAAAATGGCAAAGTTTGAAAACGATCGGATAAGAACCCAAACTTCGTCACACGACCAAATCGTTTGCAAGCTAAGAAGAGGTTAGTAAAAATGACAAATCATATAATATGATAGTTGAATATTTTATTTGAATGTATCTATATTAGTTGATATTTATTTGCCGAAGATTGGGACCGTTAACCTTATATAGGCGACCGATCTGGTTTAAAAACTATGCGGATTTTTAAAAAGGTAAACGGCCCCGCCGAAGGGGGCTCAGCCCCCATGGGGCCCCTGTCGGGGGCGCCGCTCCTAATAAAATAAATATATTTTTTTTAATTTTTTATTTTTTATTTTTTTATACACCCCGGGCAAAGCCGGGTAATAAAGCTAGTAATGTTATAAAAACGATCAAAATATAAAAATAAATAGAAAATCCAAATTAGTATGATTTGTGGTTTTCGAGCTTACCGAAATATGTATATTCACAGCGTTTAATCGTCAAGTTACGGCTTTGGGCGTGTGGCTAATTAAAAATTACCCGACCGATTTCATGATATCAGCCATTTCTTAATAATGCCACCATTCGGGTTGACCTCCCCTGACCCGTTCACCCCCCCCCCTGGTCTTTGTAAAACGATTGCCCCCTTTAATTAATTGAGTATTTTTCGGCAACGCGGTGGTGGCGGCGCAATTTCCGTACGAATTTCGCACGATCAAAAGAAAACTGCCTCGGCGGCGGAAACTCGACACATTTTAATTAACCGGAAGATTGTTTTCGTTTCATTAGGGAGGATTCGAGAGCACAAAACCGAAATATTCCAGGCTCGATTGCGAAATATTGCTCGATGCGATGTAACTGTATCCCCTCCCCCATCATTCTATGAAAAATGTAAAATCATTATGGCCTTCCTATAAAGAATATATTTATCTTGAAATAAAACTTCTTTAAATATGGCTATGTACACATTCGTTCAGAATTACATAATAAACTTTTTTACGGGGTGTATATTTAGATTTTGCATACTGAAATTTTACTTCTGTATGAAAAATCTACGATCTAGTACTGTATAATACTGGATTGATTTTTTTTTTATAAAAATTCTCCCGCATTGATGAAGGAACGCTTACTTTTATCATAATTGACTAATGATGAATACAAACCTGTCGATTCGAATCGATCAATCCTAAAATATAATAAGAAGGAATGTTTTAGTGTTAATGAATTAAGACTGCAATCAGTCTTCAATGGAAGTTAATGAATAAGAGGCGTCTGAAAGAATTAATTTTTCACGTCACCTGCAGTAGTCGTTTGACGGACAGGTTCTTAATTAAATGGTTCAAAAGAGGAATCCTCAGGTAATATTTATCGTAGGCATATTCTGCCGAACAGGTGAAGGCTGCTTTGTGAAAGGTCCTTTTGCAAAATTGAATTGTTAAAAGTTGAAAAACTTTCGATTGGATTATACCGAACTGCCCCAGACGACAATAAAAACGTCTTCATTCAATCTTTATAAGAGATATTGAACTTGAAAGATTTTCTATTTCTAAGAATTATATATACATTTTGATATTAGTACGTATTGTTGGAAATAAATATATATTTTGATTCAATATGTCATGCAATATGATACATGTAAGTAAAGACTTACAGCAAAATTTAATTCAAAATAATTCGTTTCCTCGATCTCCCCCAATGGATCTTTCTTTTATTAGAAGAACAATAATCGCGCCGATCCAATCCCAAGTTTGTTGACAAATCCCATTATTTACCAATCTAGTAGATGCGGGATCAACGTTTCACGTGAGCGAAAACGATACGGAACAAAAAGAACACACAAAAAAATTACAACCAACCCCAAAATGGGATACAGACGACAGAAATGCGGCATACAGAGCCCTCCTCCCCTGCGAAAGTCATTTCGGTACTTGCTACCTACCCTCGACTCGCGAAAGACAAATATCCCATTTGAAAAAAGCTCGCTTTTGTATCAGATGATGATACTGCGCAACATTACGGCTCGGTCAGATGAACACTACGCCGAAAAAGAACATACGCGTATAATAAAAAAAAAAAAATGATATTTTCCGACGGGGTTAATGTGTTAACGTAAATTTTCGCCGTATCGTCAAAAAACACGCATGAGTCGTTCATTTTTTTTTAAATAATTATTTTAAAATCCAATTTTGAAAATTTCATTTCAAATTCATCGCGAGAATTTTATATGCGTATGCAATCGAACCCAGTCAGGTTTTAAATGGTTTCCGTGAAATAATTTCAATTGAAAAGAGTGTTTGTGCGCGCAGCAAACTAATTGTAAAAGTTGTAAAAGCTAAAAAAAATCTATTCTATTATTATAAACTTAATACCATTTTGAATGAAAATACGACTCAAATCTGCATCTATTTCCTTCCAATTGTATTAATTTTTCTTCCCTTTCCTTTACTCAATTCTTATCTTATAATAAACTTTATCAATACAATTATTTGTCAAATACTAATAATCGTATTCTTGACCTAGCTATTAGTAGTTTCCCCTTATATATTTCTCGTGCTGACTCTACGCTAATCCATGAAGATTCTCATCATTTATCCTTTTGCATCTCAATAATTTACAACAAATCTTCACCCTTGAATTATAATTATAATAAAACTTTCCTCTTTAGAAAAGCTGACTATGCTACAATTATTCCAATTTTAAGCGATATCAATTGGAATTCACTTTTGTCCAATTTAAATATTGATTTAGCTTGTAAAAAATTTTACGATACCTTACAAAATATTATTGAATGCCACGTCCCTTTTACTCTTAAATCTAAGCGTACCAAATATCCCCCTTGGTTTACATCGTCTCTTATTAAAATAATAAAAGAAAAAAACAAATTCCATAAAAAATTTAAAATTTATTCAAATCCCTTAGATTATCAAAGTTTTTCACTATTAAGAGCTCGAATTAAAAAATATTCTTTAATCTGCTTTAGAAATTATATTTCTCTTATTCAAAATAATATTAAAACTAATCCCAAATCATTTTGGTCATATATAAATTCAAAAAAAAATACCTCCTCTTCATATCCTTCCGTAATGTATTATGGAAATAAGTCGGCTTCACATGGTTCTGAAATCTGTACCATTTTTGCTGACTATTTTGACTCCACTTTCAATAGTGATTCTACCATTAACCTTTCTATCTCTAATACAGATACTTCTTCTTGTAACTTATCTACTTTTCATTTTGATTTATCTACTGTACTCAGTCACATCAACTCTCTCAATGTTAATCTTGGTGCGGGTTGTGATGGTTTGCCTTCTTTTTTCCTTGTTAAATGTGCTGTCCCATTATCTCTTCCCATAACAATCCTTTTCAATCTTTCTATGTCGAACGGTAAATTTCCTGACTATTGGAAATTATCTTACATCACCCCTATTTTTAAAAAAGGTGATAAGAATCTTATTGAGAATTACCGTCCTATATCTAAACTATCTGTCATTAGTAAAATCTTTGAAAAAATTATCTATAATTTCCTTTTCTCCAATTTCAAAAACTACATTATACCTGAACAACATGGTTTTTTTAAGGGGAGATCGGTAGAGACTAACCTGCTTAATTTCACTAGTACTCTCACATCTTATATGGACAAACGAATCCAAATAGACGTCGTTTATACGGATTTCTCTAAAGCTTTTGATAAAATCAATCACAACCTTTTACTCAATAAACTTTGGTCCCTTGGAATCCGAGGAAATTTATTTCGTTGGATCTCTTCGTATATACTAAATCGTCACCAAATCATAATTCTCAATGGTTTTAGATCATCACTTAGACATATTCCTTCCGGTGTCCCACAAGGGTCGCATTTAGGTCCCTTATTCTTTTTACTCTATATTAATGATATCTCATACATCTTCAAACATTCCTTTATACTTCTTTACGCTGATGATTTAAAAATTTACAAACCTATATACACCATAGACGATTGTCATAAGATACAAGAAGATCTAGATAGATTCTCTATATATTGTTTAAATAATGATCTTTTTATTAATCTAGAAAAATGCTCTATTTTAAATTTCACTAGAAATAAGTCAATTATTACTAATCAATATCAATTAAATCATTCAATCCTTAACACGTCATCTTCTATTAAGGATCTTGGTGTAATACTCAATAATAAACTAGATTTCTCTGAACATATTTCTTTTATTACCAACAAAGCATTTAAATCTCTTGGATTCCTACTCCGCTCAACAAAACCCTTTAATGATCCTTATGTACTAAAATTACTTTATTTTTCCTTTGTAAGGTCTCACCTTGAATTTGCCTCAATTATCTGGTCACCTTTTTATTTATCCCATATTAATTGTATTGAGAAAGTTCAACTTAAATTTATTAAATCCTTACGCTACCTTTTTCCTACCTATACCCATTCTACTGTTTCCGACATTTTAAAAATCCTTTCTTTTAACAATCTTTCTGTCAGGCGACGACATTCTGATGCTATATTCTTCTTTAAGCTCATAAATGGTTTCCTTGATTGTTCTGATTTACTGAATAAGGTTAATTTCAGAATCCCAGTTCGATACCCTAGACGCGTTACACTCTTTTCACTTGATCCTTTCAATACTAATTCCCAAAAATATTTTTATCTGCAGCGCGTTTATCGTATGTTTAACGGAGAGCCGAATGAGGTTGATCTGTTTGGTATTTCCCTACATCAATTCAGGTCTAACATCAAGAGAATCTTGACCGATTGATTCATTTTTTCTTCTATTCTATTTTTCCAATATTTCCATTATTTTTATACTTTAGTTTAGTTATGTAATGTGCTATTTAATCATATTATAGCTTTCATTCCTTTCCATTTCATTTGTTTATTTTGTATTTACCTTTTTCATTTGTTTTTTATATTTGTAAATTTCAATTTCTTCTTATATTCTATCTTATAACCTTTTCCAAATATTTTAATACTATAGTTTAATTATGCAATGTACTACATATTTTGTCATGCCTTTATTCTTTACTTTTTAATTTGTTTTCCTTATATTTATCTTTTTCATTTTTGTAAAAATCTATTATTGGACTCGGGTGTTACATATATTATTTATTTACTTTTTGTGTTTTTTATACCTATCTCTGTACATCCTGTCTGTTGATTTTTCAATTAATAAAATAAAATAAAATAAAATAAATACTTTGAAAGGAACTTAAACGCGGCGAAAATACCTCGTAAAGTAGACATTTGAGCCAATTCAATCGAAGTCGAACAGTTTTTACATATATATGAACGCCTAAAACAGGTTTTTCTTATATAAATGTCGTTTTTTGTCTATACAAAATGGAACAGACATCTTTCGTGTATTTGTAAAGTTCTTTCGGACCCCATTCAACCGTTCTAGTGGCCCTGTCAATCGCGTTATTAAATAAAGCTCAAGTGTGACGACCCTGACCTTTAAAGCATCAAAAGAGCTTTTAATATTCATTTTCAAACACCTTATAGATTTTACACTTGAATATCAATACTGAAAAAAATTAAGCTCCCAAACTATCGGTGTGTGAAACTTTCCACCGAATTATGATAAATTGGTGATAAACAAATAAAATCGACGGATATGTAATAAAATTGTTTATATACAATTCAATTTTTATAGACAAGTGAAAGAGAGAAAAGAGTCGTAAAGATGACTATAACTTGAACTTAAATAAAGGTTATCGCGCGGGTACAAAGACGATGCCTTTTTTATGTTTTGAAGATAACGTGGAGAGCGGTTCTTTAAGTACGAAAAATTCTCACTTTCTCAATCATAAAATATAACCACTAAAGGCATTGGAAACGATCGACTCTTTCGATCATTTAAACGTTGAACGTTTATATGTATTCTACGAACAGGCGAATTTACAGTCATAAATAGAATCATTTGCTTGAAATATAACGAAATACATATAAAATAAGTTTTATGTGATAGGAAATAAATTACGTATTCGTTAAGTCAAAATTCAACTACAACAGTTTTATTTATTTACATACATTAAAACAAAAAATAGTTTATCAGCTACGCAAATTGAAAGTTTTATACTTTGACCATCAAATTTGGTACACTATTTCATGCTACTCTAATTTAAACTGCAAAATTTTCTGAGAAAGTGATACTATTTTTTTCCCAATTTTTACTCTTTCGAGCATCGCCGTAAAATTTGACATACATACATACATATGTATGTATCAGTCGCGTGAATAAAGAATTGCAGACGAACGGTGTGAATAAAAAATAATGATTTATTTATATGTATATTCAGTACAAGAGCTGATTACGGACTAACTTAAATTCTTACAGTATCGAGTTTATATACTCTTATTTAAAACAATGAGTGTGTTGAAGACACGTGTCGTACAATTTCGGTTAGTCAGTGCTTGGGTGTGCCACAAATCAATGGTGCTATTTATAAAATGAGGTGTGTCTTATCTCTACTGCTTAGTCGTTTTATTATTAATACTATTTACACATCATGTGACAATGAAGGAGTCATACATGATGGTGTCATACAAGTGACGATTTGGTGATATTTGAATATAATGGTAAATGGTTTTCCTCAGCCCTTAACTCGTGCAGTGAAAACTTCTCTGTTTTTACCGCACAGTCTTACGTGTGCGCAAGCCGGATACAAGACATTGCTGTATGATGTCATATCTGTAAATATGTACATGTACATATACCTATACATATTACAAACCAAGTGTTCACTTCGGATCATTCATGAACATACTAGTTTGTTCATACATAAACTATTGGATTTTTAAACAGTCAAAAGTTATCTTCAGAAGGACTCACAAAAGTTATCTTCAGAAGGACTATTATAAAATATTTCCAGTGACTAAACGCTATTTAAATATTTAAACAATATTTAAACTTTTACAGAACAACGTTGTAAAATAAATTATTTGATTTTTTAAAACGGATAAATTTCTTGACTGATCTTTATTAAAACCCTTCTTGGATTAATAAAAAGCGGATTCAGCTAGCAACTGCTTTATAGTAACTATTAGCTGTCAATTACCTTTGGGTTGTGAAAACGCCAATTATTTAAAAGGGAAATTTTATGGAAACCACGTTATGAAGTTATTATAATATTTTCTTAACAACGATATTATAATATTCCCGTCTCTGCTCATTTTTACGAGCTTTTTATTAGCTTCAATTTATTAGTTTAGTGATATTCTTGCCCACCAAGAAATTGTGAACTGAATTTTAACCACTTCCACTCTTTACGTCGCTTTGATATCTTACTGACATACAGGGGTTAGCCTAAATTTGAAATAAGCCAATGTCTCTAAAATGAGCTTATTTTATTCTCCTTCTTTAATTCACTTATACATTAAATAATAAAAATATTGGAACCCAGCATATATACATATGTATATATGTACATATTGGCTGAGACAAACAATTGAGAATATTTAAACCTATGCTTAATAGTTTGTGCATGAACAAATAAGTTCGTTTGTCAATTTGTTTTTTTGTGTACATTATATGTAAATAGCTATATTGGTTCGTGTATGACAAAATAAGTATGTTCACGAGTGAACGAAATGTACACTTAAACTGTCACTTACATACATATGAACAAAATATCAATAATTTTGTTACTGAGAAAATTTGACTTTGCGATTTTGGTTAATTTGATATGACTCGGTATCACTCTCTGATCGCATTTTAATAGTTTCTAATAAAAGTTTAATAGATAACTCTTTATATGTAAGTCTTTTCACATTACAATTGTCTTATGGTAAACCTCCTTACGTTTAACAATAACACTCATCTGAGAGGTCATACTCTCAGACTTCAAAAAAATATTTACTAAAAAATAATTCAAGAATCCTTCTTCTCAAATAGATATGCTTAAGTTTGGAATTGTTTATCCAATGAATAAGTAGCTTCTAGCAACTTATTTAAAATAAACTTGATGATTTCCTCAAAATAAATGGGCTTTTGTAGTTCTTCCCTTTTCAAGTTAAGTTTGTCTTAGTATTTTCACTTGTTTTTACTTTATCTACGTATGTACGTAATAACAATAGCTGAAGTTTTGTGATCGTGCGAAAATTCGAACTCAAGATTTTGACTGATTCGAGCTCGAAATCGATCACTGATCACGTTTTCATTATCTAGCAAAAATGCGTGTGTGTCAGTGTATTTTGGAGATTTTTTGAACATCGAACTGAAATTTAATATCGGTGTCCTCTTTTTTTAAGTTTTTGAATGCAATTATCTCCCAAACGGATAATTGAATTGGATTGAAAATTATAAATTTTAGAGCCAAATATTTTTTCCTGAACCGGAATTAGTACTTTTACTCTAGAGACTCGAGGTTTTTTATGTTATTCTCAGAAACATTTTTGCTTATTGAACTGAAATTTCATATCTAGAAGTTTATATTTATACCAAGTTATTTATATAATTTGGTAAGCGTCCGTCAACCGGAAGTATTATTCTTGTATCAATTTGATGAACATAAAAAAAATCACTAAATTTATAAACCGGAAGTCGGATTTTTTCCTCTTAGAAAGGTTAAAAATGTTGTGACTACGATTCTGTCCACACCCTTGACCGTATTAAACTGAAAATTTATATTTGTATTTTTTATATACTAGCTTTGAGTTGATAAGGTTTTGATCACAATTCGTTAACCGGAAGTAGTATTTTTAAAGCAATATTTCATTATTTTATTTTGACCTTTTAAATTATTTTTATTTTCTTGATATTTAATGTGTATAATACGCATAGTGATTTTAAGTAATAAAAAAAATTGAGCACAATCCGACAATCGGAAGTAGAAGTTTTGTTTTGTGTAAGTTTCCATATACATATTTGTGCTGAATTTGTATCGAAAATGCTGTCATAGCTATTAGTATTTCATAATGCTGCCGGTATGTGTGAATGTGTCTGTACGATTCAATGTTGAATTTTGTTTTGTGATCTTCTTATATTCTTCAAATACATAGATAAAATCATGGGTTGCTCACATCCGATTTTTTTATTTTATTAAATATCCCGTACAAATTATTAAATTTGTACAAACAACGATAGGAGTTAAAGACTGTAGTAATGAGTACAGCATGAAAATCTGTTACTATGAAAATATGGATGCGGTTTTCCGGTCCCGCGCGGCCATTAGCCATTTCTTGGCGTTTTTTTTTACTTTTTATTATTTTATTTATCCTTTTTGCGCTTTTTATACGTTGGGCCGTCCCGCGCGACCGGCAAAGGTACGTAATAAGGTTTATGACAGCGGAACATGCAAAGCAAAATTGGATATGCGAAGGTTTTATTGCTTTGTGTCCTGCGGGTCCGGGAGACCCTTCCGCAAAGGAAACGAAAGGGTTATATGTACCGGGGAGAAAATAGGAGGGGGCTGTGGGGAGGGGGTAGTTCAAGAGACACATTAAAAACGGTTCGGTACTAATCTGCGTTCATAAATCCGCAATAATGGTTTTATTATTATTGGTCCCGGCTAATTGAACGTATAATATCACCATTTGGGTGTGTTTTGTATACGGCGCGCATCAGACGAATTTACCACATACTGAAATCACGTTCTGCCCAAATTAAAATAATCGTTCAATTACACGATCTCCGAGTTGTATCGCACAAGGCGAAATTAGTCGTCGACTCTTTCCTTTAATTGTTTTTATTTTGGTAAATATTTTTTCGGTCGTAAATTATGAAGGCATGTTCGAGACAAATTAGGTGGGTAAAAAAGGTAGTCTTGATAAACTGGAATATATTAAAAGCGTCTGTGGCTTACCGACCGAAGTATCCGACGCGAATTTATTCGGTCGGCGAGATCTCGCGCCCTACAAATTAATATAAAGCGCGTGCGTCTAATTAATTTCTAACCAAGTGGTGGAAATAATTGTTAACTGTTTGCAAGATGGTATCTAATTGCGGAAGGTATTATTATACTGGATGCAATAAATTTTCCACCAAAGGCAATTAGCGATACGAGTATGTGTGTGTGTATGAGCTTGTGTGAGGTGAAAGCTTTTGGTTTTTGCATTATCTGATATGTTTTAAAGTATTTGCGAATACTGTGTAGATTGTATGTATGTATTATATTAATACATTAGGGTTTATAAATGTGTTGATATTGTTGTTACAATTGAATGTATAAAGAAAGACGTCAATGTAATATCTACAAAGATGATTTATTTGGACAAATTTTTGAATTACAAATGTAAAAGTATGTCATCATACATCAGTGTCATGACTTTTAAAACAGTGAACTACGTAAGTATGGACAAAAAATATTTTTAGTATAAACTGTGAAGTGACAAGTATATTTTTTTTCATTTTTGTACTAACAGAAATATCTTTAGTAGCCTACCTCTCTTAATACTTTCTTGTTTGTATTCAAAACTTAATCTTTTGAATGATTTGTCGAACAATCGATCGAGAATACAACATTACTAGGCCTCTTTATTTGTTTCTGTTCTCCACACTGATTTGTTATGAAGGAATCGTTTCGCGAGCGGATTGCTTTGCCATTTGTGTACTCAAATAGTTATGTATAAATATATATGTATGTGTTATTTTAACGAAAAAGTAGTTCAAATCAGAATAGCTTTAGTGAAAATTCCATAAATGCTTAAAGAAATGACGGGGATGGTGCCCCATCATCCCAACTCCTCCTCTCCTCTCCCTTCCCTTTGCTCTCTTCACCACCTCTCCCTTCTGGAGAATTGCCTCATAAGCGTAACCTGTTTATTACCTGTATTATACATATTTAGTAAATTTTGTTTTTGTAGTGTGCGGTTTAATTGTCGCATTCGATTGTTCGACCCATCTTAAATATTATATAATAATATGATGAATCTTAATGAATGAATGGATTTCGATAGACTAATTTTATCAATTTAATACTTTTTGAATGAATAGAATTTCTAAGATAGCACAATTAATGAATTACATTCGACCACATTTTGAATCTGCAAAGCTATGAACTTGAGTACATTAAAAATTATTTGAAAACATTTTTAAAATGAAGCACTAGGTATGTACATATAATATACATATGTAAATGGAGTGTTTGAAATTTACGGATTTACATTTATTAAATTTCAAACTATGTGTTATATGAACAGTTTAAACCTTGATTTGAAGTTGGAGTTGAAAATTTCTAATTTAAATTTAAGCCGTCTGTAAAAGACTTTTTTTTAATTTGTTTTCATAAAAAACTTTTCAATCGAATTTCGATGCAAACTTTTTGAAAGCTTACTTTTAATATTATAGCATGTTTTATATGTACATATGTATGAGCGTGTGTCAACATTTGAGTGTGAAAATACGAGATAAAAAAATTATCGCCGTAGTATGTACATTTATACAAATAAGGTTTACCTCTGGGATCACGTTCACCCATTTCATTTCTAATGGATTTTTTCCAAACTTCGTGGAAAATCCGTGCACGTTGTCCGTCCGATTTAGGTTTTTTCTCATTCTGAACGTGTGTATACACATGTATTATGTATGTATGTATATTCACATACGTACATACATATGTACATTCGCACTTACGCATACGCATAAGTACCGTGCGAAAGGGAAAGCGTCGGAAAATCGGCTAGGTCAAATGACGGAGCAATTCCGAGATCCAGGTGTGATTTACGGCCCATATCTGACCTCACAGCTTCCATCACCATATTTAAGCTCGGCGTTTTTCCAATACAAGACAATATACATACATACGTACTCGGCCGTTTTTTTCGTTCTCTACTATCTCTTCAATAAAGTTAATGTATTTTTGAGACGTGTTTTATTTCAAGCGGAAGTCGTCGGAAAAGCCGCAATTTTTCCGTTGTTATTTCGGCTCGCGTGGATGTTGTATTTCAGAGCCGCTTGATAAATACGTTTTTCCTTTCGTTACTTTAAAGAATTTTCCGCGAAAGGGACACGCGATACTGTAATCTCTTCGTTTCTCGGCAATGACGATAACGTTCGTTCATTTCGTTGCAAACACAAAGTAAATAAGAACCTAAGCAATTCAATTTCTAAATGTGTATAATTTATAACTAAATATTTTTGTTAGAATATTATTTTAATCAAGATTGAATATTTTTCTTCAATTTATCATATATAAATTTAAAGACTGGTATTGAGAATATTTAAAATATATCGTTACAGATATCTTTAGAAATATCTAAATGCACAAAAGGAATGCCGATGAATTTAAATTATCGCTTTAATCTAATTTCGTTTCAATAAAATTTGAATTGGACCGAAATGTATGCATATATTCTATATGCGTGTTTCGATGATGTCACGCGAATATCGGCTTTGGCAAATTTAGTATTGAATTTCAGATATGGTCGAATGTGTCGTATAAATCATAGCTAATATTGCTCGGTAAATATGCACCGTTCTCCATACAATATTGGCATAGGTTTATTCATCGTACATATGTACATAGTGTATACGTTTGTATAATACATACCTAATCTGTAAAATCGTAACGTTCTGCGATAAAATTGAAATTGAGCCATCGGAATTTGGCGGTATTTATCATCATTATGTTCGATTGGGGGGTGAGTGGAATTGAAATTGCGGAAAATCTCGGCCAACATAATAATTCTGGTATGATTTATATATCGCGCGATTTATCGCACCTTCGGACGTAACGAAATTGTTCGAGTGGACGTGTTTTCGATTAATTTCGAATGTGATTTAACGACGTGTAGAAAAGTCGCTTAATGCGTTCTGATGATTCGTCGGTTGAACGCACAATTGTGACGAAACGAAAGCTCTGTTTGACGGAATTCAATAATTAAAACGAACACGCAATAAGCGCATTAGAATTCTGTTTGGAAGCAAAACGATGTTTGAAATAACATGTGGACTGTACATATATTACATATATATCTAGGGGAAAAATCAATTTGAAATTGATTTTAATATCACATACATACATATAACATCTACCCATACAAAATCGAATATGGTTGTATAAAAGTGCCCGATTTTAAAATTAATATTGATCAATTTATTTTAAAATTTTATGTAAATATATTTATTTTCAACCTTAACATTCATGACGATAACGATAACGACAACCAGTCAGATAGGTACAAGCTTCATTAGATTTATATACATATTACTACTTCGTAAATCGTGTTTTGCTCCATGATGAAAAAATCTTTTATTTTTAGCCTTTTATTCTTTCTGTCTGGGATAATAGATATATGTACATTATTATTTAATTTTTACTTATTATATGATTTCACATGTATTGTCGATAAATTAGTTTATAATATTTATTTATTAATGTACATGTTACAGCAAGAGCGTCAAATCTCGAATCAGTATACAATGATTAGTAAGTATGTATGTACACTAGCTTTGGTTTTTAGCTGAAGTTTACGACGCTAGATTCCGCAGATACTCTTACAAGACAAAGTATACACTGACGCACAAATTTATGCACTTGCTGCTGTGCATTAGTAAATCTGCTAACGAATTAAATTTGAATGGTTTGACAGCTGACCAAAATTTGACGTTGCTTTTCCAATGAATTTACTAGTAAACGTGTTCATTCTTTCTCCGTGTCTACTATTTATTACTGGGTGATTTTGATACATTTACTAGTCAGTGTATACTGATTCGAGCCTTACACTCTTACTGTAACATATACACGAATTTATTTTATTTTACACGAGATCTATGATCAAACATTGAACATATACATAAGTATTGTAAGCATTATTCAAAGAATAACATAGCCAGCAGGAAGGGCTCGGTGGTTGCGTTTAGGTTTAGTACCGAGAGGTTACCGGGTCCGTTCTTGTGATAATGTTTAATACTGCTGGACAAATTTGGATATTTGTGACTCCAAGTCTATCGTTTCTTATCAGAATTTTCCAATTTATAGTATTTAATTGTTGAAATGGTTCCTCCATCAAATTGTAAAAAATCATCCTATCCGATATGTCACAAATATCTGAATTTTATTTATGTACAATATGTAAAAATTTATGTACAAGTCTAAATCTATAGATGTCTCTAAAGATTAATTCATTAATTAATTAATTGTTAATATCGTGATCTCCATCCTCTTGAAATACAGCGATTAATAAAATGTAATAAAAATGCTACAATGTTTGTAATTAATTATCTAGGAAGGCGCATTGGGGTCTACCTGATAGACCTTCCAGGTATATATCTACAATGTAAAATAAAATAAAATATACGGAAAAATGGCAGAATTTTAAAAATCAGTAAATTCAGGATGCTGTCGATTCAAATTTTGCGAGAGATATGAAGGACAGATTTGCCGATTTGTTGGAACCGTTTCAATGAAATTAGGTAAATTGGCAAACTCTGATAGGAAACGATCGACTTGGAGTCATAAATCAAAGGTCTGGCCAGCAGAAACCAGTGGGATTTGAATCAGTGACCACATTGTTCAAAACATTATATACCAACCACTCGTCTATTCTCCTGGTTAATATATAACATGTATTTTGATATTTAAATGCTTTTAATTAATACTTAAGTATGTTCACAATACATCTTATATCTATTTTAATAGCTACTGATCTACTGATCATTTTATATTTTACAATTTCAATTTAACTTTGTTAGTAATCATAGTATTATATTATTCTAATGTTCTAAGTTTTGACGTTTAAGAGAATGTTGCCCGTAGTCAATTAATATCATTAAACCATATAAGAATCATTGGGATCAATTACGAATTATCGGGAACAATTACGAATTATCGGGTAATTACACATTACTGGCTAGCAATATTTGGAAGATGAGAATAAATCAGTCGACGATGCACTAGTCGGCTTGTAACTTGCACTCGAGACATACGTGACAAATCTTTCTCGCCATACATAAAATATATTTATCACGCAATTAATTTTCTTCAAACCACTTGTGATCTTCATTTGCCGACCATGAGATCACCACTATCCCATACCAACCACACTACACGAAACGACACCTTATCTACACACTGGAATGGATTCATACACCATGTGATGACCACGCGGTAATCGGCATCAGGATCGAGCTACCCACACACCCCAATTGAAGGAAGCAACTCTTCATCTGCATCACACGTGCATCTCGTGAATCAGGAGGCGAGTTACGGACGTCCCTGTACGAGATCACGCGGGTCAACCAGTCTTCATCGTGTCTGGACCGGCTGCGGCCGGACACGTGGTTGATCACACCCATCGCAACATACATATGTATGGTCCATCTCCCCGGATAAATCAACATGTATACTATACTACGACAGCGTAGCCCATTTTTGAGTTTAATGTTTTTCTATGCCCCCCCCCCCCCTCCATACAATAGTGATTGAAATAAAAATAAACGAAAATTACATATTAAAAATTACAAAATATATTTCTTATGAACTGTATAAGTATGTATGTACATACATATATACATATGTATATGTAATATATTCTTTTATACAAAGAAAATATGCAATAAATCGATTGAAAAGTTATGAAAAGTTTGCTTTATTTAGTGTGAGCTTTGTGTCTAATGCAATCTAGCAAGTTTATTTTAATGGCTGGTTGCAATGCTGTCAGCGACAAACAAAGATCGCTTCTATTGACAATATCAAAATGGCTACGAGCTTTTAAGGGGAGATAAACAGCTCGACTAAATCCAGATTTAACGAGATAAGATGTGGGCTATGCAATGAAACTCGCCCTCTCCTAGAGCTGTGGAAATGTACTCGACATTTCACTGCTTATCTCGAAATGATCTTCATTTATTTTAAATATATTTATTATTTTATACTGACTGTGGCTTCCTTAAAGTTTGCAATTCTTCCCCAAAAGTTGAATTTGGCTTTTGCCTCGCTTGAAATGTTCTGGGGCTACAAGGGAGCCACGTGCCATAACGAGAAACGATAAACGCTATTTATATGATGTATGTATGTACATATTTATTTAGCTATATTGATGTATAGCAACATTATTATATATCATCAGAACTTTCAACTTCCATTATATTTATATATGTAATATATCTACATATGTACTAGATCGATCGAATGTTTTGGTAAAAAGCAAATTTGGGTAATTTATAAATATTTAAATAGAACTCGATTTAATTAAATTTATAAACAGTCGGTGTAAGGAATCGAATTTTGATCGTTCGACGTTTCCATCGGGTCAAAAGAAACGTGCAATAATTAAATTGAACGTTTAAGGCGAAAACAAGCAGTAACCGAACACCGGGCACCGGTCGGCTGCTGCGTCGAATAAATTGCAAAAACGTTAATGAGGGGAGGCTGTTGCTCCATTCGACCACTTCACCACTAAACCGTTCCGACCCAAATACGAATTAGATTACCCCCGGCGAAAAGCGTCTTGTTATTTTCTACAGTGGGCGGGTGGTCGAAAAACGAATCGCGATGTTCAATTATGCAAATTTTCCGGTGCGTGAAAATTTAACGATCGCTAATTTTGCCCGCACGCACACGACCGGAAAAATTATAGTGAACGAGCCAACCCCTTTTGGAGATGCTCCACTTCAATTAGCTAAAGTTAAGAGTACGAATGTATGTCATTTTTTTTTTGATGAAGAAAGCCTCTTATTTAGGCTGAAGATGTATTTCGTGCTATGCACACATAAAAAGATAAGAACTTGTAATGAAAAGCAGGCGTATTTCTTTTTGCGTTGTTATTCTTTTAATCTTCCTAAGACATTTTTGAATTTTCACATGGTTTTATTTGGCATTTCATTGTTGTACATATGTAAGCACAGATTATTGCAATCAATTTTTGATCCACCTATGTACATATGAGCCGTTATATTTGAAAAGTCCACTTTTCTTCATTTCGAGAAATATTTCGCAAAACGTTAAATATAATTTTTTGCGTTTGAGAATATCTAAAAAAAATTGGAGTGACCAACCCACGACTTTATCTATGTATTTGAGGAATATAAAAAAGATAAAAACAAAATTCGATAAAAAAATATGTAATTATTACACGTTCACACACATTGGCTATGAGAGCATTTTTGATACAAATTTAGCGCAAATGTAGGGAAACTTACATAAGACAAAAGTTCAACTTCCGGTTGTCCGATATTGTTCAAATTTGTATATGTATATAGTGTATGTTTTCACTATATACATATGTAAACATATGTATATAGTGAAAATCACTATATACATATGTTTGTATTGTAGACATTAAATATCAAGAAGATAAAAGTAATTTAAATGCTCAAAATAAAAAATATATATATAAATTTCCAGATTAAAAGAGAATTTCCAGAGAAAAAAATCGCTTGGTCACAACGTTTTTTTCTTTTTTAAGAGGAATAATCTCACTTCTGGTTAATTTAATTAAATGTTTTTTTTTTATTTTCGTCACATTGATACATGGGTCGAAAAAATAGTGGAAAAAAATCCAATAAGAGTAAACTGACACTTCCGGTTGGCGGATGCTCACCATATTTTATATATAACTTGATATTAAGCTTAAACTTCTAGATATGAAATTTCAATTCAATAAACCAAAGGGTTTCTGAGAAAAACATAAAAAAACTTCGATTCTCTATGTATGTAGAATAAGAGTATTACTTCGGCTTATATGTTGAATCAATTTTGAGTTGATTTGAGCATTCCTCTATAAAAAAATTATTTTTTTAAAAAAGCATTTATTATTTATAATATAGTTTATGAACACGTCGTATTTTATTTTAAAGATTGGTTCTCAATTACAAAGAATTTGTAGAAAATCGCTTGTTTCAATCGGAACGTTATGTTATAAGCTGTTAATATCGCTGAATCTTATTGTGGGAAAAGCTCATTGAGCTTCCCCAGCAGTAAGAATAACTTAAGTTTTACGATCCATTCACCTGAAAGTTTTTAAAGTGTTCCTCTCACGGTGCATATGTCTGAGATTTACTATCAATTTGGAACGTATCTGCAATAAAGTAGGGATAAAATCTCGCTTTACCGTCTTCTGTGTTAGGTTAGCTTTTTCAAAAGCTTTTCACAATGACGCTCTAGTGCGTGCCACGCCTCAAGCTGGAGGATTTTATTTATAAATCCGGATTAAGCGTGACATGTGCTGAACCGGATTTAATGCGATGCAACCCGCTTATAAATTTCGTATTTTGCTTATAACACACGTACAAAGGCGGAGGGAGACAAGGTTTTAATATTACGAATGTCTCTTACATAAGTTCAATCCTGCTGACGATAATAATAAAATTAACCACCGATACGGCTGCTTAAAATTGGATAATTTAATCTGCAGCCGTATTGGCGAAAACCACAACCGCAATTATAACGTTCAATTAAATAATTCAATTAGTAAATGGTTAAATACAGTCGGATATTTTGAAATTCAAAACCGATCGGATTACGAGCGCTTTTGCGTTAGTTATGTATCAAATAAACCCATTCATCGATTCAAACATGTTATTATTTGTATCTTCTACTATGTACATACATATATAAATTTGGATATTTATTAGATTGCTTGTCTACTAAACAAATAAACAGTTTTCATTTTTCAACCATCGAATTTGGCACGTTAAATCATGATACTCTAACTTAAACCTAAAACTATTATGAACTTAAATTTAAACTGCAAAATTTTCTGATGTTCTTGTATTTTCAGTATTATAATAACAAGCTTTTTATTAGTTTCACTGACTTTGTATACGTGGCGCAATCTTTAAACCACTTCCATTTGTCCGATGGTTTTGATATTTTAACGAAATATGGAGATTAGTTCTAATTAAAGTAAGTAAATGTCTCCGACACAATGCCAGAAAAATTTCATCATTAACGTAATCATCAGAATCGACGTGATGACAGCTGGTTAACATATTCGCCTGCATTTTGCCTCTATTTAATGTCATATATTATGAAGTTGAACAGTTATAAGTAGAGGTAGGACCGGAAGCGTGCTTTTTCCAGGAAACAGGGCGTTTTGGGTCTATTTTCCAGGAAAAAGGACAAACTACAAAGTTAGAGTGCAAAAATAAAGGTTCATCATAAAAATAAACATTGCACTGCGAACAATGAACAATGAACGGCGCAAACTTGGTCCACTCTTTAGTTATAAGAGTTACAGTTTTATCATATAAACTTTTTGCAAAACAAAATGTTCTAATTGCGTTATTCTCCCTCCATTCAACCGTCTAAGTATTATTACTATTTGAGATATAATCTTGAATTTCTTCTTCCATGAATAAATAAAGCTGTTTAAATCTACATATATATCGAGGAAATACGATTTGATCTCATATTTTTTACATATTATATTACCTTTCAATCATATCCTTACACCCCACGCTTTTATATTTGGTCATATAAATAAATTCTTCTAAGGCTACTTATCTTAAATTTTTATCTTACTTTAATGAGAGCTATCCTCCGTATGTCAGTTAAATATCAAAGCAATCAAAAGAATGAAAGTGGTTCATAATCAGCACACAAATTTTGGACGGCTAGGAATTTCACCTACCTAACCAAATGAAGTATAAAAGCCCCTTGTAAAAAGCGTGTTGAATTTTCATTCTTTATATATTTTTTTAATTTTCGCACATCCGTTAAATGCCAGTAGATTTGGTCAGTCTATTTTGATTGTGTTATACAAATGCAGGTGTATAATACGGATTATTTGAGAGATAATTTCACATTCAGGCAGTCATATATGTACATATAATATGTGCTCGGGTTAATCGCCAGCACGCACAATAGTCAGCGAATCTGCTTATCGGATATATTCGCTCGTAATTAATATCCGATGCAGGACAACACACATTGCAAGCGAATTCCGCACAGAATATCTCATGTAATAACTAATTTGTCGGGTCATAATTTTCGCCCCGGAAATATGAAAGGTAAATGATTAAAGTCGAAGTGATAAGAAGAATTTGATGCAGTTTCAGAAGAAATATATAAAATTTTCTTGTTCGTCCGTTCAATTTAACCAATGATGATGAGAGTGCTTGGAGATGTTAATGTTATTAATCGAGAATACAGGATGTGTACTTAAAATGTAATGTGTTATTTCATATTAATTAATGCAATCTTTTGCATGATTAATTAGATTAGTGAGGTCTTTTATGATAGACTACATGGATACATATGTAAATATGTGTATGTTTGTATTCGGATTCAAATTTCACTATAGTCTTTTTTTCAAGGTAATATAAGGTTATATATATGTACATATTATGTCTTTTTTTCAAGGTTGATTTTTACAAGAGTATTAGCTTCACTCTGTTAGTTCAGTGACATTCATGCCCGTCAAAAATCTTTGAATTGGTTTTGAAACACTTCCAATCTTCACGTCGCGATGTGAAACGACGCATCGCTTTGATATATAACTGACATTGAAAGTAAGCTTATGTCTCCGACATGAAGCTAAATGAGTTTAATTATTAACGATCACATTAAATTTACATCAGAATATTGTGTCAGATCAAAAGCGATGATGGCAAGCTACCCAAACGTGGCTTTCTACCACCCCTTCACAACACACAGTGGTCAAAGCTTCTTATTTCACTCTCATTTACTCTCATCTCATACTAGCTTTTATACTTCCTCACATACGTTTTCAATTAAATGGCATTACAATTTTTCATTTGCCAACATATGTATCACTGAAAAGTTTTTAAAAAAGCAAAATAATAGTGTTTTTTTTAAGCTAAAATTGATTTACCAAATTTATTGCAAACGGTTTAAAAGCCGTATTCAGATAAGCTGTTCGAAGTAAATTATTTGTTTCTTCTAATTAAATTAATTATTTAAAGCCCTGTATAGTACAAGCCAATTTCCATAAATTTGCTGCCCCGTCCTCTCGATTGATGTCATTAATCAATTGTTCAAAATGTATGAAAATTTGACCCCTCCCCGCCATCTGATCCCCTCCCCCACGTTGAATAAATTAGCCATCAAAATTTCTCGCGTACAACTCCTAATGTAAACTGATTAATTTGATAATTTAATTAAGACGCAAAGCCTCCAGAGAAGATATCGGTCAAAGGATTGAAAATTAAAAATACATTTGAACGGTAAGAAGGCAGTTCCAGGCTTTGCTTATCTCGTCGAATGAAACTTCCCGAGACCACGTTTTACCATAATTTTTCCGATAATCATCTTCGCCAAAATACACGCAGTGAGATGCTGGTTTTCATTTCAATACGCGGGTATGTTAAATAATTATAATTGTTTTTTCATCGGCAGTTGGATTATTCAAAGTTGTATATTTTGGATTTTCATCCGAACACATTTAACGTAATTGACATTCATTATAAATAAATAATATTCATATATGTATGTATAATAATTACTAAGCTTCATTGCAATATTATATAGTGAGTTTGAATACATAATTTGATATTGAATATTTTAAAACTATTTTATGAATTAAATTGTTAAAAGTTTTGTAATTATTTATATTTTACGATACAAATATGAAAATTATTTATTTATAATTACAAAACTTTTAACAATTTTATTCAAAGCCTGTTATAAATTTTGTACATCAAAAGATTGAAGGCTTATTTTTGATAAAAAAAAATATTTTTATTATATGTAATCTATGTATAATATATTTAATTATTGTAATCTCGTTAAAAACTTTACCGATTATCAATTTTTCATTGGACATTGCGTAATTTGTGTGATTTAAATATAAAAATTTTGTTCGAAACGGAGTTAGTTATTTGAAAAGTATTTTATACTAGCTCTAATTTGTATTTAGCGTAGAAGGAAAGGCATACACATATTATTGTGGAAAACAATTTCATTAAAATATATATGCAAGTGATTAAATTTATTAATATTTTATTTGAATTGCCCTACATGCTATAATTGGAGAGATTAACACGTTTAATTAGTCCTCAAGTCTGCACGCGATCAGAACTTACGAACTTTAATCTCGAACGTTGCGCTACATCCTCAAAGCTGGAATTAAAGCGAATTTAATTTCTAAAAATAAATATCACATTCTCCAAACATTGTGAAAATTTCAAATTTGAATACATTTGCTGAAGATTTCGCACATATCGCATAAGTGCCACGAGTCTCGAGTCTCGTACGTGATATCTGGTGGGAGACTGCAGCTTAAGAGCCACCGAACAATGAACGTCTACCCCTCAAATCTTGTACCCTCCAACCTCGTAGTTTTCCACCCTTCACTTGCACGACGTCTTTTGTGATCCTGGGGTCAAGTCCTTCGCCAAACAACCAAGTTTCCGCGCGACTTATTCGAATATCCATACATGGGTGGCTGCATAATATAATAATAATAACTCTTTACTTAAATTATCAACAATGTACTGTGTATATATTTTCTCATTACTTTGTGTATTGACACGTAATATAAGTAAAGTATTGGTTTCATAACTTTTCCTCAAGCCCCAAATGCTGTACGGCTTTATATCGTACATGAGTATAGATATGTGTCTTATTCGAATATCTATACATGGGTGGCTGTATAATATAATAATAATAATAACACTTTACAAAAAATATCTATATATATAAAAATCAATGTTTGTCTGTTTGTCTGTCACGTATGCATTCCTATAACATTCAGCCGATTGCGATGAAACTAACAGGAGTTATTGTGTGCATGTCCGCGATGGTTTCTGTAAAAAATTTCCCGGGAACGGAAACGGGAAAAACGGGAATGAGTGGCATTGCATGGCAAATAATTTCAAATCAGTTCGCAACCTACGTTGTGAGGGTAAAATTAACAAACAATTGAATAATTGATAGAGTGCTCGCCGCCTTCTATTTTTTTATTTACCATATATCGCCCTAGTATAGTATATTTTCTCATTACTCTGTGTATTCACACGTAATGTAAGTAAAGTATTGATTTCATGACTTTTCCCCAAGCCCCAATGCTCAATTGTATTGTATATCATACATTTAAATACATATATAAAGATGAAAGACTAGACATTTCCAATTTCATTTTGTATTCTAGACTTTATCTTCTTTGTTAAATATTAAACATACTCGTATATGTATAGATATGTAGGTACGTACATATATATGTACATCTCTGGCGGTGCGAGATATTTTTCGAAAGGATGAAATTTGTTAAAAATCCCTTTTAAAGGCTTCAACTCCTTCTAAAACCCATATACGGTCATAAAATTACAATATCACAAAATAGTATACTAAATTTAGTGGCTTTAAAATTTGAAAACTGTAGATTTTTATTAAAAACACACGTACACATACATACATACAAACATATGGGCGTCCGTTTTTATATGTTTAACTTATTTGCCAGTTTTTATATGTTTAACTTATTTGCCAGTTTGTTTTACATGTTGAACTTTGACTTTGAATATACATACATATGTATAGGTATATATAATTCAAACATAAAATACATTAACTGATATTTCATCTTTAAACTCTTGTATGAAACCGCACTTGAAACCACCCATTGAAATTTCAACGGGTACAACACTAGTTGTTTAATATTTAAATTATATGTACATTTGTAAATGTAAAGAAATCTACACTAAATATGATAAAAATCAGTGAACTACATACATATGCATACATTTTATAAAAAAAATAAAATTCATGTCATAAAGAAGTGTCATATCCACAAAGAAATACTATTACGTATTATTATAAAAACAGCACAATCACTAATTAATATATGTAGGTATTATAAATTATTTTTTAAATACCGGGCATGAAATTTTTAATACGTCGACAATCATAAGCTCGTTCACGTACCAATGATAATCTTTCATTGTTACATATTGTTCATCAAAACATACACGTGTACCCGCGCTTGGAATTCAGGTGTGTTTTCGTGCGTATTCAGAGACATTTGCTTTTGTTGCCATTTTGTTTTGTTCAAACGTTTGTTTGTTCATAAATTTCAACATCGCGTTCCGTCCCGTGTCTCTTTGTGTTGTACAAAATAATATCGAATGATGAATGCTGATACGTTCCACGAGACTACTATTGCTTTTATCCATCTTATCTGTGTGTTTGTGTCAGTTGACAAAAAATATAAAATATAAAATAAACGCGAAGAGTCAGCTAACCCGTGGGACACGACGGAATAGAATGTAATACACTTTTGCAATAACACCAATACCACTTATGTACTTCCTCCACATCGCGAGCATCATATACTCGTATATCTTTACATCTAAGTTTCGTATTGTCAATATTCTTATAGAGTTTTATTCCCAGTAGCGCACGAGATGTACTGATAAAGTTACCCTTAACGATCCTGGGAAAGATGAAATTTTCAGTGTTCGATTAAACTTTGAATTAGTTATTATTTTCATTAATTTTCACACGTTTTGATTGAACTTGACGAAGTTGAATATATATGTATGTAGACACAGTGTATATTGTCACTTATTTTGAACCATTTACGCTCACTTCATTTAGTTGAAAATTTGTGTTCAAGAATAATTTGGATTGACTATATAATTTTTGAGAGGAATTCACCTGAAAATTTATTTACCAAGTCTTTGAATCATTTGTTTTTCAAACAGTTAAGAGATGAAAATATATTAACTGAAACATTAAAAAAAAGTTGTATTTGTTCGTGGTTACCATGTAAATTATCCATTATATGTTATTTCAATCCTAGAAGGCTATTAAATATCAATAGAAAACTTTTAACAGTACATTTCGTAGTATGTTCGAATGGCGTCGGATATTTTTAAATAGTATTAAATAAAATTTGAATCGAATTTAAATATAATTGTAATATAAACGGTAAAACGCACATGCATAAATGAACAAAGGGTATATTTTTCAATGGTACTAAATAACTCAACTTTTCGCTTTCTTCATTTCGTACCAAATTATGAAATAGGTATTTTTTTTATTGAAAAATCTTCGTCTGAAACATAAATGAAATTTCTTAAAAAGATTTTCAAGCAAACGTTAAGGTTTCTTTCAATTATTTCTCGCTTCGCGAATTCCGCGCTTTCGAACGTAAGCGAAGAGCTTTGAAGGGTGGTTTTAGGGCTACGAATACATCTGCTCTATGTAATATTTCAACGTTTTTCCGAGAGACGACGCAACACTTTGACAACGGAAAAGATACAACGAGGAAAATTTCCTCATACTGAGAGTACACCTCTCACATAGAGCGCGTATACATTACATATTTGTATGTACAAATGTTTGAAATGACAAATGTCGCATATTTATTCAAATTGAAAATGTTGGGAAGTACTTGATAATACATTTCGAAAATTATTAACTACACCTTGTTCATCTTATACGTATAAAATCTGGTAAAAACTCGACGCGCATATATTAGGGGAGTTTGAAGAGTCCTCGGACGGCAATACGGTGGGTAGTTACCCGGATAATTTCAGAACTGTCATCATTTGCATTTTTTACCATAAAACTCGCTGATATTGCAAATTTTTCGCGCTGAAAACTCAAGACCGCAAGACACCCACAGTTACGGAAAAAGCGGAAATGAAAAGCTCCGAAAAATATTTTCTGTCGAGGAGCGCTGAATATTCCCGAATGCCGTATATTATTTCCGCTTAGAAATGCTGAAACGCCACGCTCGGAATACAAGTATTAATTTGTGATTATTTATTCTGCACATAAATATATTTTTTTCGAGTGCGGGAATTCCTTGATGCTTTAAGCGCATTGAAAATACGTATAGAAATATTTTCCTACAATTTAATAAAGGGATATATATTTAATAAAGAGCATGCGTCATGTATACGTCACAGAGCGGGTGAAGAAGCTTTTTCTACAGTTGAAATATTAGTGTTGCGCATCATTTTTCATAAAAACCTTCTAAAATTTATTATGGATGGGGGTTTCTAAAGCTTTTGACCCTAGGCTTGTCAGATAAACCAAAAATATTTATCATACATAAATTATACATAAGTATGTATGTATTTAAAGGCCGAGCTTTTAGAACTAAATTTAGATACGTAAATTTAGATATAAAGTAAAAATTCAAAAATATTTATAGTACACATTCAGATATGTGGAAAAAGAAATTTAAACTAAGCAATAAAATTTAATAAGTATTTTAACATTAATTAATGGACACTTTTCTAAATACCTTACCTAGCGCATACCATTGGATATGCCATGTAATTAATTTTTGTGATGAAAAGAAAATAAAGTATTCAAAAATATATGTATTTATGTACATGAATTAATATTCAATTAGCAGGGTTTGTGTTATACAATTTGTATATTTAAAGCAAGTACCATTAATTAAATTAAAGCTCTTGCAGATTTTAATGATGTCTTCCCGACTCTTTGCTTACTTTTAGCATTTAAAATGAAAAAAAAATAATATAAAACCTCATTTGAATTATTATTAAAGGAGAGTAAATCGCTTACATTATTCATGCTATTTTCATAACCTACTTTTGTTTCGATTTTATTTTCGGTATTGTTTCTTCATTAATGCATTTTAACTGAACTGAATCAAATATATGTATATGTACACGTGTAATTTAAATGAATGATATATAAACTATACTATCCGCAGTTAACTAGTTTAACTGTCGAAGTTCAGATTGTAAAAGCCTAGGGTTTAAAACGTGTGCGTTTATGGACGTCTCAAACGAGAAAAGGCAAGTCAATCGTGAAATTTAAATTGAATTCGTAATCTTCGGCAACGAGACTTTCTCCCTCTCACGTTGTAATATTTCTACATAGGGACAAAACGGCGAGTCCTGAGAAATAAGTGTAGGTAGCACATATCATTCGCTGGATTTAGCTCCGGTAATACGAACCCCGCAGGAAAAGAAAACGTCTTCCGCTCAAGTGGATTCAGAAATGGAGAAGCCAGAATAAAGAACCAATTTGCATTTGTTTCAAGCGACATTTGATCTGAAGGCAAGTTATTAGTGGTTTTATTTTGTTTGAAACGACCGCAATAACTCACCTTTATATGTATGCCAATTTTCTGGTCGCCCACGCAAAATAATTGTTTTTTACACTTGCGTTTTCGTTTTTGCAAAGAAAAATGCGCGCGTACTTAATATATGAGAAGTAATTTATTATTCAGCGTTGTAGGAGCGTTTGTTCGTTTCGGCCACAACACGTATATTATTACGTTATAAATTCTTACAAGCAGTTTGCATACTTTATACGACAGTTATTTCATAATAATTTTCATGCAAGTTTCAAAATTTCAGCTGAAATATTTACTTCAACGGTGTACTCCGCTTACATACATACATACAATCTCATACGTGTATTATGCTATTTTATTCGATTATTTTTAGAATGCTGTTTATATACGATGAAAGTGAAAGTTGTTCGCTTAAATATATACGACGTGCATTTACACGCAAAATTTCCCTCTGAGAATATCTTCGAGCTATATTTTGAATAAAAATGATCGTAGCAGTCTTGAAAGTCTTCATGGGTCACTTGCGGCCAACCGTGAGATCACGTACGAGCCACCTTTGCCCGAAAATATTGCTCATATGAGACCTAATTTTGCGGTGAAATACACCCGAATGCACATACATTTTTTTAGCTAGTAAGTAAATGACGTACTTAAGAAAGCGGGTGGTTCCTCTTCATATATATTTTTCTTCGATAAGAATATCAACACAGTGTGACACTGTAGAGTTAAAGTTACACACTTCATGTATTTTTCATATAAAAATATGTACGCGAAGGCATAATAGGTGGAAAGAAGTGGAAATGCGCCTGCCCTGGAAAAAAACAAGCCTCTCGCAAGTGAGCCTAGGGCTAATGTATTTTTCATGAAAGTGCGAGTTTTCCTTATCTCCTATTGAAAATTTCAATTGAATGTAAATAATTTAACGCAACGCGGAAAACGCGCCCCAGAAATTGATATACGAAACCGAACGCCTGTTTTTCTCGCAACTTTTGTATTATACAATAGCAATTTTTATTCAGAAGATGATGATAAATATTTACATAAATACGCAGGCATAAAAAATTCATGTGAACTTACTTAACATTAAGCGCCTTTTTAACCTTTTCTCCTAACAGACCTAAACCACCCTCCTTTCAACACACTTTATGTATGTTGAAATTATTTTTTATGTACATTACGCTTTTTATTAATTTTGATGAAAATGTGTACAGTAATTATTCATTTTTTACTTTATGAATGTATGTTATACGATCAATAGATTTAGTATTATATAAGGTATTATTATATATAATGTATTATTTGATATAAAGTATTATGACTTCTTCGTATTTAGTATCGATCCCTGACCAAGTTTTAATTGTTTCTAGTAAATGTACAAATGTATATATGTATGTTTGTGTACTTGGCGATGATTTGAACATAATTAGTCTCATAATACCAAACATCGTATTAGTTATTGAAATACTTACTGCTAAAACGTTGTCAATTTTTACTAACCTCTTCTTACTTTTTTATCGACCGGAAGAGATATAGCTTTTACATTACAGCTTTTTGCGGAAGATTACACCTTTTCTTTTCATTTTTTTGATATTTTATCTCCTAAGCCGATATTAGGCTAAAATAATTAAAAATAAAATTAAAAAAGGGCACTTACACATACATACATACATAATGGGAGCAAATGATAATTAATCTGAAGAATTACAATTGACACGCCTCACTGTGGTGGATAGCGAATGACCAGAGCTTATATTTTATTTTAATTCTCCAAATATACATAATGCAGCTTCATATTTTATGTGTTTCTTTATCAAATCCTTACGAAACCCTTAAGAATTATATCATTACGAAATGATAAAAACCTACCTCATTTTACCTACCTACTTGGGTCGTAGTGACATGATTTAACGGAAATATAATATTTTATATTTTGGACTTGGTGTGAGAATGATATGCCTTGGAATGACGATAATAACTTGGAATGCACTTATTTTATATTATTTGACGTTTAATATACGATAAAATAATTACTTAGTTTTATAAATTTTAATAATATTTTCCTCATATTGAAAAATATTGAAAAATCAACCTGAAATGGGGTTTTTTTTTTCGAATTTCAACGTCTTTCAGGAGTTCACAATCCATTCGTTTCACTACATAGAGCACTGTTTATCGAGTGTGCATAAAAGCGTCGGAAAAAAGCGCTTCGTACTCGCATAAATGTATGAAACCAAACCAAATAGAAGCTGTATACACATTAGTTCAAATTTATGTGGCACATGAGCAAATGGGACAGATTTACACTAGGTTACGGCGAATAGCTAAGTTTTCAGACCAGCATCCCTCGACCAGATAATTTCTTACCTTTCCCACTCGACTAGATAAATATCCTATCCGAGTAGACAAATGGTCGTTGGAAAACATCCGCGCTCCCTTCCTTTACAAGGAAAAATATTTTAACAATGCATATATTTTTTTTTCGTTTATTATTGATTTTACAATTGCTTGTAAAAATTAGGTGAAGCAAGTAACCACGTTATTATTTTTCCGCAATTTCGTATTAAAATGATATTATACGGGAGTGGCCTTTGAAGGCTCGAAACATGTATACATATTTCCAATTTACATTCGAGATGTTAACATGTGAAAGTTCTGAAAATTTAAACGACATTCAACTGACTAGACAATTTAGTTCACATAAATCCTTTCAAGTTGTCGCCTTTGCAACTTGAAGTACATACACGATTTCAAGTTTACATAACTCAAACTTTTTAAGCCTGACTAGGCGAGCACTCGCTATAGTGTAAAATACCTGAAAGTTTTCTTTTGCGATGCTGTCGCACACGTGACTTTTCCATTCGTGCGGAAAATTCGCATCAAAAACTATTTATGTACTTTCAAATTGAAAAATCATGTACATACATATATACACTTACGCGTATTTTATGCGTATTTTGAAATATCAAGCGATTGACATCGCTAACAATCTAAGCTTAGTATAGTTAGTTATACACAATGGTTTGTAGCTAATGTAATTGGTTTCTGATGGATCAAGGCAAATGACCACGGCTAATATGCAAATGATAAGCGATTCAACCATACTTGATTAACTTGCAGCTCAGATGGCTACTGGTTCACAAGCAATCAACCTAACGATAAACCTACACGTCTACTGTAAGCAAACCACAAAATAACAAATCACTCAATCGAAAGTGGACCGCAACACAACTAAACAACAAACAGAAAAGACTATTTAATTAATAGAGGACATGTTGTATTTTGTGCTAGGAAATTATAAAAAAGTGCGGTTTGTGGTGTGTCCGAAGCAACAACTGTGTATGGCATCGGGTCGAAACGTAACAAAGAGATGTTTTAGCATTTGAAGGAGAACTTTTTAAATACGGTTCCGGTACATTTTTAATGTCATTTTAACGACCGCACGAAATTACAATATTTTGTGTTTTAAAAAATATTTCATGTTTTATTACAATGTCACATTCGTGTACAACATATTCATTTCCATAAGTGTATGTGTATATGAGCAAAATGTCTATGTGCGTATTACATATACATATAGAGTGAACGAAAAGTGACTCGTTCGATAATTTATTGCTTACGCAGTATGATTTAGCCCTTGAAGTTTCTCGTTTCAGTTTGTACGCGCTTTTAAAACGCGAATGTGCCTTTCGATTTATATAATGTATGGAGATTTATATGGAAAAGACTTTAGCGTTGTTGATAAAAATATTTATTTTTAGTTTCATATATTTTAGTGAAGTGAATTTGTATAGAGTATAATGAGTAGAGACACGTATTTTGGGCATTTTGCTAGCAATGCTTTATTGATACTAAAATTCGGAATAGACGCTAATAGATGCTAAATTCGTAGAATATGCGAATAGATGCTAAAATAACAAACAAAAGTGAAATTTGCATAAAATTTATAAAATTACATAATATACAATTTAGAAAGGTCTTCCTATCCCTTTGCCCAATTATTATGTGAAGAAATTGAGAGGATAAAACAAAACTTGCAGTTTACCATAAACGGTGTTTTTCCTGTCGAAACCAAGCAACTGCTTTTGTCTACTACTGTAAACAAAAGAAGACAGTTGGAGCTGTGTATCCTAAAGGCTGCTCAAAAAAGTGTCTTAAAACTAGACTCGCACTCAAGACTAAATGAGAAATCTATTCCTCCAAACATTGAGTAAACTATTCAATCCATCTATGGCAGGTACAAATTCTAATATTAATGTTAAAAAAACAGTTTTGTTTTTTAGAAACCTGCCATTGTTTAATGTATTAACAGCGGCTCAATGTTAGGAAGGATATCAGAACTTTTTTAGACAATTAATGAGAGTATAAAAAGTGAATTCACTTCGGATATATGGCTATTATTGATGGCAACAAAAATTAAATATGAAGAGTTTAGTTGTGCAGCTCTAAAATATATTTGGTGTCCCGTCAATAGTGTGGATGCTGAAAGGTATTTTATTAAATACAATATAATAATTGTTACCGATCGTCACACGAATCTCAAAAAAGAATCCCTAGAAATATGCACCATGTTGAGTTTTAATGAATTTTAATTGGTATTATATTTTTTGTCTTTGTATTTTTATTTTCATGTTTTTTTCAATGTAATTTTAATTCCAAAACATTTTTGTATTTTTCTATTATTTTTACATACCTCCTTTACGTTTTACTTACGATTACAATTCAGGAAAAAGTTTGCCTCTTATCCGATCGTTTTCATACTTTGCCACATTGCTCATTTTGGTCATCAATACAAGTAAATCAATCCTCCGCCATTACGATAGAGATGAAATATCGTTTAAGAAGCGAAACAATTCCGAAATTTTTTAATCTCAGTGACGTCTCGTAGTCATTAATTTTCGTCTCGTAGTCATAAAATTCATCGAAATTTTTATTATTTAAAATTAAACTCTTCATAAAAATAGATGCTAAAATTGAACATTTTTTATGCCCTAAAACGCTAAAATGCAAAATTAAAATGCTAAAATTGACAAAAATAGATGCCCAAAATACGTGTCTCTAATAATGAGCTATTGGCATGATAGATTATTCGTGATGTGATATCAAAGACCTTGAGTGGATCACTTTTAATGTTAAATTAACTGTTTAGGGGGCATCTGATGTGCTGATGAAATTTAATTAAACGTTTTTTATCGGCTATAAAAGTTATATGATCTAACGTGCATGAGCGGCTGATGTCTGCACTCGATATTGCCGAGTCTCGAAAAATAAAATGTGCAAACCCATAGCAAATAGCCTGCAATATGAAGGATTTAATAAAACAAAATCCAGAAAGCTCGGAAAAACCAATGCCAAAGGAATTCTCGATTGTCAGAACGACGGTGGACGTCATTGCGATATGTTCCTACTATTCTCTGCCATTTTCCAACATTTTCCGCTTAATATAATATCTCGAACGAAATAATCCACAACAATAGGTCCTCCGTTTCAATTACATACATATATTGTTCAACAAAAATGGGGTCGTTAATCAACTGAAAATTATTTTTCTTAATATCGTAAAATACTATTTATTGTAGCAAAAAATTCTTAAATTGTAATTATTCTACAAACCAGTCTATTATTTCATATGTTTATATATTAACTAAAATTATGTATGTGTATTTTAAACATGTATATACAATGTATACTTCTACTTCGTATATGTAGTATGTATATCTGGACCGAATACACTCAATAAATTAGTAGTTCACAAATATATGTACATATGTACAATATCAGTTATTAAATAAAATAATTTTAGTGGTTTATACACACTGAATACGAGCATAATAATTAGAAAGTGAGTTTAATTAACGAAAAATTAAAAGTGTAATAAATTAGAGTGAGTCTGCGTTTTTTGTATATGTAACTAAATAATTTATAATTATTTGAAAGCCTAAAAACACGGCGTAAAAAGTGAATTGAATTACAAACGTGTGTTGCCGATACTTTTCTAGCTTTGACATCAAATTTGGGATTTGTTAAAGCGACAGTTTTTTTTCATTACATAATTAACTTTCATGAATTTGTATTTACTAAGTATAAAACGCAAAAAAAGACATTTAAAATGTTGTGAAACACATTTTTCATATGTATGATACATATGTATGTACTCTTTCAAATATCGACAAGTATTTATGTCATCATACAATTCAATAGAGCATTTGCATTTGAGCATTCAATAGAGTATTTGCATTTGAATCATATGGGTGAATACATTTTTAATGAAAAATTATCATTTTCGTATCGATTTTATTATCTACATATATATGTATATATATATATATATATATATATATATATATATATATATATATATATATATATATATATATATATATATATATATATATATCATCATCATTTACAGCCATTCGCCATCCACTGCTGGATGAAGGCCTCTCCAACACGCTTCCACTCGTCTCTGTTTTGCGCAACACTCATCCATCTCATTCCGCACATTTTTCTTATTTCGTTCACCCATCTTCCTTGCGGTCTTCCTTTTAGTCTTTTGCCTTCTCTCGGGTACCATTCAAGCACTTCTTTTGTCCACCTTTCGTCCATCCTCCTAGCTACGTGACCCGCCCATTGCCATTTCAATCTCTTCACTCTATCCACTATGTCCGCTACCCTTGTCATGCTTCTCACCCACGTGTTCCGCTTTCTGTCTTTCCTCGTTATGCCAAGCATACAGCGTTCCATACTTCTTTGAGTGCATTGGATTTTGTTTAGCATCTTGGCGTTCAGTGTCCAGGTTTCACATCCATACGTCATCACTGGCAAAACGCATTGATCAAAGATCCTTTTCTTCAGGCAGAGTGGCATTTTTTATTTAAAAACAGCATTCATCCGTCCAAATGCACTCCATCCTAATTTCATACGTCTCTTTATCTCTTCATCTTTACTACCAGACATGTCAATTATTTGACCTAAATATAAATAATTATTTACTACTTCTACTGGTTTATCATCTAAGGGGATGCTATCAGGCATGCAATAACTATTGAACATTAGTTTAGTCTTATCTACGTTAATTTTTAATCCTACTTTTCTACTTACCTGCAGTATTAATATATATATTATATATATATATATATATATATATATATATATATATATATATATATATATATATATATATATATATATATATATATAATGGCTGTAAATGATGATGATATATATATATATATATATATATATATATATATATATATATATATATATATATTCTTATTTACTTTATGTCCAATTAATTTCGCGAATTTATTTAACGATCTTCATGCTGTTTGCTCTTTTGTTAGCCGCTGATTGTTCGAAATTCACAACGGACGGTTTCGCTGAGCCAAGTTAAAAACGATAATCAGCGCAATTCCACTAATTTGGTGCAAATCGTACAGCTTTATAATACAAAATCTATTATTTTTTACATATGTATATCGTATGAGTAGTTTTCACGCGTCAACTACTCTGCATACTTGATTATATTTTAAGTATATGTAAGATTTTTATTGCGATTAATGTAATTTGAAAAAGCCTTCGTTGGTTTGTAGGTACATATGTACATATTTATTTTGTAATAGATTGAAAACTTGATATCGATTAAATGAAAAGCCATACACCTATATTTGTTATATCTAAAAGTGATATAGATATCCAGTTCCAAGTTTGATCTCAAAGTTTCATATCATTAATCAACCATTATCGGCTGAAGGCAACTTGCTCACCGACTACTGAACCCCTCTCACGTTCTACTTGCTAATAAGGTATTTGGTAGTTTGGTCGCAATCACTCCTATAAAAATAAAATATGTATGGTAAAGTTAAAATGTAGCTTCAGAACTAAATCATGTTTTACATTGCAATTAATTCAATAGTTTCATATAATAAGTGGGAAAATAAAAAAAATGCGAGTTGGTCTTCTTGAAATTTTCTTTTATTGATATTTTAATAAGAAAAGGTCCCTTAATTAAAATTTTCACTTAAATACATAGAGGAAAACCGAACGAAAACAATAGTTAAAAATACGTTGATAACGTATAAATATATTCATACAAACGAACAACTAATAGAATATCAAAACGTAAACAGTCGTGTACGTATTTTCTTACTTTTCTTTTATACATTAATAATATCATACAACTAACATAATTTTCAATATTTGATATAGTTTTTTAATCGATGGACATAATATTGATAGGTTTTTCTTTTAAGTAAAAGATTACTCATATCACAAACAGTTTATAAAAATGTTCACATATCATTTCAATTACAGTTTCAAACGAAAATGTTTCATATTATATGTATTTATATACATTTACATAAAATTAAGCAAAATATTTTTTTCAATAAAACAAATATTTGATATGAAAAAATTACAGTTTTTGAAATAAATTAGAATTTAAAAAATTTATTTAATACATTATACATCATTTTTTCAAACATTTCATATATACAACGATTTTAAGTTTATTTACATACATATGTATATTTTTTTAATATATTGAATCTGTGACATTTCATAAGTAGTTACTTTTAAACATGATTAAATTTACTATAATACAAATTATTCGATGTTAATTTCTATCTGTCGAGTTAAAATTGAAATTTTTCCTATTCTCATTGAAAATATTTATTATAGAATATAATTAATATTTAAAATGGACAAATGAAGCTTTAACTTTTGCATATTTCAGATGGTCTCTATCGATCTATCGAATCATTTTTGAACGTAGAGTTTATGAAAGAGTTATGAAAGAACGGGGGTCGGCTGTTTATTTATATTTCGCCAGTTTGAAAATTGGCAATTTGGGAAAATTCCGAATACGGCGAACGGTTATCCAACATTACGCTTAATAGCCAAAGTACTCGACGAGAAAAATAAACGTTTACTTATGGACGAATTTTCCATTTGATCTTTGAATTATTTCTATTGGGGTTATGCATACCGAAATTTCAATCAATTGCGTTATTTCGAATTATACATATATTGAATTTCCACTTTTAGCTTCTATTATAAATTCAATCAAAATATTTTTCAATACTTTCACAAATCCACTTCATCAATATTTACATATGAGCTATGGGGATCATCAATTTGAATTTGAGACAATGTACAAATATTTACGTATAGGACCCTTCAAAAAGACACCACTTTTATTTAGTATTACATACACAATATTTTAATATAATACCAAATTCACTATAGGAATAAAACAGATTATATAACATATATATTGTATGTACATTTTAATCAATAAAATGGGATTATTATTAATATTGGTTCAATTAAAATCATAATAATAATAACACTCGAAGTGTATACCTCTTCTTGAATAGTCCTATACTTTCGTGCAGGTATATGTATATGCGTCGATTTTTCCTTTACCCTACGGACCCATTTACAACTAGATAACGAATGGATCTTATCAGTCTTAGTTCTACGCAACATTCCACTCTACCAAATTGAGATCAAAATATATAAATGAAGAAAAAACATTGAAGAGAGTTGAGTTTTTTAGTTACCGATGCACTAAACGAGAACATCGGACGCGGTCTCCACCGCATGCTTGTCTCAGACATTCATCTCGGATATTGCCGCTTGAGGCATCCTAGCCGACTTTTGATTGCAAGTCTTCTGGTTAGTATAATGGTGGCTTTGCATTTGACTTTGAGTTCCAGGAGGAGTTTTGGCCCTCGGAGGTGGTGGTGTCCTAGGCATAGACATATGCATCCCAACTGTACCGTTTGGAGGATGATTTCCCCCCTGCGTCTGCTGAATATCGGCCAGATTATGCTGGGCATTGTTCAAAAAAGTCGTATTCTTTGGCAAAGTCATACAGTTAGTGTTGTAGACTTGATTACTTTGCTGTTGATAATTATAGTTCATTTTACGCGGCAAAGTCATACAATGCGCTTTCTGCTGCTGGGGGCTCGCCTTTTGCATCATCTGAATATTACCATGGCACATATTCTGACACGACGGGTTTATATTCGTAAAGTGAGGATCGTTATTGGTATTCCTTGGAATTGAAGTCGTCATCATTATGGAATTTTTATCCTGATGATCGACGTCAACGATGGCGCTACTGCTTTGAGAGTGCCCTATGAAATAGTGCGGATGCTTACTACTCAAATTATCAAAGCTATTGTTGTGGTTTCTATTTTGCTGTTGTTGTAAGCTTTTCACTTGAAGCCTGGTCTTATCTCTCTGATAGTACACTCCGGCGAAGATCAATACGTTTAAAATGAGCAACGAACAGCCTATAGCTATAGTTACGCTCAGAGCTGTGGAGTACGCCGTGTATCCTGCAGCTTCGAAATTAGCCGTGGGATCTTGATGGGTGTTGTTGTGCAATGGATGTATGAAAGTGGAGCCTGGTCTCGCCGAGATGACGTTAACGCATGTGGTCACGAGCGTGTCCATGGTGGTTTGGGGAAGGTCTAGGGTCACATTCTGCGAGGGTCTTCTGTAAAGCTCAAGGGTCGGGTCGTAATATGTGGTTCTAGTGAGGGGATCAGGTCTTACGGAGCCATCGTAAAGGTCACCGTCATTATGGTTCCGGAACAAGTTGTGCTTGGCTATGACATCCTTCATCCCGGATCGATGGAGTTCCGGAATCAAACGCAGCCAAACGGAGAGCTGGTGCGCGCGAAAGTGATTTTTCATACGCGGCTTCATACCTATAAAGAACAGTCGTGTTTTATAAAGAAAATATATTAAAAATGCGCACTATTCTAGGGAATTTATAGGTTTTGAAATCCCCGGTCGAATTTCACTTATGACAGTTCAATTTAGGCAAACGTAATGTATAGCCACGGTTGCAGCATATGCAACCGCGCCATTTTACTGCACTGGCAGAAACAATTTAACTTCGCCGTGGAAACTAGCGTGTTTGTTTCGCATGTACACGTGGCCGAATTGAAAATTTATTCGATATAGTACAATCTATTAATCACCTATTTCCAAGTATTTCTGATGCAGCGTGTCGTACTCGTCCCAAACGATGCTCTTGTATCTGTTGCGCTCTCTCGATATCGGCAATATAGCGTCCTGTCTGTGATACTCGTTCGGATTCCTGCGACAAATAAATACACGCATATGTTAAATCTCATTTAAGTATACATAGCTTTTGTTGACGGTGGGTGTGGTGGTAGGATTAGTATAAAGCAAAACGTGAAATAATAAAAAAGTCGTTCGTGGGAACAGGTCCATCCCTCTTCTCGGCCATTTCTGTTAAGTGCGCAAGTGCTCCCGGGTCGGTTGGTCTTTGACCCTATTAAAGTAGGCCAGCAAGAGAAAACCGTGAAAAACCACTACACTATATTTATATATTAAGCCTATAAGTAAATATACATACATATGAAACGTACTATTTTTGAAGCTTAAGTACTAAATGAAAAATGTATGTTGTTTATTTGGTTATATATGTACATATGTATGTATGAGGGATTCCAAAAATACCTAAATTCGTCACTACTGGTACTACCGAAAATAAATGTCTCACTACCAGCAGTACCGGTATATACCGGTATCGATTTGTTCAAGCTGTGTATTATTGCAATTATTTTTTAATTACTCTCTCATTAACAAAATAGCATGTCCTTATTATACACTGACTACGAATTACTAATCAGTGACTGTCAAAAAAAAGTAAATAAACTTTACAGAATTTTTGTGTGCAAGGGATGGTTTTTGCTTTTAAATATTATATATGTCTTCACACAATAAGCAAGTGACAAAAATGGGTTACTAAAAAAGGCGGCGAGGTTTCTTATTGAACAACATTCATTCATAAATCAATAAATGAGCCATTATATTTGAAAGCGGCCGAAATCCAAATTTCAGTTCCAAAACACCATTTATGTTTGACTTAATCCACAAATTGTAATCACTTCTTTTAATTCGATATTTCCAGAATCAAAATAAACGTATTACAGGCCACCATTATTCTTAAATATTGTTAAACACAAAAAATTATATTTAAATGTTTTGCGAGGTATTATTCTAAAATAGTCTCGGGTATACATAAATACGAAATTTTCGGTATACTCTATCGTTGACTTTAAATTTATGATATAATTAGGGGCTCCTTTAAATAGCAGGTCAAAAGGATGTTTAGTATTAACTCATTCTTTAACTTATCCATACAAACTAGCCGATTGAATGTCTTCTTCAGAATTCAAAACAATAAATTTTAAATTATTATATTTCGTTACTATCGGCAGTCTATTTCTTAATATCGAAGGTCGGGCTTTTGTCAAAAACCGATACCAATATGCATATATGTACATATGTACAGACACATATAACAAAAAAATCAATAATATTATTGTGAAGTATGCTAGTTTTGAGCTTATTTTAATCAAGAGATCTAATGTTATGCATTGAAACTAGTTCGCAATTGATCTAAGTCTAAATAAAAGAAAAGAAAAAATTAATGCTGAAAATTTCTTAATAAAAATAATTTATTTTAATAGAATTTAATGAATAAAGGAAAAAAAACAAGTAAAAATGATAATAAAGCCGTCACCCCAATTTTGCTTAACGAAGCAATGAGCAGTGGTGAAATATGAGATACGTCAACTGTATACTTTAATTTCAGTGTGTAGGGTGTGAGCATGTGTTTTCAGAAAAAGCCATCACTTATATTATACTTAATAGCATTTTTTTTCTACTAAAAAAAAATACGTGACGAAATCCAGAATGTACGACCTCGAAAATAGCATCAGAGAATTTTACATAACAAAGGACTATGCATAGTATTATTATTTATTTGAAATTCTTATAAAAATGAATTCGTGCTAAATTTTATAGCTAATTTGGCCTTAACTAGAAATATATAATAAATAAAGGTATTTAGTTTTCGATGGTTGTTCATCCCTATTTGTAGTGGGCGGGTGGGCGGTTAGGTCAGTTAGTGTCATTAGGGTCGGTTTGCTATATTAGCCCTGTGCTAGTTGTGGGTAATTCAAAGTGATGAAGACTCGAGTGCTCTCCAAAGTTGCGGTCACCCAATTTGCGCAAACGATTCGACAAAAACACGTGTTGTGAGAGAGTACGCGAACGGAAAACTTTCACAAGTGTAAATTCCTGCTAGGCCCAAATTACTCAAACAAATTCACATTAAAAATCCTTTCCACAGTGAATACCGTATAATATTACACTTAAATATTAGTTACAGATAATCTAAGCGTATATAAATTTACATGTACATACATACATATATGTATTAGATTGTATTGTTTAAGATACGGACAAACTGTATTGTGCTTATATGGTTGATAATATGATTAGACTAACGTATTCATTATAGATAGAAATTTAAATTAATTTTCATATAAATATGTAAATACTATGAATTATTATAATGAAAGTATGAAAAATTAAAACGAGGTGTTTCTTTCGATTTTTATAAATGTATGTATATATGTATGTGTATAAAGTATTGTGTTTTAATGTTTTTTTACAAAACGTATGTCTGTATGTTTGAAAAAAACTAAAGCAACATTCATTTTACTTGAAACAATTGAAATTTGACATCAGTTAATGAAATAAGAAATACTGGAAGTGATCTCAATTGGTATAATTAATTTAATTTTAGTTTAATTAAATTATTTTATTAATTTTGTTTCTTGTATGTATGCTAAAATTTATTGTCAGTACACCTTTCTTCAAGAATTGATTATAAAACCTGTTACGGAACGTTGCACGAACCCATTTTTTTACATACCTCCTTTATTTAAATTTATATTTACCATAGTGCCGGTACAGGTTGCACCAAAGCAGTATTGTCTATGGCCAAACTTCTACATGTATCTTACACATATAAAATAATTGGTCACAACTGGACGGTAGGTGGCCAATGCGGCTAAGAACCGTTTCAATAGTGGAGTAAAATAAATTTCCGAACTTTGATAGGAATTGATGGACTTAACAAATAATCTGACCAACAGCACCACAGAAATACTTCAAATCATACAGCGTATGATTATTTTCAATGGAGGGCAAACCAGGAATCAAACCTGTATACAAGCTTTCAGTCATGATGTGCTAACCACTGAGTTTGCTCATGACTATGTTATTTAACTAAATTTGGATACTAAGAAGGCATCTCGTGGTACCCCCTTCAGCATCTTTTAGAATTACTTTACAATCATAACCTATGCCGTAACTGTTTTGCATATAAATTTTTAGTAAATAAGTTTTACTTCTGTATAGAATGTACGTACATATGTATAATATGTATGTAGGATCTCGTTGTCAGGAGACTTCAGTAAATTCAGTAAATTGAGTGGTTTGGATATTCTTTACTCGGCGGAGCGCTGCAACGATTCTAGCAGACTGTTCCGATAAAACATGTAACCAACTTCATAATTCATTCTATTCGTGCATGCCAACTTAATCACTCAAACATGCAATCTTCTAAGTTAAAAAACTAAATACTATATTATGTACATAACAGTCATTTTAATTTTTGTGTAATAATTTTGCATACATAATTTTACATGCATACATTTTTATACCAATCAGCGCAATTCGGGATGCTGAAAACTTGAAAATTGCGAGAAATGGGTAAAGGTTGCCAAATTGTTGGAACCGTTTCAGTGAAAATCAGATAAATTGGCAAACTTTGATAAGAAACGATCGACCTGAAATCACAGACCAAGGTCTGGCCAGCAGCAACCAGTGGGACTCGAACCCATGACCACTATCTTTGAAAGGATATATGCTAACTACTAGTTAACGCTGCTGGTTAATAGATGAAATCGAGGTTTTGACTGATTCGAACTCAGAATCGCTGAATACGTTTTCATAATCTAGAAAAAATGTGTGTGTGTACATATATCAAAATATTTATTTAAAATTTTAATAACTGCGACATCACAGACAAATTCCATGGAATAAGATTGGATAAAAAATTCTGATTATTCTCTTTGATCACACTTTCAAAGAATTCTCATATTTAATGTAAATATTTGAAATAAATATACAAATTTATCAGGATTAGCGTGAAATTTGCACAATTATCCGCTTCGTACAATATATCTATATAAATAGGCGCTAACAGTCGAAACACCCGGCATTATTTTCCACGGTGCAAATGAAAATCGAATACTATCGCGCGCGTATCGGAACAATGCTGACTTTTCCCCGGCTCGGAACCGTAAATTGGAGGTATTCATTACCATAATAGCTTCTTTTCGATACCTGGTCGTAAATTTCCCATTCGCACAATACTTGTAACATTTTTCACGTGGAAACGGGGCCGCCGCGATGCGAACGAGCAAAGTATCCCCGCGATTCGAACGGAACGGAATCGTATAATTTATAAAGAAAATTTATTGCCATTCGAATGGGCCCGACGAGTGCCGCAAACTCACTTACAACGTCGTATTAAAATAATGAACACACGTACACGTGTATATTATATACGAGTGCGTGAGCTTCCGGATTTTCCGGCGAGGAAAATTCGTAGATGCCAACGCTTATGCAATATACGCTTATACATCGGCGCTCGGTCAAGGGTGGCGACGCAAATGTGGCATAATTAAGAGATTCTTCCCCAATGGTTATTATTTCGTTTGTGGCAACTGGCGTGGTGTCACAGATGGCAGGGTTGCCGACCCAAACTTATTTCTGTGAATTATATCATCGTTGAAGTGCGCCCGAATGGATGACTTACAGAGATGTTCAATCAGAATTTGCATTGTGTTTATTTTCCTGATTGGTGAAAATCGTCCAAAAATCTACATTAGGTTCTTGAGAAACAGGTAAGGTTATTTGAGGTAATTCTCAATGGAAGGGGGGAACGGGGTTATGGATGCCTTCCCAGAATCATTCATTGACGTAAAAGTTCTTGCATAATTGAGCTTTAATGTTTCTAGCCAACTAAAATACATTAGATGCCGCATTTTGGTCTATTCTCCTATGGTACGTACCAACTTTATGGCTTCGTCACATGCTGCAAGGCATCAAGGCCCTCAACCAGATTTTGGGAAACTTGGATTTATTTATTCGAAAATACATATGCTGATCTTGTTTAATTTGAGATCGCAGAGGTGTTCTATTATTGTGTTTCTTTTAGATTTATTCGTTAATATTTATCGTATTTATTTTCATTTATACATACATACCTCCTTTAAGTTTCACTTACGATTAAAATTCAGGAAAAAGTTTGCCTTTTGTCCAATCGTATTTATTATTGCATCCTTTTTTTACAAGCTTTTTAAAATTGACTTAACACTGTTAGTTCAGTGACAAAGGTTTGTGACAAAAAATCACGTTCGTGTAGTGTTCATAGCTCTGACCATTACAAATGCTTGGTTAATTTGAACTAGGTCACACATGGTACAATTTTATAGGCATTTTATTAGTTTCACATGGTTAATTAGATGAAATTCACAATGGTTCGAAATTTTTGAGCTGATTTTGAATCACTTCTACTATTCAATCGCTTTGATATTTTACAGACATTAGGGATTTAGTCCTCATTTAAGTAAGGAAATATCTCCAACATGAAGCTAGAGGAACTTAAATCATTAAAAATTACATTGGAATTATCTGTCAGATCGACGTGATTGTCATGTCAACGTGATTATCGTGATCGACGACAACTGATAATCATATACGCTATCTCACCCCCTTTCTAATTTTACAGTTTGTAACCTGAAAGCTATGTAGGGATCTAAGATCAACAGATATAACCAGAGGTAGGATAGTCACAGTGCTATCCATTGTTCGGCAAACCTTTAACAATGCATTTACAATCTTTGAACAATAAACAGCCCCTTCAGATTCCGGTCTCTAGATATAACTACTACTTTTTTCAGTCTCATATAAACTTTTTGCATAACGCAATAACCGTCTAATTATTATTGCTATTTGAGATATAATCTTGAATTTCTTCTACCATAAATAAATAAAGCTGTTAAAATTCATGGAGCTTATAGTCATCTTGAGGAAATACGATTTAATCGGACTTGAGTGCCCCTGGAACGTACATAAGTCGAGAGTTAATCTGACGTATACAAATAGCAAGTGAGTTTTCAGAAACATTTTGTTTATCTAACCCATGTGTATGTACATACATATGTACATATATGACTTTGACCCCTAGCACGTCTACTCAATTTAGACATACACTTGTTAGTATAAACCTATGCATATTTATTCGGAATATAATTCCGTTCTCAATAAGGTCAAATATAAATCACGAACAATTCGTAAGACATTTCAAAACTTACGACACGACTTGGAAACAAAATCAAAATTAGCCCAAATTTCAATGTCAATTTTTCTCCGGCTCGAAAGCAAGTACGTCAAACTCAAAATATTCCCAAATGGAGCAAGTCAAAACTTTTTTCATTAACGTTGAGAAAATTTCATTAAACTTGTTTTGTATTCATTTTTTTCGATATTGAAAACTGTCACTTGTACAGCATAAGATAAAATTTATACATATTTATAATAAGTATAGAAAAAGTTTTAAATGTCAAAAATTGAAAAAATATACATTAAATTATGATTTTGTGGAGCTTCATTTTAGAAATGCAAATTTGTGAAAGTAATTGTTTTACGTCAAATGAATAATTAAGTCCTTAGAGAACAAGTAACGTGCATATAAATTATATATACATATATGTTCTTATGTACATATGTAATTACATACATAAATACGCATATAAAACGGAATACAGAGTGTAGCAAAACCGTTATAATTTTTTTTTTATTTTATGATTTTTAGAGTTCAAGAATTTTGTGTCTTTTCAATTGATTTGGAGCAGTCGAATTCTTCAATTCGCAGTACATTTAGAAATTTCATTCTGCTAATGTCACCTTGGTTTTCCCGGCAGTAAAGAGTCTCGGTCCTAAATATATTCTTGTTGATACCCTTATTCCTGAGAGTCACGACCTTCATTGGTCTTCCAACACTGGTCTTCAAACGTATGTGATAAAGTATAAAAGCTTGTCATATTAAATTTACGTGAGATGAGAGTAAATGAGATTGAAAAAACTGTAATAAAATAACTGTTCAACTGTTCAGCCTGTGAGTTATGAAGGGGCGGTAAAAAGACGTGTTTGTATGGCTAGCTGTCATTGTTTCAATCTGACACAAGATTCCAATGTAATTTTTAATGAATTTGTGGATGATCGAACTCTTCTTGCTTCATGTTGGAGACATAAACTTACTTTAATGTTAGCTAGCCCCCCCCGTATTTCGGTAAGATATCAAATCGACCTGAATAGTGGAAATGGTTCAAAATCAGATCACAACTTTTTGACGGACACAGAGTGAAGCTAATAAGAAGCGTGTTAAAAAATGAATATTGCTCAATCGTTCTACTTTAACATCGTGCAATATTTCAAGATTTCAATAGCAAGGGAGCTTTAAGAAGAGATAGTACTCAATAAATAACATAATGATAGATGTTAATGTTAAAAATTCACATCACCCACTAGCAACTTTGTACATATGTAGATGAACAGTGCACTTTGGCATAGTATTATATGTAGTTAAACGTTATTAAAATTGCCTTGCATGTATATTTCAAAGTATGCACTACGAGACAAAAAATTACACCAGCAGACGCTCCGCGTTGCACGATGATGCACCCATATCGTAGCCATGTGCATGAGCAAATTAAGTGCATCGCAAATAGAGTGTTCTGAATTTTTCATTAATTTTAGATTTTAGCGACGAACGCGAGAAAGGCGTTAACGGAGACGAAACGAGCAGACGCAACGAATAGGTTGGATGATATTTAATATTTGAACTGCCGGTAGCTTTGCAGTGAAAATATTTCGGTTTCATGTAAATAGTCATTTATATTATTCAACGGAGCGTCATAATGCGGGAAGCTCATCCCTCACTCACTCACCCTTCAATTCTATCTCCGCTTTGTACACGCCAGGGGTTTTCATTACAAGAGAAAATGGAGCGCAGATTTTCCAAGCGACACACACACACACACACACACACACACATGCGAACAATGTTTTTTTAATTACGCCACATTTGGAGGGGATGCGGATCGAAAGGCATTTTTACGCTACTCGCTGTTCTTTTATGCATATTAAGTATATGTTTACGTAAAAAAATCGCAATTTTGTCATATTAAATGTATCTACGGTCTCCTGTTACTTTGCATTATATGTAGATACATATAATTCAAAATAAGTATAATATTAAGATGAGTAGCTAAAATAATTTAATTTATATTTGATGCATTTACATATATATAAAAGATATATTTTTAAAATATCTTACATTCATTTTTGGGTCGGATTACTATTTGCGTAAGAATAAACATCTCGTATGGCTTTTCTCGAAAACTAGTTTCTGAATTAGATTTTTCTGAAAATTTCAGTGACGGTATTCAGGAATCAGAAATTCTTTCAAAGTTGAAATTGATGAAATAAAATTTGATATTGCGAGTATCTAAAAAAATACACAATGATATTTAATTTCAAAATACTTAATGAAAATAATTCTTGATATTTTTATCGTTCGGCACCCGAGACGTAGCACAATGTATTTTTTGTAAGTGTATTTTAGTGTATTTTTAATGGATTTTAATGTATTTTTGTCTTTAAGTCTTTATTAAATTTTGTTTTTATTTACATAAGAAGCTGTAAGTAAATAAAAAGTTTTATGAAATACTATTATATTGTGCCCGTTGAAATTTCAGCAGGTGGCTTTAGAAAGGAATTGATCCGTGATCTACACCCGAGGCTATTGTCACTAGCGGTTTCAGCATGCATAGTCCTTGAGGTCAATTCGCAACGCCCTTTCACTCATTCCATCCCCACGCGCTCGGTCGGCCGTCTGCGTACAAATGAGCATATTTAAATACATATGTATATGTGTTTGCCAGTGATTTCCTGAATTCTTCGAGTTTGGATATTTCATCGCAGTGGCATTAAATATTAACCGCATAAAAAGACACCCGAGTGTAAATCTCTTCCGTTTTTATTAAATACGTTTTATTAGCGTCACTATTGCCCGTCAAAAAAATTAGTTCAGTGACATTCTTGCCCGTCAAAAAATTTTGAATGCTTTTGAACCACTTATAATTTTCAAACCGTTTTGACATCTTACCAAAGTACGGAGGTTATGTCTCTGATATAAAGTTTAATGAGCTTAATCATATACAAGCTCATAAAAATTTACAGAGGCATTTTGTGTCAGATCGAAGCGATTCCCCTTCACTACTCACAAGCTAACTAACACTCATAAAAAGCTTGTTTATTATAATTTGTATATACATTCTATAATAATATATATAAAAACGGACGTGATGCATGTATGTTTATGGGTATGTGGCGGACGCGTCAACCAACAACCTACTCCTGATTTACAGCACCGAGCGACGGGTGACGTCATCTTCAGATACGCTGCACGGGAGCATACACACATACAACCCACAAAGACACACGTTCATTCAAACGGGTAAATGGGTTGTAATGCGCGCACTCAACTTTTTCTATTAATACGTGCGCGCGCGTGCCTATACATTACCTTACATTATATTAACATATAAATTTATTTTAATTTGTGTATCAATTCGTTTTGGAACCCACCCGTTGAAATCAACGGGCACAACACCAGTAATACATATTTACTATGATTATATATCATCAAGTCAAAATTAAATAAAATTTAGATTTCCAACCGGCTTTTTTGACACTTTAAGTCAATGTTTTTTATAAATGTAATATATTTTCCTATTTTCTTGAAGTAACTTTTATGTGAATAGTATTTTTGTTCAATTCTGGATTATTTACTAAAGCTATTCCAAACATAAAATAATTGAATTGATATCGATACTTTATGTATCACATTCTGTGTAAATAATTGGCGCACGTAAAGCTCGCACTGAGTATTGCAATTTAAAATCGTGATGTGCCAGATAGATGTGCGAATAATTTGTAGAACATACATATATAAAATACAAAACGCCACCGTATTTGTTTACCTATTTATTATCCAAAATTAAGTATATACTAGGTACCACTAAAAAAAACGACATATTTGCAAATTCGCATTGTTCGCTTGATTTATTATCATACACACGTCCGCGTGCATTCACATATTTATCCACGTATATCACGGCCCAAAAAAAAAATTATGTACCTATACAAAAACGACACACAAAAAACCCCTTCGAATTAAAATTAATGCCCTCGTGTGGCGTTTATGAGGCGGTGACCACGCGATTTGAATACCCGGCACACCGCAAATTAAATACGAACAACGTGAAAAGTCGTATTCATCGTACCTACTGGATGGGGAGGAAAAAAATTCGCAGAAAACAATATAATTGGGAGTCGCCATCCTTTCATAATCTGCGTGTAAACATTCACGTACATGCGCCAACAAAAAAACACATAGGGATACATTTTCGAATGGAAATCTCGGGATTCGTGACAACTACGAAAATTCTGCAATGTCTCTATAAACGTATATATGTGTGTATGAATGCCTTATTTTTCACGATACGTAAATAATACAATTATACGGGTATTGTTCGGAAACATGCCTATTGTTGTTCGAAACGAGCTTTGCTTCGGAATTCGTGAGCATTTCGGCGAAAAAATCGTAGCGTTAATTAAATCTCTGTTAGCCACCTTTAAAACTCGTAATATAATAACTTGCAGTCTATTGTGCTAAATTGCGTAAAATTATACTGAAAATACAATTAAATATGCGATACTGTGACTTTTATTTGCGGCTATTATGCGTAGACGCGAAAACCCTTTTAAATCCCATTCTAAATGTAAATACACACGCATATATATTTTTTATAACCGAAGAACACAACGCAACTTAAATTTATTCATTACCTGAAAATTTAAATGTGGCAATTAAATTATTTAGTACACTATTTCATTCATCAAAATATATTTGTAGTACTAAAATTGTTTATATTTCGAAATGAATTTTACGCAATGTTTTTGTTGAAAGCTTCGTGTCTGAGAATGAAAACCCTGCTCGTCTTTGGCGTGTGTGGGTTTTTGTCGAGGGCTTTCGTTTCCGGTTCCGGCCGCAAGATTTATGTTACGAAACCGGATGTATTCGGTTTCATAATTTACATCGGCCTTTGTTTAGTGTGGATGCTGGCCAAGCTTGTCATTTGGAAAAAACCTGTCAAATTTCACGCATTATCTATTTTGGTCACGTCTTTGATATATTTATAAATATCAACGACACAACAAAAATCGAATATGGAGTCGAATCTCATACGATTTTTATTAGAATGTCTGGATATTTGTATTTTTTTGTATCGTCAATGAAATTACAGTTAAATTTAGTCAGGTATTGGGTATATGTAGATTTAACAATATAATTAGATATTCGCAAATAATTGCGCTAAAATGTGAAAATGTAAAATTTTGTATTTTAATATCACGAAAAGTATTTTTGTGATATTAAAATACAAAATGTATAAGAATTTAAATTTGACATCAAACGAAATCAGAGGCATAAACTAAATCTAGCTAGAAGCGATGTACAGTATCGTCAGTGTAATTAAATTTCATTGTTATACGTATATGTATATTTGTATACCGTTTTGGTATTTTTAATGAGTACAATTTTTTTAGTTGGTTAGGTAGGATAATTTATTTAAGGTTTATAAAATAAATGAAGTACATATTTTGAATAAATGACAGTGAAAAAAGTGACTTTGATCACTGTCTAAGTGAGTTGTGAAGAAACGGTGTGAAGCCGCGTTTGGATAGCTACCATATCGTTTGGAAGCTGTCACCGCTCCGATTTGAGTCAGGTTAACTATTGTAATTAGCTATAAAAATCATTTTATCATGTATTAAACGTCGAATAATATGAAATAAATGAAAAAATAACGGCTGAAGCAAATTGCTGAAGAACCGTCTTTCCAAATCGGATATCATTCTCATACTGACCATTGAGCGTGGCGCATACTGAATACATCTGTGAGATACGTTAGAAGGGACTTCCCGCGAAAATAATTATTTCTGTTGATATGGATCATTTTATTTATATTTCGTAATGACATCATTCAAATCATAGAGGTTTTGATGAGGAATAGATAAAATATGAAGACCCTGCATTAAGTAGTTGTAGAAATAAAACAAAATATAAGTCCTGGTCACTCGCTAGCCATCACAGTGCGGCAAGTGTTAATGATAAAACTCCTCTAGCTTCATGTCGGAGACATTACCTTATTTCAATGTTAGCTAAACCCATTATGTCGGTAAGATATCTATGTAAACGACTTGTAGAGTGGAAGTGGTTCAAAAACCAGTCACATTTTTTTCAAGGGCAGAAATGTCACTGAATTAAGCAAATGAATAAAGCAAATTTTATAAAATATAGAGTGAATAAAGAAAAAGTTATAGGCGTTTAAACAAATAAAATCTGACATTGCGAGATGGTGGCGAAAAGGGATATAAAGTAAGAAAAGGCTAGTAACGATCAATGTGGACGACAGACCTCACCGATAAATATGATAGAGTATTTTTAAACGGTCTATTACGATTATTTTTCACCATCGTAATGGCGGACGTCATTTCCACATATATTGATGACCAAACCGAGTATTATGGCAAAGTTTGAAAACGATCGGATAAGAACCCAAAATGTCTTCTGACTAAAAATTGTAAGTGAAAGTAAGAAGAGGCAGTAATAAAAAGCTTCTTAAAAGGAGATTGTTGACTTATTTAAGAATTACATACCCGTCAAAAATATTTATAATTAAAACACGGCTATTTATGTAAATATACTAGAATGATATGGATCCTTTGAATAGTGACGTCAAACCTTTCAGATTTGGAGATGACGTTTTTGTTTAATAACAGCTGGTTTTCAATGAGGATTGGAATTTTCCAATCTATTTTTGGTGGCATTCAAGTTGGCGCCTACATAATTTCCGTCTTATTTTGAATACCGAACACAGCAAAATATTCATCGTGGACTTAATTAATTCCTGTGAAATCACAATGCCCTCATCCACCACGCCCAGACTCCGACGAGATAAAAAGGAACGCGAGAATGGAAAGCTCCCTTAAATTGGAACAAATAAAAGCTGAATAGTAAGCAGATTCACTATTCCCTTTGTGCAAACGGTTGAACGCCCCACTCACTGAGCGAAAGCTCAGCGCGCGAAACTAATGGAGGATCCTGTAGCGTAAATAAAACAGAACAGAATTCAATTCAAAATCAAAATTACAAATTTATACAAATTGATATTAAATGCCGCTAGAATCCGCTCCAATTTATTCCGTAACGCTGATTGGACCGATAATTTTCAGCGTCGAGTTGAATGTAAGCATTATTAGCCGTATTATTTCAAAGAGGTTTTATAATTAACCTGGTTGGAGAGCATTAATATGGTTGTTTGCAAAATTATATGTATTTAGCGACGTAATATTATATAAGAGTTCATTTACGAAAATTTGAGCTTCATTAATGAAATTTATGAATCATCCTACAGTATTTTCAGATTGAAATTATTTTGGTGTGAGGTCACACAATGCTGAAACATTGCATGGAACAAAATAGGAAGATAAACCTGGAGCCTCATCACCCCCCTCTCTTTTCTTGAGAATCTCAATAATCTAACCTCGCCTAGTGTGTATGAGGCAGATTTTGCACAAGGAAGTTTTACTTCTATAGTGTGTTTCTGAAGAATGCAAAAAAAATTATATTCCTAAATTCATATCAAACTAAATTAATATATAAAATATCCGGTCAGCAATAGGGTCGTTCACTCTCAAAAATTTTTTCATTGTTGCCAATATTGTCTTTTACTAGAAGAATTTCGTCACTAACAAAATCATCAAGATTTCATCAGAATCGACTGTTAGATCAAAGTGATGACAGTTGGCTATCAGATGCGTCTGCTCACCCCCTTTATTTAGCTTTACAGGTTACATAAATAGTTGAATATGTACAACTGTATTTTTGTATAGATGCGTGATATATGCGGTATATCATGTATTTTAGCATGACTGACGCAATACTACAGAAAATCACGCAAATAAATAATTATTAATTTAACAAACTGAAAATTTTGCTTTGATCAACGAAAAAAGTATCCTTTGCTATTAATTGAAATAATATTGTATCGTTGCGTACGGTTGGGTGGAGGATCCAAATTAAAGCCCAAAGTCGCTTTACAGCTTTTATTGGGTGATTAAGGAGATCCACGCACAGCCAGTGCTCCTTCCAGAATTACCTGATATGGCCTAAGTACCTGCTTATATAAGGTAGGTCACTCAATGCATCTTCCACGTCCGTTTACTTTTCCATTAATTAGGCACGTACCAGTCACGCAGTCCCACGGTCTCAAGCACGTAGTCCCACGCTTTCGCGCCATCAGTTCTGAGAACTAGCAGGGTTGCCGCTCGGCCTAATCCGGGGGTCTCCATTGTTCCCCTCAAATACACTTAAGGCGGTGGATAATCTCGATTGCACTTAACTGGCGGCGTACGTTACAGTATAATTGTAAATATAATACAAATTACAACTTTGCCTAAAAATCACAAAAAAATTAATCTCGACTCTGTGTTTGACACGTGGTTTTTTTGATATATTTTTACATATGCAAAAAAACACTAGCATGCCGAATCTATACCATTGCGGTTCTTGGCACATCTCAACCACTGGAGTGTTTTCGGTGATTATTTGTTTCTTTCTATTGAAATAGGTTTGACAGTGATAGATAACAGTGAATCCCATATTTGAAGAAATGCAGGAAAAACTTATCGAAATTATAAAATCGTATGAATTAATAATGACATTAAGATACGTCCATTGCAGCTAGAAACCACGAACAGGTCCATGCCGTACGATTATGTGTGTTCTTTACAATAAGACTACGTGCAAGCAGGGTACGAACTATGTGTCTTAAAATCGTGTGTGCGAGCAGGATAAAAGTGTCGAGATAAGTCCGGACGTGTCGAGACAGGTGTACCGAGACGTTTCAACATATTTTCATATTACAAGTACCGTAAATAAGTACCTTAGATACGATATGTACATATGAATATATGCATATATTTATATATTCATACATTAACGTCTATAATTATTTTTTCTTCAGAAAATGTAAGCGGTTTTATTCGAAGAGTAAGTAGCGATACGACATCCATATAAACAATCCTCGATATTAAACATAAGCAATCTCGTGCAGGCCCTTTTCCTCGGCGCTGAATAAGTGTCGCGGTTTTATTGTGAGAAGGGTTGAGTGCGTTTATTTCGAAAGATATTAGTGAGCGCGGGAGCTTTCGAGACCCATAGCATGCGCTGCAGGGCTTCAGTCTGCGGTTGTTCCCTTTGCCGGACACAAAAGATGAGGGTTTTTCTCGCCCTCGTAAAGATCTGACGGGTTGAAAGGACGACCCCTTTGCGCTTAACCCTTGAACATTGTGCACACGGACAAATTTTGGTTTTTCGACACTGCGTTGGTGAGTACATATGTATGTACATACATACATATACTGAATCACGCGGGCGCGTATGTGTGTCTGTTTTGTATCGATTTTAGGCAAACGGGCCTGTTTTGTGTCACAAATTTATTATTAAAAGCCTGTCAGTTTTGGTATGTGGGAAAACGGTTAAAGTCGCTTCAGATATTTCTAATTACACACATTATATATTGTAATCATTGATAAATTTAATAGTTACTAAATGAAACTCGCATCTGTTCATGTCATTCGTTATGAACTAACCTACATAACTTCATCGTACCAATTTTCCCATTTAAACACATTCTCACTTTACATGTATGTATAAACGTATATGGCAGCAGCATATTACGTTAGTTGCGTTTACACGTGCTTACTACTGAGAGGTTGTCGGGTTCAATCCCGTGGGTTGACCTCGGTTTAAAATAACCTATTCTGAGTAAAATCTGTAGTGCTTTTGGTTATACATGGATATTTGAAACCCAAAATCGATCGTTTCCTATCAAAGCTTACCAATTTATTTCAATTTTACTGATTTCATTGTTGTAAAATGAGCAATATGGCAAAGTATGATAACGATCGGATAAAAGGTAAATATTTTCCTGAATTGTAATCGGAAGTGAAGCTAAAAGGAGGTATGTAAAAACCATTCTACCCACTATATCACCACTATTTTAATATGATTTCAAAAAAATTATATTATATTAATTTGCATATGAACATTTTTACATACCTCTTCTTAGCTTGCAATCGATTTGTAATACCTTAGATATCCCTCAGGGGAAACCCGTAATGACATCATGGGATATCATCATATAACCTTTTAGTGATAAAAATTTATATGAGAGATAATGTGAGCTTATAATGCAAATTTTATAAGATATAGTGTGAAAAAGATAAAATTACAAAATGAGTAAAGTCTGACAAAATGAGTGGGGGATGGAAATTCATAAAAAAAGGCTACTGGCTTTTGGCAGTGGGTGAGCTATCACCTTTTTCAAAATTTTTGGATTCTTAAACGTTTTTCTTACGATTATATATTTCACCATCGACTTAGCGGACCCAATTAAAATATTTATCGGCAGACAAACCTTGCAAAATGGCAAAGTTTCAAAGCGATCTGAAGAATGCAGGAATTTTGTCAGATTAATTGACGTAGTGAAACTAATAAAAATCTTGTAATAATATTATTAGTGTCCTCTTCTTTAATCTTATCTACTTTGTTCTATTTTTTATTTTTACTATTTTTGTCATATATGCATGCCATATGATTAACCGCATATTATTGATTTTATTATTAATACTGTTTTCTTTTGTTAGTAATGTTTATATTATACGATAAATGTAAATGGGGTTTTACCTGTATAAAATAAAACAAGATCCATTATATTTGAAAATGGTAGTAGTCCAATTTTTAGTTCCAAAAACACTAACATATTTCTGTTTGATTTAATTCACAAATTGTTATCCCTTATTTTAATTTCTCATTCGTTTATTCTGCGTTTATACGTTTATTCTGCTTCACCAGAATCTCGGAAAAGCATAACAAACGTACATATCACAGGCCACCAGTATTTTAAAATATTGTTAAACCTAAAATATTATATTTAATGTTTTGCAAAATATTTCTCGAAATGAAGAAAAGTGGACTTATTCCACTTTCAATTACAACAGCTCATACATGTTCGACTAAAATACTTCGGTGTTATTCGATGTGCTTAATTGTCGTCGTCGATCGTTATCCGCTAGATCGTTGTCCACATGTAATATTCGGGACAGGGTGTTTTTATGTACCAATTTCTGACCAACTTTGTTCGATGAAAGTTATTTGATGTGGGATAAGCGTCGAAAAACACGTTAGAAAAACGACCCGTGAGATATGGATTTGCGAAAAGGGCGCTAACCCTTATCGCCTGTTCCTATTTGGTAGGTAAAGAGAGACGAGACTACCGAAAACCTGACTCATTTTTTTCTCTCCAACCGATATGAGTTATATTCCAGTCCCGCAGGAGCGACGAAAGGCTTCTCCCAGTTTTACTTTTATTTTCGCCGTTTGTTGTTGATAAATCGCCTTTTTCGCGTCGAGTCGAAATGTGCCATATTTTTATTGGGAATGGGAACGTAATAAAAACAAAACGTACACACGACCTTAATGAAATCGTCCCGACAACTTTCCTTCTCACACGCTCACGCTACACTTAAAAAGTAACGTGAAGTTTTAACGATCGTCGGTTTATAGAATATCTTCAAATATAAGAATGAAATGTTCTGAAACTATGTATACTTCATGCTGTAATTAATTCTGTACGTATTTGAAGGTGCTCCTGTATGTGTGAGAAACCTCTGTAGCATAAAATAGATATTCGTTGAGTTTTCCAATACGTACACAATTTATAAAAGGGATAATCTGAAATAAGTCGAAAAACCACACGGGGAATCGAACAATATCGCGCAGGGGCAAAATCGACTTAGCGAGGCGGGCTTCTATTAAAACTTTGCAATTTACAACCCTTTCAGGGGTGGACTGAGTGAGAAGTTTGTTCCAATAGAAAGTAGTGGCAAAACCTAGGGGATACCATACCACAATTCTGAGCGAATGGCAAAAAGGCAAAAAAAAAGAATACATAAATCACGCCACTATCTGCGTCATCATCAAATATATAGCTATGTAATTTGCCGAGGAATAAATTTTCGCTTCGGAAATGAACGAATGCGTTTAAAAGAGGTTGTATTTATAGGCTTTTGTGAGTTTGTGCTGCTGTAGTGAATTAATTAATGGAAAAATTGCACAATCAAGTAAAAATTGCATTCATCATAATTGTGAGCGGCAATTTAAATTTTAGACCACAATTTAAATCAACGTCAAATGCACGCGAATATAATTTATTCAAATATCCGTTGATTTTGAAGTATTTTTCAAAATAATTGAAATTCGCAAACTGGATTTAAAATATCAAATTAACATGTCATCACATGGGATAATATTATATCAACATGCAATTAGTTGTATTGTTTGAAATAGTTTGTTTTTCAGTTATTTTGCGTTATTTAAATAGGCGAAAATTATTTGGACGTTTTTTTCACATGAAAAACAAACATTAACTCCTGCGATGTTCCAGTTGTTTGCCGAAAAATAAATATGCCTAGAAATTAATTAGTTTCATGCTATTTAAAGGTCTATTTATATTATACAGCACTGCACGTCAACAGCGCGGCAGGGAAAAGACTATTTATTTTCATACTATACAGCACCGCCCATTTTCGGCACGTTCATGTATGTTTTGGACGAGTGCATGTAAGCAAAATCAGCTTACATATTCAGTACAGAGCGTGAGGATACGGCGCAATATTGCTTGTGTCGTATCGGCGAGCCAATATGATATTTCCAAAAATATTAATATGCACATAGCAACATTTTCGTTGGTACGGGTGAACTTGCCAATATGACGTCACATAATGCATAAATATTTTCACAGTTCTGCTTTATACGTTTCGGTGACATGTACTGCTGTATAGTCTGAATAGATCGGCTATTCAAGAAGCACAATAATTAAAATTCAAATGTTATTATTGTTGATGTTGATTTTATATCAATTAAGTTAAATGACAATTATATAATTTAATATTAAATATAAATGTTAATTAAGTTAAATGACGTCAATAATTTGTGTTCACATCAAGGTCAAAAATTAGCTTCGCAGATAAAATTATCTTTTGGACGCGGCTGTGCACTCGTTCAACATACCCGTAACCAAATTTTTGTCGGCCGCAAAGGGTTAACAAGCCGGCTATACCAAAAGACCCTCCCCAGGGGAAATGTGGTCTACACAGTAATTAAAGCTGCCAGCCTCCCTGTCAAATGGTGCTCTTTCATCAAATTCAACCAAAAATCTTCTTACTAAACGTGAACCGCTTACCGTATTCAAATTATAATATTCATATACTAATATAACGATAACATACATACAAACTTCTTCCTCGTTGATTCTTATTTCAAATGTGAAAAAAGTGACAATTTATATAGTTTCAAATATCAAAACTTATATTATTGAGATTGATTTCTATGAACTAGCTTTTAATCAATCGATTAATTAAATAATAGTTGAATTATCGGAAAAAATTAAAATGGTAAAATTTTCGAAACAAATGATCCAGATATAAGATACAAATTTCAGTATAATATACATACATATGTGTCAATTGATTTATAATAATCACTAATAAAATAATAATCACTAATTCAAGATTATTATTATACAACTAGCCAGAAGTTGAGTTTACCTGTTAAGCCTTTCTGGTATATATATGTATATGTATTAATAAAATAAAATAAAATCAATAAAAATAAATTTTAACAGCGTAACATCATCTTCAGTCTTTCACGACGAGGTTATTGACATTTCTACGTTTTTTTACAGAACATCAAAATAAAGTACTTAATTAATTTGCAAACGAAATAATCGTGTGATAAGGTTATTAGAAGTTTCTGTGTACCGGTTTATAGAAAATTATCCAAATTTAGAATGGTTGATATTCTCCGGCGAAATTTGTTATAATTTGACGGAGGCTAAGACCGTTTTATTATTTTTATTCAGAAATGTCAAAAATCATTATATTTACCAAACGTCACTGCCACTCGTTCGAAGGTTAAAAGTGAAGCTCAAAGACTCGTCTTTTTCCTTCGGAGTAAATGGCACTCAGATTGGACTGTTCGAGACACGAAGCGATTTCCATATTCGTATCCTGATTTTCCTTTGAAATAGACATTAAATTGACAGGCTATATCCGCACGGATGAAGCGGGCGTGATGATACGCACTGCCAATAATAATACAATCGATCATAATATCGTCGTAAAAAAATGAAAAAAAGTCTAAATTTATTTACATTTTATGAAGATTTGCCACTCAAACTGTTAACGCGTCTTATTGGAAAAGCATTGATTTTTCAGATCAACCATTTTCCAAGTATTACGTAGTCAATTGTGTTCAAAATTTTCAATATCACAGTATAATAAACTTTTGCTTTCTTGCTATCAAAAGATGAAACACTTTTTAAGTCAATATATTTTGAATTCGAGTTATTTGATTGAAATTTGTTTTAAAATTAAATTCAACAATTTTTTTTCAGTTAATTTAAATGCGATCAATAACTTTTAAATAAAATGGTCAGAAAATATATAATTTGTATAAACATACATATGTATGTTTATGCGAATTTGGTCAGCAAGTATTTAAAATATTAATTTTGATACATATTTAAGCAAAAAATGCATGTCAAATTTTATAGAACTCAAAATATTTGGATCAAATAGTATAAAAAAGTTCCAATACATTATGACTATAAAGAAATTTATAGATATTATACAAAATTATATTAAATTACATATATGATATCAATAATTTGAATTAATTTGAAAATATGTGCGTTATGGAGATAATGCTTTCAATTGTGTGGTCACGGGTTATATCCCTGGCTTTGTTGCTGGCCAGATCTTGTATATGTGACTCGAAGGTCAATCGTTCCTTTTCATAGTATATCAATTTATCTTATTTAAACCAAACAAATTGGCAATCCTGTCATATTTCTCGCAACATTTGATTTTACAATATCTCATAATTTGTATGTAGATATTTAAAAATGCTGCAAAAAAATTGTCCATAGATGTCTCTATGATTATTGTAAAGATTTATGATCGATATTTGTAATTGGCCTTGAATAATGCTTGTGTGTACAATGTTGACCATAGATGACGAGTTAGTAAAATTGGGTGTATACCCGTATAAAAAAATTAATAAATTTGATGGTTATACCTCCTGCCTGCACAGTTCTTTATCGGATGGCTCCTATGCCAAGAGCTATACAACTTCCTAGTGAAATCTTTACTGCCGTGCCTAAATGTGATATTTTCCACCTCAGTGAGTGTATGTTATTAGAAATTATTTAAACCTATTTGTCTTGTAGCCTGCACTCGTCATTGTTTTCATAATTAGATCTGATGTATGAGCGAATTTTGATCTTCTCTCATCCATTTGGGCCTCACTGGGGAAGTTTCGTATTCACGACTTATATAATATATTGCTTCCATTGTAATTTGAACTTGACTGATAATTAATATATTTATTTATATATACATAGTATGTCTAAATATGTATGTATTGTATATTTCCTTATTTATAATTTTGTTTGGTTTTTTTCTCCCTGTAATATTTTCGACCGTTGTTGCATTACGAATTTGTGTAATGCCACAATAGTCTAAAATTTAAATAAATAAATATTGATATTTATAAACTTGTATGTATGTACATACCTTTCAAAAGATTATAGAAATAAAATGCTACTTTCAATAATTATATAATTTTTAATCTTGTACAATTTATAATTCAAATCTCGTAATCCAATGGTCGTAATCAGCATTAAAATTAACAGTCGGGAATTTTATATTTTACATTTGAAATATTTATATTTAGTCGCCTAAATTGAGTTAAAGTGAAAATATATGTATTTCATATTAAATTACGGGTATGTTTCCGTTGGTGAGTGGAAATAAATTAGCACTTAAAGTATATTTTTTTGATCGCGATAAAAATATTTTTAAGAAAACGATAATATACAAACATGCATACATATGCATATGCAAAATCATATTATACGGTTATAAAAATATATCAATTTAAAAAAAATTGCGGGGTAAACAGGCATGGTATAAAACCACTCAATGCAAATATAACATTAACCAGTGTCGAAAAAAAAATCCATGGAATTGTGTAAACTCAACAATGTTATAAAACTTAATAAAATATAAACCATATAAACCAAAGCCTTGGGAATGTATCTCAAACAAGGGCGAGAATTGTCGTTGCAAAACGGAAAATCAACCGAGCGTTATATTCGCACAAGGAGTAAAACTGAAACAATAATTCCGTTTAATGCATATTTACGGAGTCGTTAGTGTTTCTCTTTAGATAAAAGTTATTTAATAAATTATGCTCTCAAATTTGCGCAAAGCTAATTGCTATGTGCTTGTACGCCGACTGCCCGAGAACTACAATATGCAAAATCACGCCAAACCAGAGGCCACTCGGTGTGTTATTTGCGAATTTTATTCACAATACTAAAGAAGCATAAATAATAACAGCAAATAGTACGTTTGATAATCCATTTTCGCTGTATGTAAATTAGGGCATCACCTTCGTCAATCATAATGACGTTACTGAACCCATTTTGAATACTTCATTTATATTTCATGTCAAATTTGATAAGGGAAATCGGATTGATTTCGTTTACGTCTCTTGTGTTTCGTGACACTTTAGAAACGTTCCTACGACGAAATAATAAATATGTGACATTATTCTAAGGAAATAAAAATAAAATTTTATGCAACATTGTAGCGGTCGATCTACTATGTATCTAAATTGAACCCTACGAAACGGTTTTATATAAATACATCCATACTCTGATATGACGATATAAAAGTGTACGTGATTTTTTGATATTACGAACGTGGAAATATTCTAAATCGTTTATATTTTATTTATTCGAAAATAAGATTAGTCTATTTTAAACACAACATTATTGCCGACGGATGTACTCAAAAATAGATTACACTTTGCCGAGTTTATAAAATGAGATTTTGAATTAAGGGATAACATTCTCCGAAATCAACAACACAACAAAAAGAGGTATGTTTTTAAAAAAACCTTTTTTTACTAAAGATTTTTATTTTCTACTTTTTAGTGTTACAGAAATTACTATAATACCGCAGGCAGCCTGTGAGAATTACTAAAAAATATATGCTGGTCCGCCAACTGAAAATGTTAGAGTAGCACTGTTTTAAATGCTACAGACATTTATTTATTAATACAATATTTTACAGATTATTTTAACTATTTTATACATAGTAATTTAATTATCATTTACAAATTAATTATAATTATTTACAAATTAATTTAATTATTATTTATAATTATTTATAATTATTTTCATTGCTGAGTAATATCGAATCTAAATGACTTTAAAGGCACTTTACAATATCAATATGTAGTATTTCTATAAATCATAGTCATCAAGTCCAGTTGCAAATATGTTTGAATCTTAAAATTGTATATATGCATCCACGAACGAGAGGTGCTGTATTACATAAAAATTAAATCAGCTGATAACTAAAAATAAAACTATCACTGTTTGATCTGTGTACATGTGTAGCTTGTATTGGTTAGAAAGTTTGTTATGAAGGAATAAACAATAAAATTTGATGTCATGAGTTGCTGCCGGCAATATGGATACTCACTTATGCCGGGAACGTTTAGAATAGCTTATTAATACTAAGATTGCTTTAATGATAAAATTGAAGTTGTAATCATATTAATACTGAAATTGCAATGTAATCCATACAGTTAAGAATAGTTTATCAATGTATGATTGTCCATAAATGAGTTTATGTATTTACAGAAATGAACTTTTCAATCATCAGATAAATTAAATCAGCTGATAACTAAAAATAAAACTATCACTGTTTGATCTGTGTATATGTGTAGCTTGTATTGGTTAGAAAGTTTGTTTTGGAGAAATAAACAATGCAATTTGAGGTTATGGGTAGCTGTTGAACTAATTGTATGTATGTAAGCTTATTGTAAAAAACTAAATGTATGTACATAAGCTTATTGTAAATCATATTAACAATTAGATACAACATAACCGTGAAATGTCAGATTTGACATCTTTGGCCATAAATCAATATATATCGTGTATTACCCTACAAGAAGCTACATGCCAAATTTGAAATTTATATATACATATGAGAGTTAAAACTATAAATATTTATATATTATAGATAACGAGAACCAATAGAGCAAATTTCATAAAATATTGAGTGAATTATAGGCGTTTAAACAATTTAAATTGATAAGGCCGTGTCATGTCGAACAGTTTACTTCTTGTTAAACAACGCTTGTTAAACGTCAGCGAGATTTACTTTCCGCGTGTTTAAAAATCGTTGTATACGATATTTTATCTCCAACGTAATGGCAGACGATACATTAACGTGTATTGATGACCAAAATGAGCAATATGGCAAAGTATGAAAACGATCGGATAAGAGATAAAAATGACCACTGACAAGAAAGCCATGTGAAACGTAAAGGAGGTATGTAAAAAAACAACACCGTATTTACATATATACTAGTACAGCTCAAGCCGGCAACTAAAATAAAATAAAATTTGTAAGGAATTCAAAATAAATCTATTCAGTGGCTGAAGACATAAAAATAAACCAAAGAAAAATATAAATAAACCCATGTATCACTTCCGATTTCCCAAAATATTTTTTTATATTAAATAATGTATCAGTTAGCATTTCATTTACTTATAGAAAGTTCAGATAGGAACAAACTCAGACAAATTTTCCCAATCGATTCTGTATACAAGTCAGTCAAAGTTGATATTTTTCTCAAACACCATATGTATACATAGGTATGTACTTTAACTTCGTATATACATACTGTCTAGAAAATGTATCAAAACATTTGTACAAATAAAAATATTAAAAAAAATCCAACCATATTACACGCTATTTCAAAGTCATTGAAACAAAAATCGGGACACGGAAGCAAATATTTTCACCCAAAAGGAAAATATTTCATAGCAAATCGATCGTTTCTCTATCAGAGTTTGCCAATTTTATTTCATCATTGTTGAAACGGTTCCTGAAAAATTGGTATTAGATCATTTCCTGTTGTCACAAAATCTGTGTGTATAATTTGTAAAAATTATGCACAGTAATCTGAAATCTATAGACATCTCTATAATTTCGTGTTTATTATGTGTATAAAAATTGTAATAATAATTGTGCACAAAATCCTTAAAATAAACATTGTAATAATAAATAATTATTATTTCTGTACTGATTAATTGTTATATGCTATATATTCTGATTGTATTCTATGTATTATTGTATTTCTGACCGTTATCGTACACTCGTCGCATTGGAGCGATCTGTAATGACGAGTGTACATTGATTGTAACAATTAAAATAAATACAAATAAAAATGATATACATCATAATATACATATGTATATATAAATAATATACACATATATATATATATATATATATATATATATATATATATATATATATATATATATATATATATATATATACATATTCATATTTAATTAGAACGAAGAGACCAAAGAAAGCTTGCAAACAAATAACCAAACAGTGTTGAAACGTATGATACGAGCTGCACACTGTATACACACATACATACATACTGATATTAAATTTTATAATTCATATATGTATACAGATTTAATCGCATTCATGTTTATATTAAACGCGACTTTGAGAGCGTCGACTCTCGTGTGGAAAATATAAAGTGAATTTTAACATGAATATCGTACACGCCCCAAATTGAATAACCGAGGCGATAACTTGAAAAAAAATTAACGCTAATTGCGCACGCGAAAAGCTCGACGCGCTACAATAAACCTCCACACCGTATAAAGCTCGACACGTGTAATAACCCGGGCGATAACTCTCGCCAAACTTTCCTATGAAATATTTCTGGGTTGAATGCGTGGAGACGAGGCTCTATAAGGTTTATATAACCCATTTATCTTTATCCACTCGTAACGGATACCTGAACCGGGATGGGTGGGCGGGTGTGCTCGGCAAGAAAAACAACCCCCAGAACTATATGTTAACGTCTAGCAGTAATGCGTGTTACGGCTATAAGAATGCCATTTGTATGGTTCAATGAATAAATGAAGTTTCGTCCGCGGGGAAAACATACGCTTTTCCATTATTGGAAAAATTAATAGAGGGATTTTCCACGCTTTTATAGACAAAAGGGGTCGCTGCGTTGAAGGACAACCCTTGGCGACCCTAGTTCGGAGTCAATAAGCGAGCTTTGACCGCAAATCCTTTCGCTTTATGTTGTTTAAAGTGCCTTATGTTGTTTTAACTTTACCACAACTCACACCTCTTCAGCTTAGTAATGGTTATGGTTATTTTTAGTCATAAAACTTATTGGTTATTTATAGTAAACATATTGTATATCTATTGCTTCTTATTCCGTTTAATTTTAATTGAAATTTTATTTTTCGCGACTTTTTCGTTGAAACAATCTATTTTTACAAACCTCCTTTATTATATAATAAAGTTTAGTGAATCGATACACTTAATAATAAAATGAAACATCCATAAAAAAGCGTAACCATAAAATATGCAAACATTTTGGAAATTCAATTCAATAGACAAATTTAAAAATATTTTTTAGTTTAATTTAATAACAAAATTAAAAAAAATGTACATAAAATTCTTATATTATTAAAAGGAAAAGATTTATGTTGAAATTTCAAATGGGGAATAGTCGTATTGATATATTATTTGTTGACAAAATTTTATAAATTTTTACACGTCCAAAAAAAAGTTGCTTAAAAATACCCATAAGTATCTTTTATTTTTAATCATAAAAAATCTAATTCAGCGGCGTAGAGAGGGTAAGTGGCGCCCGGGGCAAGCTCTCTCCCTCTTTTTTTAAATTTGCTAAAAAACAAGCTCATAATACATATAAATTTAATACGTACGTTATTTTATGATTTATGTATAGCGGTTAATGTTAAGCTAGACTAAATAACAAAAATTTCTGAATTTTATTAATTCGTAGTATATTTACTTGCTCAGACACAACATATATTTACATACATATGTATAAAAGCATTTACTTAAATGCATCTTCTGATTTCACGGTCTTGCTCAAAACTAGCGCTAATATAAAGCCTAGAAAGACTGCTTGTTCGACAAGCGGATTACAAAAAACTGTTGAACTTTAATGTTTTTGGCGAATTTTGTGGACGGATCCGTCACCCTTTCACATTGAGGTGAACCTGAGTTGATAAAAATATGACAAGAAAAATAATAAAAAGTATATATATTTTGTGTTAGTGCACTATGGGCATCCGTACTTCCCCTCTGTTGTTACGCCACTGATAAAAATCAATAAGAATTCCATTCATATTTATTTAAGTAGAGGACGAGAGTTTTCGTAATTTTAAATTTGTGTTGTCGTATTTCTATAATATTTGGGTATCGTAAAGTGAATAAGTTTGGAAATCACGGCTCAATAATGATTCAATTAACTGCGAAACCATTTATAATGCGCGAAACAATCTTTTGGGACGTTGAAATTAATCTCGCGTAATGGAGTTCGATACAAAAATATCAGAACAGTATTTCCTGCCAAACATGAGAAGAAATTCAGGAAACCGGAAAGTGGGATTATGTAGGATCAGGTGGTTAATTGGAAAATGTAGAAGAAAAAAATCGGAAACATAATACATTTCCACGAAAACGCAATCCGATATAATTCTCTTTCCACTCATACAATTATAGACCACATTGGATACTCTCCAATATATAATTTCCTGTTGTTTTATTCCTTTCAATGGTTTTATTATTTTACATTATAAAAAAATTGTACTGCTTTAGCCCTTAGCGCGTGTCGCGTGACAAATATGACTATTTCCCTCGCCGCAAGGGCTGCTCTTGAGCCGGATACCGCTGGCGCGTGAAATGTGGGCCTCTTTAATAGCACACCTGTATTTATTTTAGGGTAGCGAGATTACGGGGGTGGAGAGAGGACTGTTTTATTTACACGAGACCCCCCTGCAGGATCAAAATTAAGGAATTCCGTGAGAACCACACCGGAGACTCTCATACCGGAGCACTTTTCGGGCTTTCAAAATGGCCTGTCACCGTGTGATGTGCACTATTAATTCTAAAATGTACTCACTCTTACGAATATAAATCTGTGCTATTTATTTAAATATCAAAATTTAGTCAATATTAAAAAACGTTTTATCTTTGATGCAATTAAACATTGATTGACGTAATGGGCGAGATTTTTTTAGTATTTAAATATAAATTAAGGTAGGCCGGTTGTGTCTGTGTGTATAATATATGCATGTTTGAGTATACGGATGGGAAATCCCTTTTTTCCATTGGACCTCGAATTCTATCCTTTTTCAGTCCATTTTATGCGAATATGAAAGGGAAGGAAATCGTCACCTTTTTATACATGACCCACACGAAAGTATTGTAAAAAACTCACGCCTTTGTTTGATATATTCCTTTGCCCAAAAAAAGCTTCAAAGGTGTTATTTACCATCGGAAAGAGTAAATGTGATAATGCATCAAGTATAAAGTCAAAAATTAAAGGCGAAAATACTTACAACTTTTGCTTAGATAGTAAAAGCGCTTTCTATGCAAAGGAAATCGATTAAGGCTGTAGCCCGTACGTAGGGTGACACGAGCTTTTTTTCGGTCGTAAAAACGAGCTCGTTTTAATAAAATGTTTACATTGCAGAGAGGAGGGAAAAGTAACGAAAATGAACGTTTTTCGGCGGAGATACATAGCCTTCATTGGCGAAATGTAAATTGAAGTCAAACGCAATAAAAAAGGCAACAATAAAATGTTTACGTTTTGAATAAACCAAAAACGTCCGACATCTCGATGAAATAATTTTTTATATGCCTTTTAAATATATGTATACACCTACACACCTAAACATATGTATGTATGTGTGTAGGTGTATACATACATTTACCTAGTCGAAAAATATCGCTAGGAGATGTGTAAAAAGACCCTTCAAAAGAGCAGAGCCACTCGGCGAAGTCGAAAACTTTTTTTTGTTCATTAACTTTAAAGAAAGTATCGTGCAGCAAAGGCACGTGTAACAGATGCGACTTTATACTTTTTCGCCTTTTAACTTTGTTGAATTTTTAAATATTCAATTAGCATTTTAAACGGCTCTTTTCGAACGATATGCGCGAATGAATATATTAAAGTAATGCAAACACAACGCATTTGGCGGCTTTGAACGCAATTAAAGATTTTTCTTTTATTTTCGATATTGACTTTGTCGTTCCTTGAGGCTGGAAATTTGAGGAGAATATAGAAAAAGGAGCTGTTGCTCTTTAGCGAGAGCCTTTGAGTACCTTTGAAGTTTTCCTTTATATAAAAAAATCAGACATGAACAACGCACCGTGTACAAGTTAATAAGGATTATTCGAGAGGTCGAAAATTTCCCCATGAAAGTAAGTCTAAAAATAAATATTCAATAGAGTCTTATATATTTTTCCGTAGTAATTTATCTATTACTTTTAATCTGACTACTGAAAATTTTCAATCTTTATAAACTTTCAAATCAAATTTTCAATCTATATAAACTTTCAAATCAAATTTTCAATTTTTATAAACTTCATTTACTTTTGTTGAAAGATATGAAATTTTTTTCTGAGCATTCAGTATTTTTTTAACAATCTGATTTTTATGATTTGATCATAGAGTTCTACTCCTTATATTTACACTCTTATATTTCATTTGGTTGATATTTATCATTAATATAATTAGCATTGTCAAATGATTATGTAATGTTGTTATATTAATTTATAATATTTTATTTATTTTTTTAATGTACATATGTATGTATGTATATCATATTAGATCATAGCGATATAGCGGGTAGCCCCGAATAGTCGCTATGACCAAAAAATCAAAATACAACGAACATTCAAATTGTTTGTTTCACTCGTCTCTCGACGCTCCGTGCGAACGGACGTACCGACGACGTACTCTCTGTGCGAGCGCTCATAAAACAGCGATACGCCATACCGTCAAAAAACCCACACCTTTTAACATACACAACAAACACCTCCCACAAAACGAACATCAAAAGAACACATGTTGGCACCATGCGAGGATCCATCCTTAAAAAGCGACTGAAGAAGTCACTGATAACTACAACAGAAGCTCCTCAACCAGGCTGCTCTCAGACCGCTCAGATGGAGACCGAGTGGCAGTTTTCAAAACATACGGCAAAGAACGTGAAAGATGTTGCTCCTGAATTTAAAATTCAGGAGAAAAACAAATTTGAAGGGCTCTCGGAAGTTTCCGATGTCCCCAGAAACGGTGGAAGAATCCCGCCCATCATCATGACAGCTACTGGCACTCACGGCAGCATGATCGAGTCGATCAAGAAGTTTGTAAAAGACTTCACAATGACTTACATTGGTCAAAATAATGTCAAGATACAATGTAAAAGTCTTGAAGACTTTAAAAAACTTCGGGATGGACGAAGCTATACTTGGTGTTCTTCAACGAAATGTTCTCCAATGTTCTCCAACGCCACCGAGCTATACTTGGTGTTCTTCGAGCCATCGGTATCGGCAAAGAAGATTAAATAACTCCGGTACATCTGTTACACAAAGGTCAGTGTCGTTAAATATACTAGTAAATCTCAAAATATTACTCAATGTTTCAGATGCCAAGAATATGGACACGCTGCGAAAAACTGCAATCGGCAGGCCAAGTGCGTCAAATGTGCCGGCGCTCACCTCACCGCACAATGCAATCAAGGGATAGTTACCCCTGCTGTCTGCTCAGGCTGTTCAGGATCTCACCCCGCTAACTTGAAAGACTGTCCAAAAAGACAGAGCTATCTGAAAATGCTGGAATCGAGGAAGAATCGAGCATCAATTGTCAAAGCCAACCCTTGGAAACTCCCAGTGGTGCAGTCACAAAATATCCCCGTCGTTAACGATCATAACTTCCCAAAGCTACCGACCATTAAAACTCCTTCACCAAATATACCAAATATCCCTATAAAACCCCAACAACCAACCAATCCCAACATTCAACCAACAACAGACCTAACTTCCATGGCGTCTATGGCGAAGATGTTGAAGATCCTCCAGGAGATTCGTGCCAAGGCCAGCGGTTGCACCGACAAACTAGGGCTGGCACTCATGCTTGTCGAATATCTCGATGTCTTTGATTTACGGGAGGCACCTGAACATTCTAGCTTGGAATGCTCGTGGACTTAAGAATAAGATTGACGAACTAGAGTCGGCGATCGGTGAGTACTGTGTTGACATAGTTTTAATTTCCGAGACCTTCTTAAAACCTCATATCCGTATTAACCTACCTAACTTTAACTGCTATCGCGAAGACTGACAACAACATGGAGGGGGAGTTGCCATTTTTATAAAATCCTCAATTAAACATTGTCGCGTAATAACTCCGCCACTAAAAAATTTAGAACTAACCGCCATCGAACTAACAATTAACAACACCCGTCACATAGTAGCATCCGCTTACAATCCTCCCCAAAAACGATTATTGGCATCCGATCTTAACAAAATATTTAACATTGGTAGTTCGGTAGTGGTAGCTGGTGACTTTAATGCTAAACATCCGTTATGGAGTTGCGTAAACACTGACCAACAAGGCACAACTCTTTTTAAATACATTCAACTAACAGATACAATCTTACTTCATCCGGATACATACACACACTATCCTACAAATAACTCGCAACCATCCACACTAGATGTTGTCCTCGTCAAGAACTGCCCAAAAATATCGACACCAAATGCCCTTCAAACCCTGTAGTCTGATCATCTACCGATAATCTTCTCAATCGACGGGAAACCCGAGGAAATCATCAAGCATGGTTGGGATTACGGGAGAGCTAACTGGCGAGAGTTCAAGTCGTACATAAACGACCTAACTATTCTAACTTCTACCACACTCACAAACAAAACAGAAATCGACAGCTCCATAATACACCTAACGGAATCAATAACTCGATCCAAACACCTTCACATACCTAAGACACAATACATTGACCACAAACTAGAGATTACTGACTTTGTTGCAAATCTAATTAAAAGTAAAAATAAACTCCGTAAAATTTGGCAAACATCAAAAAATCCAGCATTGAAAACATTAATTAATAAGCTCACATATCAAATTAAAATTAGAATCAAAGAAATCAAAAATGAAGCTTGGTCTAAAAAATTATAAAAATTGATCTCAGTTGATGGCTCTCTATGGAATATAGCTAAAGCGATTCGCAGGACAAAAAACTCGATACATCCATTAGATGATGCAGGAATCTAAGTGACGCGTGATTGCGACAAAGCAGAACTATTATCAAAATCCTTCCAAAAACATCACACACTCACACAACATTACAATCAAATACCAACGCATAATAAAGTCAACCGGTCCATTAAAATCATCACAAAAACTCCCACTAACAGTACTAAAAATATAAAATTGGTGCATCCGTGTGAAATCCAAAATATAATACGTAATTTAAAAAATAAAAAGGCACCTGGGCGAGATTCAATAGATAACATCATAATCAAACAACTTCCATTTAAAGCTTTAGTCTCACTATCTAAAATATTCAACGTATGTTTACTCACCGGGTATTTCCCAGAATACTGGAAAACAGCCAACGTAATTCCCATACTTAAGCCCGATAAAAGCTCAAAAAACCCGGCCAATTATTGACCCATTAGCTTACTATGCACGCTTTCAAAAATTCTGGAAAAAATAATCTACACTCGTTTACTTAAAGTCGTAAATAAGAAATTAATAAATGAACAATTTGGATTTCGCACTGGACATTCCACGACCCAACAACTAACAAGACTAACTGAACACGTGACGAAGAACTTTAATATGAAGAGAAGTACCGGAATGATATGTCTCGATATAGAAAAGGCCTTCGACACGGTTTGGCACGATGGACTCATTCATAAGCTCCTTATTAACAAAATACCAAACTACCTAATTCTCATCATCAAATCGTACTTAACTCGTAGAAAGCTAGTGGTTGGCGTAAATAATGAATTATCGTCTCCAAAAATAATCGCAGCTGGCGTTCCGCAGGGGAGCTTGCTTGGCCCACTCTTGTTCTCCATATATATAAATGACATACCTATTCCAAAAAACTGTCACATAGCCCTATATGCAGATGATACAGCTTGCTTCACAAGTAGCAAAAAACCAGACACTATTCTTAAAAATCTTGAAGTTGCAATTAAAGCAATGACTGAACACTTCACTAAGTGGAAAATTCAAATTAATCAAACCAAAACAGACGCCATATTCTTTAGTGTTAGAAAGCATAAGCCAAGTTCAGATCTGAAAATCCCCTCTGGAGAAAGTCTGAAATGGCAGTCAGTAATAAAATATTTAGGAGTAACGTTCGATAAAAGAATGAGATGGGCACCTCACATTGAGGCAGCGAAATGCAAGGCGATGCGGGGTATATCCTCAATATATCCAATATTTAATCGCCATAGTTCATTATCAACGCTAAATAAAATAAAATTATATCGCGCGCTCATATTACCATTATTAACCTATGCTTCACCTGTATGGAATAACGCCTCGAATACTAACCTTTCCAAGCTCCAAGTAATACAAAATAAATCCCTAAAAATAATTTATAATACACCCATATATACTAACCTGAAAAAACTGCATGCCATATATAATATTCCGTTTGTTACAGACATTACTAACAAACTAACCAGTAGATTCTATGACAGAATCACTAATAACCATACTAACACACTTGTGAAGAGTCTCGGTGATTACAACAAAATGTCTATACCCTTCAGGTATAAACACAGATTAACTAAACACAATCTGCTTTAGGTCATCGACTTTAGAGAGTCTTTAATTAATATTATGTATTAGATGTATTATGAACATTTATAAGGATTGTAAATAGGTTTTTGAGCTCTTTTTCCTATTATGCTTTAGATTAACATTAGAATAATATAATGCTGTGATTAATAACCAAATTAATTAAATTGTAAAATAGAAAATGATCAGTAGATCAGTAGCTATCAAAATAGATATAAGATGTATTGTGAACATAATTTCGTAATAATAAAAAGCATTTATAAAAAAAAATAAAAAAAAAAAAAAATTGTTTGTTTGAATATTCTTGAAAATAAAAAAAATATAAACAAACACATGTGAAGGTA